>NW_009952893.1:3718698-3719592 GCF_000747805.2 Chaetura pelagica | reverse complement strand
GCTGCCCGGGCGCTCTCTGGGAAGCTGTGAGGAGGGAGAAGCCGAGGGGGAGGCCGTGGAGAGGGAGAAGCGATCCGAGGAGCCCCCTATTTCTCTGGATCTGACTTTCCACCTCCTGCGTGAAGTCTTAGAGATGGCCCGAGCCGAGCAGTTAGCGCAGCAAGCTCACAGCAACAGGAAACTGATGGAGATAATCGGGAAATGAAGCGGCCCCTCCCCGCCTTGCCAAAGAGATTCCGCAGTTAGCACAAGAATAATTACACCGTCCGATGTACCATAGTGCTGCTCCGATGTCATCTCTTTATTTTTATATAGCTTTAAACCTAGAAGGGTGTGCTCCGAACAGCCTCTGTCCCTTGACTAGCATGCACAACCGTGTACCAAGTGCAGAAACACGAGTGTCGTTCGTAACCTCCCCTACCTTTATTTATTTCTCCATTTCCCAGTTATTCTAGTGCCATCGCTACGTAGGGATGTGTGAGCATTGGATGAAATGGTTCCGAGAAGACAGATAACTTTTCTGCTGGGGGCAGGGAGGTGGGAGGGGGAATCTCTGTGAGCTACTTTAAATCCACTTTTTTTTTTTTAATTATTATTTTTTTTCCCTGTAAACATTTTCACAATAAAACATCTTTTCAGCGCTCGGTCGATTTTGTTGTGTAAGAGAATGTTTAATATTTATATTTTTAATAAAAGCTGCAAAGTAACGATGGCTGGATAGACTTTCTTGCCTGGGGGCTGCTGGGTCTCTCTCAGCGCTTACCGGAGAGGAGAGGGGGAGAGGAGGAGCACCCACGGCCGCGGACACCCAGAGCCTCAGGGAGCCCTAAATCACTCCTGGACATGGTGGTTTTTTCCCCCTGCCGCTGAGGGGACCCACCGTCCCTGCCGGCT
>NW_009952893.1:3709926-3718321 GCF_000747805.2 Chaetura pelagica | reverse complement strand
AGGACAGCTGAGAGAAAACAGGAAATCCCTCACCCCAAACCACATCCCAGGGAAGAAGCTGCTCCCGCAGCCGCAGCGGCGCCGGGTCCGGGCGGTGCCGGTCTCAGAGCTCTGCGCAGACCTCACCTGTGCAACCCTCCGAGGTACCTCTCCCAGGAGGGTTTTCCAGGGGGAACAAGTACAAACGAGGGTCGATGTGACTGAGTCCTGTAGCGGGTCATGCCCGGCCAGGGCTGGGGCTGACCCCTCGCAGCCTGCGGACCCGGTGCTGCACTGCCGGCCCCCCAGCCCTGCCGGGGCACATCGCAGCCCTCTGCCCCGGCACGGCCCGCGGCCAAAACGGTATGTTCAGGGCCTGGCTTGGGGCTTCTGGAAAGATCCACACAGGACCCTAGGGCGGAGTTTGCTACCTGGTCGCCCAGGGCACTGAGCACCACAGGCAACCTGTCAATCTCTCTAAAACACTACTGAGTGCTGACACCCTTTCCCCAGTGACAAAACTTGCAGTGTCACCTTCAGTAGAACTTGTAGAGCTTCTTTTAAGACTGAAATTTGGTTTCATTATGTGGCTCAACATCTGCCATGCACATGGAACAGGACATTCAGCATCTGCCTTCTCTACAGTGTGCCATGGGGCCTTCAGTTCAACCTTGAATGGACACCTGTGACGGCATCACCACGTTCTGGTGTTATGGTGGTGCAGATGTGGACACAGATAACAGCTGTACAGACTTGGGCAGCACTCCAATGTCTGCCCCACAGGCTCAGAGCTGTGTCCCACATCCATGCACAGGGGCATGTTAATCTTCCTCATCCCTGTCGCTCTGCACCTTCCCTGCAAACAACCTGTTTCTGTGAGCATCACCTGCTGTGGCTCAGCTGGGAGAGCAAGAGTAAGGAAGAAATGGCAGCTTCCCTCCAGCCTCCTGTATTCAGCCTCTGCAGCTGGGGAGGCACTGGGAGTGACTGCAGGGAGATGCTTAGACACAACCCTGACTTGGGGCTGCCAAGGGCACGACAGTGTCACTGAAAGTCACCAGCACTGACGAGGGGAGATGCAAGAGGGCACCGAGGAGAAATGTTGTGTTGGCAAAGGATGTGATTAGTGAATATCATACCAGCATTTTAGCTAACAACATTGGGGAACCATTTACACCTACATAGGAACGTGCCAAAAAATGAATAACAAAACACTTGTAGTGCTCAGCCTACAACTGTAGTGATGCTATTTTCCCCTTGGAAACAAGACATTATTGGAAAACACTCTGACTACAATACAGTGTAGCAATTTGTCCCCATGCTCCTGTCCCTCTCAGGACTGTCATCTGAAGGGCTGGGTGTGATGTGGAGGTCAGCTGAGTTTCTGGGAACACAACTTGCTTGGATGTCCCTTTCCAGGCCAGTTTCTTTGCTGGTGGCAGCCAGGCTGCCTGCACTCGTGGTCCCTCCAAGGAGAAGCACACCAGAAGCCAGCCAGAGTGAGGAGGTATCATTCACTGAGTGAGTTCAACCAGGAGAAGGAGAAGACATGACGAGCCGGCTCGTCACTCCTCTCATTGCTCACAGGAGTTTCCCCCACTCGTCCTTGAGGAGATGGGTCAGAACCAGCCTGTAAAGGAAGGAAAGGTTAACAAATGGAAGAGGAAAAAATTAATTGCATTACAATCCTTAAGATTTCACAGCACACAGAAAACCAGAATGAAGTGGGAATGAGGGGAAAAAGCAGGGACCATGAAAATTTGGGGAGGCCAGGCAAACTTCTAAAGACAGAGAAGCTGGAGGGACTTTTGCCATGTACAATAGCAGAGGAATACACCAGGTGAGCATGTCACACCTGTGCAACAGGCTTAGTCCTGATTTGAACCTCTGGATTATTATTGCACCAAAGGTGATAACTGCCTGTTTAGAAGTGATCCTGAGCCAGTTTGGCTTGTGTAGCTGGGCCTCCAGATTGATGTGAACTGAAGCCAAAAGTTATTGTCAGTGTATTGCCATTCAAAATGCTACTTGTTCTGCTGTCATGAAATCTGCCATGCATGTCAGGTTTGGTTCCTTTAAAGTATTTTAATATTTATTTCCCTTCAGTTTCACTCAGCCCAAGAACAGGAAATAAATTATACAGAGATATTAGATTCTGCTTATATCCCAGGCCAAATTCTGCTTTTATTTGCACAGGTATTCTATTCTTTCAGTAAAAAAGGAATCTGGCCATGATATGCTGTAGCTGCTAATCACAGGAATTATTATTATTATCATCATCATCATCTGAATATCTAACCAGCCAGTATGATCTAAAGAAATATTTTTACTAGTTTCAGTGCTTTCAGATTTGTTTGGCAGAGAATGAAGACCAACTTTGTGATTTAAAGTGCAGTATAGAGGTTTCTTTCTACCCTCTACATTCCTAGATATGCACATATATTTTTGTACATTCTTAAAATTAAAACAGCCAGTACTGCCAGCCTTCTCTGTGCAGGGTTTCACCTTACTTTGGGAACATCAGTATGATCTGGGGAGAACTATTTAATGTCAAGGTACTATTTGACAGAAGGGAAAATGACACAGAAGCGTCCTCTGAATTTTAACGTCTCAATAATTTCTAATACTGTCCTAAAGTGGAAAGTTACCAAAACAGTGGTGCTGACAGACATATCCAGGAACAAACAATAAAGCAGGGATGCTTGTGAGAAACGGAAGCATTTTTGTTAGTGCTTAGTGTGAAAGTGCATCATAGGAATTAGTAAGAACTCATCGTAAATTAAGTATAAGTTGTCTACTGGGCTACTTCCTGTTACTACCTATTTGAGTGTTGTGGCACCATCAGAGAAGACAGTATGAAAATATGAAAAACTATCTCCCTATTTCTTTATTTATACCTAATCGGAGTTTATAGCTCCTTTTTTAGACCAAGATCTTCAGTTGCTCTGGTCTGGAATAGCTCGACTTGTTCCCATGAAATACTATCTGAGAATCTGCTTTAATATTCGAAATGGGGACTAATCATTGACTTAGATTTGTATTTTCAAAGCTAGGCACTCTTTGCTACTCACTGCAAAATACAGGTCTCAGAAAGGATTTGTATGGACAAGGAGCTTGCAGAAGAATATTACTTTTCTTGCTAGCTTTATAATGTACTTTAATGAGCACACAAGCGCAGTGACAAATCTGGGAGAAACAGCTGCCTGCTTGAAAAGTCCAGTTTCAGCAACGCTGATGAGAAGGGTCGTTTCCCAGGAGTATGCAAAAGTAATGTAAAGAAATGGGCCCATGGGGCCAGATCTTCAACTGAAAAGGCAGGTAGTTAATTGAGTTCTGATTATAGAAGATCTGCCTTTCAGCCCTGGGAAGTACTGAATGCAAATCTTTCAGCTGAAATGTTCCTACCCCAATTACAAAAGCTGGGTATCAGCAGTAGATGCCTGGCTAGACTTCCTGAGTCATAAGGGATTCCGTGCTCCCTGGATCCCTGTAGATGCAGGAGCATAGGTGGTTTATTAGTTCACTGTGATGTGGAAAATTTTGCCTTTTATCTTTGGAAGGACAGTCAGAGTGCCTGGACTAGCTAAAAATAATTTTGAAATTGGTAGTGCAATTTTGTGCACCTAGCCCTCAGCAGAGCGTGCAAGCAGCCATGGGACAGCCCTCTTACTTCTCCCCCCTCTACAAAGGTATGGGACTAGCAAGAGGTTTAAAAAACAGTTTCCTGCATCTTTATTCCTTTTTTTTTGGTACTAAAAAAAACACACAGTCACCTTGCAATTTCTCTTTCTGTGCAAGATGGTCTCCCTTTAGCACCTCCATTTGCTATTCCAACTAGCCACTGTATAGAAATTTGCATTAAGCTGAGATTAGCTCTGAAGCAAAGAACTACCTGTGGGCTTGAAGTTAAGTAGTTTTTTTCATAGAATCTAGAACAAACATGTTAGAATAAAACAAGCATGATCCAATAACTTAGGCTGGCAAGGTGACTCCATTACCTTGTCAACCACCACTGCTGGTGCTGCATTTCAAACAAAACAATCTTTGTCTGCACCACTGCCAAAGCTGTGTTTCCTAATGTGTTAACTCCTTCATATTCTGCTGTGATGACATCTTCCTGTGTCAGCAAAACACTGTCAGAGCTCCAGCACATTTCCACTGGGTTTGGCTGGATGAAACATTTTCTCCCTGCACCTTGCTGGATTCAGCAGGCTGCCAGTCTGCAATACCTTGATGTGCCTTTCCAAGAGCAATCATTTGCCATCACACCCAGCCAGGAGTGAAGCAAGCTCAAAACTCACAATAGGGCCATGCCTTGCCTTTAGACTTGTGTTTTCACACCTGTGACACTTCAGTATTTGTGGTCTGAGTCAGACAGTGACTGAGGCAGGCTATCCTCATGTGAAGAAAGAGACCACCAAAAGGTGCCAGGATCAACTCTGTCCACATTATTAAGTTGGTTCCCCACTTCCAATGACAGCCCACACAACTTAGAGTTATACAGTGTCTGGGATTATCTGAGACAAAGATTTAATCTGTAGACTTCTACAGAAAACAGTTTTTTGAACCAGGAGGTGATTCTAAAAGACAGAAAGCAGGAGATCTCCTCAGTATAAATGGGATTTGGACATCCAACCCTGCTGCAGGTCCTTGCAATCTCACCCTGGATCACCTCCCTGCCTGTGTTACCACAGGCCTACTCCTCTGCCAGAGAAAGGCTTTCTGCTGAGCATGATGCAGACCTTGCCACATGCCTTTCAGATGGTTCAGATTCAACACTTCATTGTGTCTGTCCATTGCTGTTAGGTAACTGTTGTTAAGCTTCTATCCCAGCTTTATCTTAGTCTTGGCAATCTCATGGGTAGGGCTGGTGTTTTCACATTACCTAGAATAACAAGTCCCAACCCTTGATTTTGGTCCCCAACAGTAATAAGGAATAACTAAAGTGTTTACCTCAGATTACATTAATCACATTAGGGCCAATGCTGAGAGAGTGCTGAATGCTTACACTTTGATTTATATTTTCCCCTGCGGTGTCAAGTGACATCAGACGATGCTTTCAGTAAGCACCAGGAATTTTCACCAGGCCAGCTCATGAAGCAGGGAGGGAAGCACACCCTGCATGACTGATGGTTGGGTTTGTTTTTCCCATAAGTCCAGGCTGGCGTTTACGTGCCAGTACCTCTTTGGAGGTGCTGAGCAATGACAATTGCCACTGAGCAGCCGATGAGTCGCATCAAAGGTGCAGGTATTCAGCATCTTTCAGCATTTGCTTCCTTAAGCAGAGCACTGCTTCAATCTGCACAAGGTTCTTGTAAAGGTTGTAGAGGGAAGGAAAGGGTGAGTTGGCTTTGTCATAATGTTTTCATTTATTAGAGCCCAGCAGTTGTTCTGGTTATTCTGGGGGAAAACAAGCAGCAGAGGTCTTCTAGATACTTGAAACACAATGAAGTATACACACTATTTTCTGCTTTACTACCACTAATCTCCATAGCCTTTAGGTACAAAGACTGGCATCTGTGTTACCAAGCTTCAGTCATCCAGAAATGAGATATCTACTCAAGCAAGCTGCATTCATCTCCTCTAATGGGAGCGATGAGTGAAAGGCACCACCAGAGGGGGATTTGTCCCATCCTAAAGGAAGTGTCTATAGGGAGTATTGCTGTCTGGAGGTATCTGTTTTTCTCTACTGACTCGAGACACTCTTGGTGACCTCGTAGAACTAGAGATGGCTTTTAAGTAATTACACAAGGAAGATTCCACCCAAAGTACTTCAAGATATCAGAAAACTGCTTGATAGGAATTGAGGAATTCGACTGTACTATTACTTTTTACAAGATCAGTAACTCTGAAATTTAGGAAGTGGGGAGGAAAGAAGAATCATCTTCTTAGTCTTCTTCCCCCCCCCCCCCCTTATTTTTGGTTACTTCTGATAAGGTAGAATCTAGAGAAACCATTGTCATAATTTGGTCCTCTCAGGGATTACACCACACCAGCTTGCAAGGAGATATGAAAAATAGGAGAAATGAAGGCTGAAATGGTTGTTTCTTCCAGGGCTGTAGATCACCCACCTGTATATTTTATACAGTTTGAGCACAACTAAATTATCACCTTTTTTCATTATTAATCTGAAACCAAGAAATAGTTCTGGTTTTATGCTGGCTGCAAGAGAATATATTATACCTTTGTTGGCAAAGCGAAAACAACTTTCTCACATTTTTTGAACACACGTGATCCTACCTAGTGAACTTACAGTAGTTGAACACTTTGTGTCACCTGATTATGTTATTTCTGACCTACTGCTGAATTCTTCAAAACTGTATTTACCATCTTGTGGAATCATGGCCTTGGTTTTGACTGAATTAATGAGAAATGTCTAAATTTACAGTGAAGTGAGAAAAGGATGCATGTGGTTTATTAGAGGTCAATATACCCTAGGAAACGGGGTTGTTTTTACAGCTATGGACATGGGTGAACTGGTTGGTTACAAATAGCACTCTTGTGCAGCTATATGAAAGTTTCCTGGAGCAACAAAACTTGGTAATTAAAGCAGGTCCTGCCCCCTGCCTCCCTATCCACCTCTTCCCATTTTGCCTTCACAGTTCACTGTCCATTTGTATTGCTGCAGCTGTTTGCAGGCCTGTGCTAAGAATGAGAATGTCACTGGAATGACATCATTTTTTTGTTACTTTTTGAGGTGAAGGAAGATATCTTTAAACCTGGACCATTTGAGTGATTTGATTCCAACAAAGCTCAACAAACAGCTGCCTCAGCACAAATGTCATGTGAGTGGTGGCATCTGGTCAGGAATAAGAAGCAGGGCTATTTGGCAAGAAACTCCTAAACCACCTTTGCTGCCAAGGGAAAAAAAAAACACCTGATCTACAACCTTAGAGGCACAGAATCATAGAATGGTTTGGGCTGGAAGGGACCTTAAATATCATCTAGTTCCAACCCCTTTGCCATTAGCAGGGACACCTCCTACTAGGCCAGGTTGCTCAAAGCCCCATCCAATGTGGCCTTGAACACTTCCATGGAGGAGGCATCCACAGATTCCCTGGGCAACATGTCCCAGTGTCTCACCACCTGACTGAAGTACCCAATGCCTTCACTGACCTCCTCTTGATCCAGCAGGAGAAAATGTGAAGTTCTTAAAAAATATGAGCTTTGGAGAGAGAAGCAGTGAAAATACAAGTTTCTTCCTTTTGCCATTTATGTAGCCTCAGAAAAGGGATGAGAAATGAAAGCTAATTCCTGTATTTTATCTGGCTTGTTTAGAAACAACTCACAGTGTTGACAAGCACAGGCATGATTTAAAAATGCTTGTGGGTCTCAAAGCCATCACAGAATATGTAGGCTCTGTTTGTCTGCCTCAAATGTCAAGTGTTACACTCCTGGCACTCAATACTTTCAGGCAGCGGAAACAAAGGGAGCACAACAGGTTATTTTAAAATTCTTTAAACTTTACTTCAAGCATTTTGTTTTCATATTTTTATGCAGTCTAGCTCCTTCAGCATAACACCTGGCAGCTGTCACATATATCACAACAATATTGTTTCAAGCTAAGAGGCTGCTGATTTTATTTGGATAATTTCTTTGTATTAATGGGAACCAGTGGAATATTTTGTGAAATAATTGGTGCTATTCCTGCCACGGGAATACATATGGTGGCAGACAAAATCATACACAGATGAGCACAGATAAGCTCCATCAGTCACAGTACTAGATATGTCACTCTCTTAATAGTGGTCAGCAATGAATTTTAAAAGCCCATTGGAAGAAAATGCCTTTCTTCAATAGATTTCCATTATACTGCAATTAACATTATGTAGTTAGTGTCTAATGCAATGTCTCTTACGTAATGACCTTAACAAAACAAGATGTAGTTCAGAAGATAAAAGCCTGGCTTGCTTATTTATATAGGATCCAAAGGTCCAGGCACCTGAACCAATGGTGGAAACAATTTTAGAGAGTGGCATGAGACAGCATCTTTCTTCTGTTAGTTGGGACAAAGGAAATATAATCTCCTATTTATGTCACCTATCTTTTCTATGACTTAAACATAAAAGTCAGAAATAAGATACATTTTCAGCATTTTACACATTGTTGCACCTCACTGGCATTACTTTTTGTTGAGAGTGATTAACTACAGATGTGCAGAAAAAGTAGAATGAAGAGTCTTTAAACATGTCAATATTAAGGTTGCATGATCAGAACATTCTTTCCTGGATCTACCCACACCATTCTTTCTTCCTCTCAGCGAAGATTTTGAGGACCTCCTGATCATATATATCACTTCTGCTCCCTTCCAGCTCTGCTGGAGGACTGCCTAGCATGGGAAGGATCAGCTTCAGAGTCTGTAGGCATAAGTGGTATGCACTGGCCACCAGTGACAGAAAGTTACTCTCCTCTCTTT
>NW_009952893.1:3689233-3709376 GCF_000747805.2 Chaetura pelagica | reverse complement strand
TTCCCTTACCTCTTCTTCATCAGACAAGTAGATATGACTTCAGATCAACAAGTTAAACTTGAACTAAAGACCTTCCAAGAATTTCTCTGGGCCAGCAACTCATCTAGTCCATGTTAGAGAAACTTCTCTATTACCTTCCAGAAAGAAGTAGCAGTCCTAGTAATGGCTTAAGATCATGCTTGTCTGTGTCATGTAGTCTTACTTTGAGTAATATGGAGTGTTGCCAATAAAAGCTTTTCCTTCCTCTGCAAATGGTGTTTCTGTAAATCCAATGAATGAGACAAGAGTGCTAGTTCAGTCACTGACTCACCCCAGGGCTCCATTCACAGAATCAGATAATGGAGCCAGTGTAGCTGCGAGGTGTGCAGACACATCCCATGCTCTGGAGCTTGGAGCACTGCTCACACTGTGAGTGACTGACTTAGTGGGACTGATTTAAGTATGTGTGTGGGGGTGTTGTATGTGAGCTGTGGACACAGAACACCTTCTCTGAGAGACAAAACACACTGAAGGAGATGCAAGAAGAAAAGTGGAAAGGTTAACTAAATCAGTTGCCATTCTCTAAAGCCACCACATAACAGAAAAAGGAGTCTTGGCCACAGTTAAAACATTTTTTCCCCTGTCCCCTGTTGCTGCTGCCCCTTTTCCATTGTGTGCTTATTTTTACGTGTCTTCAGCTGCCTGAACCTTTTCCTTACTATGACCACAGCAACTGAAGCTGGTAGCCAAGACATTACTCCACTCCAGCAATAAGTCACTGCCCAGTGAGCAGCACCGTGACCTCCTGGGCAGACTTCTGTCATGTCACATCTCACACTTAATCTCTGCTTGCCCACTAGCAATGCTGGCTTGCTTGCACAGCTCCTGGCTAGCCAGTGCAGAATGCCTTCTCCTCATCTCACACTGTTCCCAGGTGAAATCCAAGGAAGCTGTGATAAGTACTGCTCTGAAGATCTCTGGTTTAATCATAGTTATTGACTGGGATTTTATGGAATATACAGCACAGATCACAGGCAACTGTCCTGGAGACAAGCTTGGAACTGTCCCCACCTGATGGGGAAAACAACAGCTACCTTTCTTCAATAAGGCCTTTTGTAATAGAGCAAGTCATGCAGCAAATGCTTCATGAGGAAAAATAGCCATTTCCTCTTGTGTGCAGAAGTGCTGAGCCAGGAGTGCCCTTAGAAGCTGGGTCTGTATTTTGATCATCACCTTTAGTGGCTGCAACAGTCTCAGGCAGATTTTTTAGGATGCCCTCTCAATTTAAAAGAGCAATGAGCAATTAAGATCACTTATTTTCCAGGACTGTGGGGTCCTCATTCTCTGTTCAGTCAAAGGCATGACACCTGTGTTGGCTACCTGCATCATGGTTTGAACATCACGACACCCACCTATCTCCATTGGCCAGTAGCCTGGGATAACAGGGTTTCTGAACTAGTCACTCGTCTCCTAATTAGTGACCAGGAGATTGTTGTAAAGATGTTAGGAACACGTATTAGCTGAGAAGGGAGTTTAAGACTGAGTTAATGCTGTTTGATAGGTCCCTGTCCTTTTTTTTCTGTTTCATTTTTGCTGTATATGCAGCCCCCCGACCTGTATCACCACTTCAAACACCAGGTAGGTGGGCGCCGAATCCTGCAGGGTGCTGTGGTCCAGCCCTTCACCTGCCTAAGAGTCAGGAAAGCCTAGAAGTAACACGAGACAGGATCCAAAGGACTCAGCCCTAGTTTACTAATTACTGCCAGTGGGATTTCAGTCAGGTAGGCTGGTATTTAAGTATTGATCCATCTCTAATCATTACAGGATTACAAGCACTGCTTTCCACAGATGAGCGCACAGCTGCGCTGAAGCCTGAGCTGTCTCAAGGCAGTGGGGTGACCACTAACCAAGTATTTTACAAACAGATGGCTTTTGTTGTTGTGACATAAATACACTGTCATGTGATGTAAACCAGCAACAGTTCATCCATGATTAAGAAATATTTTCTGTTTACACTCTATTTTCCTTTTCAAACACTTCAACAATGAGCAGAACAAGTGATGCTTGCAGAAAGAGGTCAAGTGCAGGTAGGATTCAGTATCTAAATGAGCTATTTGTAGAAAGACAACATCTCGGTGAGCCTGGCTTTTATTAATTTGAACAGGAGAAATAATTTTGTCCACATTGTCATTGTGGAGGTCCTTTTGCCAGTAATGAACTGAAAAAAATGAAATATACATAAATCAGATGGTATCTATGACTCACTAGACAAATTACAGAGTAGACTATTTGAGGTAAAACTTCAGGTGGAGTATTTGCTACTCATATTAATTATGAGAAACTGTTGTCTGAAAGCCAGTCATGGCTTTGCCCTTAGGAATCATCACTGCTGCCTCTGAATCACTCCAGTAATTCTCAGAAGCAAGGGAGAGAGAGGTGTTGAAAGAGGAACAATCAAGACTTTCCAGATTTTCTCTGCATGTATTTGCTGAACTGAAGAAAAAAAAATCTCACCTGAAGTAAAAAATCAAGATGCATAATGGAAATTTACAGCCAGAATTTGCCAGCAGCTGGACACCAGCCTGAGTGGCCTCAGACCCAGTTCCTATAACTGAGTACCAACTCACTAAGTCAAATTAAAGAGAAGCAAAGGCAGAATTTTTGGACCATTAACTGAGATTCTTGCCTCAGCTACAGGCTGAACACTTTTATTTTTCTAAGTGAAATTTAAGAGACACTTAGCAAGAAGCTTCAAACAGATTTCAATTTGGGCTTGTATACTTGCTGATTCATGCGTCTCCTACAAAAGGCTCACCTTCATTGAGGAGAGGTGACCCATTTTTCAGTCAAAATTTGCAGATTTTTCATCTGAACGTAAATAAACCCATCAAGTTTTCTACTTTAGGTAAGATGTAGCACAAGAACTTTTGCTCTCCATATTCTCAGGTCTTTCCTTAGCACTAAACACAGTTGGTGCAGGGAGCAGAAAGATTTGAGAGCAGCAGCTGGCTTCCTGGGCTGTGCCTGCTGCTGATGTTGGCAAGCTTCTTGTCCCTTTCTGGGTGCAAACTGTGGGAAGGCTGTGTAGGGTGCCAGAATGGAGGGAGACCCTCCCTTAGCATCGTTCATGCAAGAACTGGCTTGCAAGACTGTCTTCTCTTCAGCAAGCAAACCCCTCTCTAAGAGCTTTTGGATTGAAGAGGGGGCCTTAGCTTCCTTACCTGAACAGATTGGCAAGAATGAGTTCCCAATCTGGAGAAGGGAAGGGAATTATTATTTGTGTACCACCACCACCACACTCATGCAATCATTCAAGAGCATTAGCACTGAGCTAAAACGTGGGACTGCATCTTTTGTAGACTGATGGAAAAGCAGAGTTATATGGGCAATGAGCACAGTGTGATGTCTTTCTGGCTTATTTTGGTTTCAAATGATCTCACTTTGTCTGTGTTGTCTGCATATTGACATGACAACCAGTCAGCTAAAACTTAGCTAAGTACCGACCTCTGTGACATGGGATTTACAGCTGTTTCAGGGACAACTATTTCAACTATTTGAAGGCTCACCACGTGAAATCAAAGTATTCAGTAGCAGGGCAGAGAGAACTACAATGCATGAATACCGAGAGGACTGTTCCTGTGGTAATTCTGGCTGATGGCATAAGGTTGCAAATAAGTAATAGAAAATTGTAAAACTAATGAAACAAGATTAACATTAGTATTTCTCCTCCCTCACAGTTCAGTCCTGATTGTATTTTTTTTCTGGCAGCAAAGGGAAATTAGATCAAAATACTGTTCGTGGATGATTAACTTGCATTTATTTTCAAACTAAATGTATGAGCCACAGACAGGCACTTCTCTGACGGGGAAGTTAATCAACAGAATATAGGGTCCAGTACTTCACCTTAGGTGAAATAAACTGAATAACCAGAGACCCAGTTGAACAGAAGACTTTAGTAAACTCTCATAACTTTATAGCATCACCACATGAGAGATGGTGCCTAGAGAAATCTGATGAGAGGAAAAAAAAACCCCACAAAATTTTCTTTATGTATCCATTGCACTCTGTATTTTAACCAGACTAAATTAATTTGAGCAGATACAAGGTATTTTGTGAACTGCCTTCTTCTAGTGACAACACAAGAAAGATTTATTTAAAATACTTATCACTGCTGATTTTTGAGATTCCTCTTTTACAAACCAAAAGATAGAGGGGTTCTGCACGTACAGACATTTTTAAGGACATTTCCAGAAAATGGGTTTACTTCTTCTTGATGTGCATGGCTTTCTCTAGCTATCAGAGGCCTGCACAAGGAAACTGAAGGGCAGAACTTAGGGCCAGATTTTCACCTTTGGTGGCTTAAAGCTGGGCAGCAAGAGGGGCTTACATACCTGTCTTGTTAGCTGGGATTATTGAGCATTTGCACTGCCAGACCTGACAGATGCCCAGCACTCCTGCAAACTGCTCTTAGTACTGAAGATGACTCAGTGCGTATTTAAACGTTAGATTTTGAACAGGGGCCTTATGCCCCTTCAGGTGCACCAGTCAAACATTTAGATGCTATGAACATTGACAAAGCCCACGCGTCATTCTTCACATGCCTAAAGCTTCACACCCATATGCCACTGGTAGCATTCTTCAGGTATAAAAGGCACGAAAACACATGCCCATGTCCGGAAATGCAGGTGAATGAGTCTCCAAAATCTAATGCATAAAATACATATTCTTCCTAGTTCTTTTAGCCTGTCTTCTGAGGCTGAACACAAGAAAACAACTGAAGACACAGTGAAGGTTTGCTTCACCTCCTTCTGTAACCCATCACACACACTGTCTCTAACTTGTCTACATTTTTGTTTTGGACTCCAAGATCTGTCCCTCCCATGCACAGGAAAGCATTTCAAATCATTTTGTGATTTGGCTTTCAGGGGCATATCACACAGGAAGAACAAAGGACAGTGACCTGATATCTCACATGAAAGATAAAGACCCATAAGCTGTCTAAACAGCCAACTCAGTACACATGGACAAGAAATTAATTTTTATGCAAATAGAGTCTGAGAACAAAATGCCTTTCTCCCTCACCTTCTTTCTATTTAATGATTAAATAAAAGATAAAGTTGTCACTAGAGACCACACAGAAAGAAGTCTCAAATGGTAAAAATCAGAGCTTTCTGCATTTCTCTATTTTTAAATTCAAAAGGTATTTTGAATGTAAAAAGAAAGAGAGGGAAAAAAGACCATGATGCTGTCCACATGCCTGATTTCCCAGGAGTACAAACAAGCTCTATGTCCTTTAGTATTAATACAAAGAATTTTCAAAACCAAACACAAATAAATGAAAATTAAACTATGATCCATATATTTAATTGAGATTCACAGTGTTTTTGCTTTTCAAATTACCACCAGACAGTGCATCATTTTGCATAACTTATGTAGCTAAAGTGTAGGTGACAACTTCTTCCCTCTCCCTATTTTTTTAAGGGAGAGATATACTTCAGTCATAGTGCTGGAAATTTTGCACATAAAAGCTGAACAATAACTTATCATTTTTCATAGATGCACCATAACATGTTGTACAGTGTTTGGAGTGAGTACAGAAAGTGAGCAGGGAAAAACAAGTATTTTTGTAGTGAAGAAGAGACCAAAACAGAGTTATTCTGTCATTAGAGCAAATATCCAAGGGTAACTACAGTTGTTTTGTGTCAGAGGTCCTTGAACTTCAGTAAATAACCCCTCCCCATAGTAACACAGAATTCTCTGGAGATCAGCCATATCACTTTTGAAACTGAATACAGAGATATGTCTTACATCTAAGAGGGATGTGAATTTGGAGCTGGAAGAACTAAATGATGGACAATGCCTAACAAAAAGGAGCTACTCCAGAAGATATGTTATACAATACTTGAGGCATAATTTACAGTATTTACATTCAGACAACTTCACTGGGTAGTAAAGTTCTTAGTCCTTGATCTTATAGATATTTCAGCTCTTAATTAATGTCACCTAAGGAAAAAAAAAAAAGTGCCTTTACCTAGAGAAATAATTTTTTAAAGCATGGATATTTAAAAGTACACACACAGGCTTGGGTATCTAAAGGGTTGGGATCCCTTCCATCTACATGGGGATGCATTTCAGGACCATGTTTGGTACTTCACACTCACTAGGAATGTGGAAGAGATGGCTTTGGATGCCTTTTGGAGGAAAAAGGACCTGAAGAGGAGTCCCCAGCATGTGGGGTGTTCTGTGCGGGCTGGGGTGTGAGGGGACTCTCTTCACGGCGGGGGTCCCATGGGGACCTCTGGGGAGCAGGACTCGAGCCATCTCCCTGAGGGAGCACAGGTGGTTTGCTCATGGTGGGAACCCTGGCAGGAGGATTATTCAGTGTTTTTTTCTTCCTGAAGCTAACCCCTCTGATGCCAACCGTTGCCCTCCAGATCTTCCTCCCCCAGTTTGTTGGACTGAACAAGCCTGCCGCTCTTCTCATCTCCTGTAAACCTACAGGTTCCCCATCCTGCTGGTCATCTGAACAGCAACTGAAATATAAGCTAATATATTGGAGTAAATGTCTCCTCGTTTTGAACTGGGAAGATGCAATGCTTAACCATGCAGGAGTAAGCTGAAGGGTATGTGAGGAAGAAATGTTTTAGGTAGCTTGTATTGTGAACTAGCATGATGTTTTTGAGTGGGAAGAAAGGGAAATAAATCCTTTAAAACCATGTAGGAACATGACCAGAGACATTATTTGAGTTGTTAGTTAATGGTAAAATGAAAGATTTCCTACCCATGAAAGTACAAATCATGTATTGAATCAGATTCCAAAGATGATGTAGTATGATAAGAAATGCCAAAAGTGATATGCAGAATGCTAACTCCTGTGAGAAAATAAAAGAGTGCTTCACCAGTGTTGTCATGACATGAACTGGTCATTATCACTACATTCAGTGAAAACGCTGTTTCCACAGCACTTTTCCATTATATCTTTTAACTGGAGAAAGGGAGTAAAAACAGTGATGTGAGCAACATCAGCTGGGATTTTAAAAAAGAAAACAACAAACAAATTTCAGAGTGGGTTGTGTAAAAACCACATGCAGGAAGAAACCAAAGCTGAAGTTCACATACATAAAAATCATCACTGCCACAGAACAGAGGCCATCTTGCTGGTGACAAAGGCACATTTCAGCTCAGATCTGCAGATTCGACCATGGCATCACCTCACAGCATCACCCTGTCTAGTTTAGTCACTCTCTTTTTTCTGTACTTCAGCACACTTTGCACTTTTCTGCTTCCTGATCTTCCCTATCCATTCCTCTGTCTCCATCCCTCTCAGCTGCATCCCCTGCCCCCAGAAATATGTGCTACCTTTCTCAATATCCTCCTCCTCCCAGAATGTTGCTGTCACTCATGATCCAGGATATCAAAATCCAGTACCCCAAAATTCACACACCAACAGTAATGACATCTTTCCCATGTGTCTGTTTTTATTCCCAGTACCCGACGATAAAAAGATCTGGGTACCAGATTGCTGTGCCAGTGTGACTGAAAACCACTGAAACTGAAAACCACTGAAACTGTATTTTCAGACAGCTGGCCACATCAAACCTTACTTTTGCTCCTTTATTTGCTGCTGGTAAGTTAAGACCCAGGGAAGCAGATCACAGTCAGAAAAACACCCAGTAAAGATTTTACCTGCCTATGGTGAGAGTTGGCTGCCCAGTTAGTGGTGGAACTGATATGTAGAAAGAGCAGCAATTAATTTAAATGTGAACTCACCTGCTTCTGCCAGCTCATTTGTAATATACTTGAGAAGACAAGGTCATAGTAAATTTGGTGATTTTAAAATACTCTTTTAAAAATTCCACTAAAACATTCTCAAACCAAACCCTGACTTGAAAAATAGCTACTGAAATTTGCTTTTGTTAAGGATGAATTCAATGAAGATCCTTCTTCCAAATTCAAGTGTCACTGACTAAAGCCTCCAGCTAAAAGACAAATGCCTCTCCTATAATCTCTGCATTAAATCCTTCTAACTTTTTGCCCATTACATGGCAGTTTGTCCTGGTAGAGCTGCTTATCTATGCTGGATGTGAAAGGATGCTTATGTATACTCCAGCTTGAAAGGAAACAGCATGAAGTACTTACTACCCACTTGTGCTTTTTCCCACACACATAATCTCTCATCACTTACATACAGGTAATGACTTTGTTAAAGCATGTGGCTTAAGCCTGTATATCAGAATGGCCTAATATAGAGAGTGCTGCTCATGGGCTGGTAGCCAGGCACTAGAGCAAGAACAGGTGCAGTGTGCAAATCCTTTACACACTGCTCCCTCAGCTCTGTTCATTGAGTCTTTGACCCATGTGGAAAAAATATTCAAATTCAGGTTATCCCAACTCTTGTCATTTTAAAGGGAAACACCCTCCTGTAGCAAACACATCCATTTCTGTTAACCAAACATGCTGCTGGGAGTCTAACACAGAATTGGAATACATTATCTTCATTCTTTCCTTCAATCAAGTCCCAGAAATCCTTGGAGGAAACAATTTTTAACAGTTCTGAACCCAGGGAATCACACTGCTTGCTGAGAGGCAATCAAACACACAGGAAGGCTCCAGGTATCTGCACTGGGTTCGCGTGGGGAAGATGAGTGCTCCAGGTGCAGTCAGAGGGCTGCAGAAGGCAAAGCCAAGCTATAGCTGCTCTACCAGTGGTGGCAGGACAGCATATGATGTACACAGGCTTTCAACAGGTGAGGAGAACATGATCATGCACGGGGTTTGTCTGCTACTAACACATGCAAACACCTGCCAGTGCAGGGGCACTGCCAGCCTCTCTGACGGCTCCTGAGAGTGTTGATGCAACCCTTGGATAACAGTTGGCACAAGCGAGGTGCAGGTGAGCACAAGCAACCCTCAGCACACTCCTCTGCAGCCGGGCAGCCAGCCTGCCACATCCTGACACGCTCTGCAAAGCCCGTGGCTTTGCTGAGACCAGTTTATGCTGTTTCCGTATTTCTGCGATTATTCTCATTCTTTAGCATGCAAAGGAAAACGAAGCCACGTTCTCCTCAACCACGGCTGTTCCCGCCTTGCTGCGGGTCACAGCCCTGCGGGGTGACCTGGGTAGCACTGACCTTGGAGGTGGCTGCAGTGGCATTACTTTCCTTACCACTCCCCGCGGCGCTCTCCTCGGTCGCTGCCGCTGCTGGGGCTTCTGCCTTCTTGGCGCTTGTTTCCAGAGAAACAGGAGGCCCTACTTTTCCCACCCCACTCTCCGGGGCTGAGCTCGGACTGCTTGACGGCCGCGACTGAGCCTTATACCAGCTAGGGTAAAACAAGGGATCGATGGATTCTGCTGTGGCCGGCACTTGAGTGTCAGACTCTGGGGTCTGCTGAGAACCACTTGGTGTCACAACCTCATCCTTAATCAGGACAGATAAAGAAAAGAACAAGCAGAGTTCATCATGTTACCTTCCCGCCGTGGCCACGTTGCTCTGCATGCCCTGTTTGTTATATCCCACTGCAAGGAATAGATTTGTCCTGGTACATGGTGTGAAAGAATTACAATCAAAATGCGAAGCCAAAGCAACGAACACTTGAATAGCACAGATATGGGAGACAAAATAAGCTACCCAAATAATAAGAGCATAGAAGTAGCTGGGAAGAGGATTCTGACTGGGAACAGAGTGACCAAGTGCCCAATTCAGCCCTAAAGATATAAGAAATTCTGCATAGGAACCTCATAAACCACCACCAGCCAAGAATGAATGACAGGTGTGGCTACCTTTGAATGGCTTGTTGGATTTTGGGTTAAAAACAACACATTTGCCAATGAGTCTGTTGGTACAAGCAGTCAGAATAAGGGGAATACAAAGGCACTGGAGAGAAACATTTGTCCCCCAGCCTTGCTATCAGCGCTATAAGCCAAGCACAATGGCTGTCCCAGGAAGAGGAGCAGCCAGCTGGACTGCACCTCTCTACTGGCATCAAGCTCTCAGGGCTCACCTGCATGGTACCTGCTATCACCACAACACTTCTGCTTTGCCTTTCTTATACCAGAAGGCAAAAGCTTAAATACAGGCATCCCACACACCACAACACCCACACGCCACATCTTATTACATATCTGACCACCTCCTAATGCCATTTGGCAATTGCTACAGCAGCATGCTGTAACTTTCCCATTTTAGCCTTAGAAGTGAGAAACTCAGTGTTAGTGAGCAGAATTGCTTATGTCTAATTCTTGTTTGCATAAAAGACCTACATCATTTGGGTGACATAAGCTTAGTTAAGTCAAAGTGCAAATCCTCAAAAGACAAACTTTGGTTAAATACATAAAGCCTGATTTAAGAGCATCTTCACACAACAGCTGCTAACTACCTATGTTTTAAAATCAAAACAAGAATGAATTTATAGTATTTTTTCCCCTTCTTTTATGTGGGGAACTTGCTACAGTCAAAGATTCTTTACATGCTTTCTTGTTTTCACACTGGCCTCCCCAAATATATTCACAGAACTCTTTACCTATTCAGCAAATTCACTGGATAAACTGTGTAAGAGGAGAATTTGCCAAGTTAATGGTGTGTAAGATCAGCTACAGTTGCACACAAAGCATATTTTTTATGTAGGTCTTTTAGAATACGCAGCAATTACGGTCTCATCCTAATGGCATTCCTCAAGAAAGAGTGCTGGCCTGTATTATTCACACCCTGAATCTCTTTGCTGCTAGTTAGTAAAAAGGCAGTTTCCTGTTTGGTGTCTGACATCCCTGCATCCACCTAGATGATATCTCTGTGAAGGCCAGAATAGAAGGTGGCAAAGCCATTCACAGAAAAGAGGTGAATTGTATGATCCAAAAACTGCTGGTGAAAGCTCACTAAATCCAGAGGGAATGCCAAGTTCTCTTAGGATAAATATTTTAAAAACCGTTTCATTTACAACAGTTAGCCTGAGTTAAATCACAGCAAGCAGAACATCCACTGTAATCCTCTTAACTTCCCAACTCAATCTCTGTTATTTATATCTTATGTATCCCATATATACCTCAATTTATCCAGCAGCATAGTTTTTTGCCCATCAAGCAATACATATGCAGTCAAGATGACACGGCACAGTTGCATACACGTGTAGGTGGACAATAAACAATTTTGCTCTCCAGTGCATCAACTCAGCTGTGCTCCTGATGTAAGGTACCCAAAGAGCACAGGGGAGCATCTTGCTCTGCCAGGACGCACTCAGCATAGCTGGCAAGGCGCTGAGGCACCAGAAGCACTTACCAGACCAGCTGGGGTGGTGGCCAGTGGCACCGGAGCAGGTTCAGCTGGGGGCTCTCCAGCTGTGCTCTGTGGTTCTGGGTCCTGCTGAGATGGTTGTGATGCTATCTCAGCCCCTTCCTCCTCCACCTCTTCATCCTCCTCCTCTCCTGATGATTCTGTGTGGACTTCACCTAAGTCTTCACCATCCACTGTCTCCTCCTCTTCCTCTTCTCCATCCTCTTCTGATGGGACAATGTGTAAAAGGACAGGACTGAGCACCATGTAAAGATGGCTATAGTCTTTATGTAATTAAAAAGACATGTACAATTGCAGGGCAAAGCTAATGGTAATCTGCTGCCAGGCAGAGGATGGAGGCTGGGGAAAGGTGAGGAGCCTGCTCCAACCAGCCTAGATTGGGCACTGCCATGGAACTGCCAGCAGGCATTGACAGAAGGGAGGACATTGAACACACACACAGAAACACAAACACACACTCCCGCACTAAAATCTTAAGGTGGCTCTTCCCATAGGAAGGAGGACAGAAAGCCCTGCCAATGCAGCTGTCCTCATGGAGGATGTGCAGCATGGCTCTGCACTTTCTGGGGAGAGGATACCTAGCACAAGCTGCCAGGAAAAAAGTCCCTCTTGCAATTTTAGGCATATGTTTGCTTTAAACACCATGGAAGCCATAACAATAAAACTTTACTAGATCAGTGCTTGTCAATACATTACTGGAGGTTTGGGATACCGACCTCCCTAAAACCAGACTGCCAAACTTGGGCCAACCATCACTTTTGCTTCATCTGACACCTCCTGTTGTCAGCGTTTGTGGCTTGGCTTGTTTCCAGGGGGAGCCCTTTAACAACGTGTTTTCTTTTGCATAATCACACTATTCATGCTCACAAATGTCAGATAATTTCCAGAGCCATCCTAGCACTTCAGGGAAATAAACCTAGATAGGTGCATTAACCCAAGCTCCAAACTGGCTCTGTATTTGCACAGGGTATGGTTCTGCCTGAGTAAAGGAATGTAGATCTGCAAGTTAAGGAACTTCCTCATGAAGGATAATGTTTCTACAGACAAATAAACTCCTGTAAGCAGAGCGCTGAATCTCTGTTTCCACATCTCCTGGCTGCAAAGGACCTCATTGACTGTAGTAGGAGTTTCAAATGCAGCACTGAGCTCTGATTGCTGAAGCTCTTGCTCATGCCTTGTCCCCAAGAGGTGGGTATCAAATTCCCCATCACATGATGGGAGGTTGTGCTCATAGCATGAGGTCATGATCTTTGCAGATGCACCTGTGTGGCAGAGATGTGGCAGCTGGGACAGAGCACAGGGACAAACTGGGCACAAGGCTGTAATTAGGGATTGTCCCTACCAAGATAAATACATTTTAGTACTAAAAATTCTATCTCTTTAATGACTTTCAAGAGCGGACAGGCCATACAATAAAGGTATCTTGAAGGGAAAAAAGGACTTTAAAGACTGAGATAAAATCTCAATTTTGTCATCCCCTCACATGAGGAGTCAATAAAGATCATGGACTTAGGAAGGTGTTGAGACCACATAAAAGGTAAGATTAATGATGTCATCAGGTTATGTGATTTTTTGACTGTGATGGATTTTGCTTTTGATTGTAATTGATTCAAAATTGTTAGGTTACACTTTGGGATGGAGAAAAATATCTGATTCAAGTTTACCTACTCAATATCATCATGTAAATTACACACAGCTGCAATTTAAGAAAGCAATGTAGGTGAAAAAAATTACTTACCTTTGTCAAAATCAATTTCTCGTATTATCTTTTCTTCTCTACTGAGGTTCACTGTAAATTGGTTCATATTTTCATACCCATCCTCTATTTTTTCCATTTGAAATCCTTTAGATGCTTCAGTAATTCTAGAACAGAGAGATTGGTTATTGGCATTTGGATTTGCAGATACTCTTATAATTTGTAATTGATTATAAAGATAAAGACTCTCACGTTTTAATACTTACTTTTGTAGCAATGTTTTGGCATTCTGTGAAAAAGAAGAAAAAAAAAGAGAAGATAACAGACTTGTTAAGTGGTTCAATTTTTTCCCCAGATTTTATGCACTGAGATAAAATTCTTACACTGGCTCCTTCTAAACACGCGAATACAGATCTCATAAATGACAACAATGAGATCTATGAATGAGGTCACATCTGGATTATAATTAGTATACAGTTGAATACACCTTTTAGTTCACTGAAGACTTTTAAATTAAAATCTGAATATGACAGGAAGTACATACAGTTTCCTAAAAAAATGAAATGGAAATGTTTTTGCCTTCTTTTTCTGTGTGTGTGTTTATGGTGAGAAGCAATTGTTCTCTTATCTTTAGTCACAGTAAATATTATATATATAAAACCTTTAATATAGAAGAACTGTACACTTGCAGGGCAGAAAATCTACATCAATGACTTCAACGGACAGGCTGCTAATGGTTTTCTGATCAGCTCTCCTAAGCTTATAGTAAGAAAATAGAAGGAAAAAACAACAAGTGAAGATGAAGATGTGACATAGAACACAAATGTTTAATTCTTGGAAGGTTGATCGCTCTGTCAACATGCAAATGCAGCCTATAACTCACAGAAGTTCATATATACATATATAATAGTGGTGGGACAATGAAGATACGTTGGAAAATGTTAAAATTCCTGTTTCTTCTTTGGAGACCAGAAATTCATACACAGGATAGTATAATGTGGTGTCAATAGCAAATACTCACACTCTCGGTTTGGATACTACTCACAAGAAGATGATTTGTCTGTGCTGAAGCAAGTGTTTAAAAAATGAGTTTGTATAAATGTTCACTCAAATATGACTAAACTGTAAATGTGCCTAAAATTGATAAATGCTTACATAGTATTTTGATAAACCATCATTCTTTTTCTATCTCTGTTTATAGACTTTGTACCTGCAAAAAGACAGCCATTTCTGGTTCTTCCATGAACTGGATTCCTGATTCAACCAGCTTTGACACAGCTTCCAAATGATCTGCATACTTCTTCATCAGGGAGCGGACATGTTCCAGTTTCTCCTCTTGGGTTCTAGTGATTATTTGTGTCATCTCATTTTTTCTTTCTTCCAGTACAGAATAGAGATAATCAAATTTTTCACACAGCTGCTCTTTCTGTCGTCTGCAGCTTTCCTGTGAATCATTTGGTTTATGTTAAACATGTTATGTTCTTAAAAGAGTTTCTATTTTTACAGTTACTTGGAAGCATTTTCATCAAAGAAATCCCTCTTTCTGAACAGTGCAAAGGATTCTGAGTGACCCTGGAGACTTTTATAATTTTCAAAGTCCAAGCTTTTGGAACAAAAGTTTTAAAACTGTTCTCAAACTCTGAGTTTCAAGCCACTGAAGCAGGTTATTGTATAACTTGTCAGTCTGCTAGAAAGTTGTGAAATGTATTTATGATGTCTGTAGTAATACAGCAAAGTTTGCAGGAAAAGTAAAAACCCCCACCATATTAGCAGCTGAGTTAATTTGCACAAACAGAATGGTTTTTAAAGGAGTGATCATCTCAAATCAGCTCTTAAGAATTTTCTTTTTCTACCAGGGAATCTGGAACTATTCTGGCTGGGCTTGATTTTCGCATATACCAACTTAGAAGCTATTTTGACAATAGTGTCCATTATATTCCATTTTCTGTGCACTGAATGAAGCAGAGGTACCACAAAGAAAATGATGTGTGACAAAAGCACAAAGACCAGAAGGAGGAATCAGGTTCCAACCCTGCCTTCAGGCACTGATTTTCACATCATTTTTTGAGATGTGAATCAATTTTTTTTGAGATGTGATACTTCTATTGTTCTTCCAGCCAGACCACGTAGCATATTTCATTGAGTAAAGAGGATGAGTTTGATGACTGCTTCATTGAGTGCTCTCTAAAAAGAACACACTGCACTTGCAAGGGAGGATTTGTGGGGAGGAAATTTGAGACAGGTTATCTATAATGTCTGAGGTCTACCAAAGGGCATAACCTTATTGTGGTTATACCTGTTTGTGGATGGTGGTGATTATTTAAATCTCTTTCCTAGTAACTGAGGCTGAATCAATTCCTCATCTTCATCCCTTGAGGCATAATGCTGAGATCCTGGCAGCACAGGATTAAGAACAAGCCCATGGTGCTTCTGGATGTGATAAGGCTGATTACTCACGGCACTTGGCCACAGAGAATCCCACTTCTTCTTGACTTTCAGCCAAAGCTCTTTCCTACAAGTGGTGACATTCTGCTCTGTAGCCTTCAAAGGAGAAAGCCTTCTGAAGATGGACATCTGGCCAAAAATTACTCTCTGCATGGAGGGGTAAGGGGCGAATACAAATCTTATTGCATTAGCCCAAGTATCCACCTCTGCTTCCCAATGATGAAGCCTGGGCTAAACAGGCACTCCTAACTTAAAATTCCTTGTGGAGGGGCAGGCTTGTCGTGCCCTGCTGAAGGTCCTTGCCACCTTCCAGAAATTCCTGATTCGTGAAATTACATGTGGGGATAAGGAAGCTTTCAAAACAAGTGAGTCATGGTTCCTGGGTGTTGTTCTATTGTTCAGACCTCAAATAATCTTCCTCTCCTCTTTAACTCCTCTCCTAGCTTTCTTCCAGTGGTTCCTACACTTCTGCTTGCTTCAGACTCCTCTTCAGTTTAGTCTACAATGACCCTCTGAAATACCACTCAGTTTCAAGACAGGTGTGTGCTATCTTTGCCATCTGATGCTGGACGAATGTTGGAAGAAGAGCAAGAGAGTGATAGCAGGGTGCCCTGAGAGATCCTTCCCTGTCTCTAAGCTTTAATATGTGATAGTTCCTGCCTGTAGATATTACAGAGTTCTGAACCTCAAGAGTGAGAGTGCATAACAGATTCCTAACTGCAAATGCTGAAATATTTCTGAAATATTCTCTTTCTGTATAAAATGTTCCCCTGCAAGGTCTCTGCCTGATGGACTTACACTAATCAGATTTTGAGTGGTTAACAAATATATTAATTTCCATTCAAAAAAGTTCTCAGCCGTTTTCTTTTTTAAGCATGCCTACAGCAAAAAGAAAGGAGGCCTTGCCACTCAGGATGAGTTGCAGTGCTTGTTCTGAAGTATCTGTATTGACTGGTCTCTGCTATTAGCTTTTGAAAGAAACACTGTCATTTTTCTTTCGTTATTTAACTCATATTGTTTGCAGGGATAAACTGTACTTAATGATTTATTATAGTTTTCCAGTATTTAGCATTTTATATTCCCCCCCTTTTTTTAAAAAAAAATAATCAGTAGAAGATGTGAATGTGGCTTCCCTTTTGATCAGCTAAAAGCTGTAAAAGTATCAGTAATTTTATTTATTTATTTATTTATTTTTCTGGGTTTTAGGGTTGGATAGGAGCAATTGCAAAATATAGGAGGGTTGGCTACTGCTTACTCCATCAAAAGGGAAAATGATAATGTATTTTCTGCTAAAGCAGAACCTTGTTCTCTGCAAAGTGTTAAACAGAGAGAAAAGACAATCTTGGATTATGTTATTTCCATGTGTGCACATTTCTCAGCTCCAGCTGTACCTTTTCATCTTCAAGGACAAACTGATGCCAATTCAGACAAAGCTAGGAAATGTGATTTGCTCGAAATACAAGATGTAAGGGCCAAGGTAAGCTCCAGGATCTATTTTCTATTGTTTGTTTTTTTTTTACTTTAAAGGTGAAAAGCCTGTTAAAACATCTAAAGGCAAAAAGGCTGCACTTTTTTTTTTTAATTTGAGTTTAAAGGTTAGATTTTAAACTGAGTGTATGACTTTCAGGAAGCTAGTTTCAGAAACTGTTGTATTTATTAAGGTATTTTTAGCATATTTTTTTTTCTCCCTACTTCAGACTAGGTGTTTGAAGCTTTGTTTCTGGTTCAGCTAGTTCAACTTAAGTGGGTATAAGCTTTTACTTTTGTAACATTCAAATTTCTGCAGTTAACCTACTTGAAAGGCTTGTTTCTGTCTGCAGAGTCCTGGTAGCAGCCAATTTCATCCTTAAAACATGAAGGCTTCCTGCCTACAAAGTTCTGACTGCCACATACATGCTCTCTCATTTACTTGGGCTAATGGGTTTATGTTCTTTGAACCAAACATGGACATTTTCTGTTCCTTCTTGCTCTGAGCAAGTAGGAGCCTTGGGCAATCGTGTACGTAAGTTGTGGAATCAATTTTTCTTTCCAATTAGAATCCATACATCTTGGATTACCTTCTTTTTCTCTGTCTTTTCTGTTTTCCAGCTCTGAAGGGTCAATATAATTCTAATTGGGCTGAGAGGGATGTGATTCCTTCACTAGGTGCTTCATCAAACTCTGATCATAAAATCAATTCATATGAGCTCTGTGATGCTCAAATTGGTCAGAGCTGATATTTATATTGGCTTTTCTGGTGCAAACCTCTTGGAGAAAATGAATTCTTCTGCTATTGAATGACACAAAACTAATTTCAGCTCTGTCACAGCAAGACCTTTACAAAAAGACCAATAAGAGCCCAAAGTCTTCCTTCCCATGAACAACAAAACAAGACTCCGTAAAGGAAAATTTATTCTGCACAGAAGGCAAAGCAAGGAAATACTGAGGATACTTGGGAAAATACTGACATATTTGGGAGTCATGCTGTGGCTTTGCTGTGGCTGAAACTTAAGCTCAGTTCACAGGCCCAGTCAGTCTTTGGACTAATACTGGTCTTTGACAGCTCTCAAAACTGATCTTAGGTGTTAAATGAGCTAGGAGTGGACAATGTTTTGTTGGATCTGCTTTTGACTTCAGCAATATCCTAAGGATACTGAGCAATGAGTGGGGCTCCTCGAGCACATGGCCAATGTCAGAGGCAGGGTGCTAAGCAGGACCTATCCTTTAGCTGAGTCAGTACAGCTGATGCTGTGCAAAGCCACAGGTGTGGGTTTAGAGAAATGATGTGGGAATGCATATGGGTGAAGTGGATTCTGTTAAAGAATTATCAGCAATTTAAAAAGTGCTACTTCACACTGAAATTACGGCATTTAAAGATGTGGTACCTACCTCAACAGTCTTGCAGGTCTCTTCCAGCTGTGTGACTATCCCTTGCACTCTGTCATTGCTCCCCACCAGGACTGCAATGCCGTCACTCAGCTCAGACTAGGCAGCCAGAGGAGAGCAAACAGGAAGGTGTTAGATACTGTCCCACTTCAGGGTGGCACATCTAACAGTGGGGAGCAGGAGATGAGTGAGCTGTAACAGAGTATTAGCTCTTCTTTCCACCAGGACTGAGGAAAATTAGAGCTTCACCTGCCTACCAGTTATCTGCTAGTACTTCGACATATGTTTCCTCATCCAAAAAACTATGAAATCCTTGACATTTTAAAATTTTTCATGGAGAAGAAACTGTGGTTTGGAAAAGATGAAGCACTTTGTTCTAGGAGGCTCTTCTAGATGCTTTTGTCTGAAGCTCTGTATTTCAACACCCCCAAAATAAGGGTCGTTTTAATAATAAGGGGTCGTTTTATACATCGTTTGGATGGGGTGTTGGTGGATATGGTTTAGGGGACAACCTTTGCACAGTAGGGATGATGGTTGGACTTGGTGATCCCAAGGGTCTTTTCCAACCTGAATAGTTCTATGATTCTAAAATATTCCCTTTGGGTTTGTTGAGAGAAAAAAAAAACAACTTTGTGTCTTGAGGGGCTGTTTTTTTTTAGCCAGAGTTTAGACACACCACTGTGGCATTTCGCTGAGAAATGTAGAACTGAGCCTCGGTGATGAGAAGAGGTGGCCCATGGGCATGGAGGGACCAGGGAGGTACAGAGCCCCTGGCATGAGATAGTGGAGCTGGGGCTATGGTGAGAGGGAAAGGGATTAAAGGAGGAGGAGACAGTGGAGGCTGAGCCACTGGCACAAGGGAAGTGAGTGGAAGAAGGAAATCGCCTGAGTGTGGAGTGGAGGTGACTGAGAGGTATCCTTAGAAGAGAAGAAACAGAGAAGCTAGTCCCTAGGGAACATGGAAAGGGTGCTGGGGAAGGCAAGGGGCCCATGTCCATGGCCTCCACAGCTTTTTAAGGGATCCTTTGAAGCATGAATCCTGCAGACTCCATGGGCATAAAAGACCCTTTCCATAGGCAGTCTGAGATGGAAACCACAGCTTGTAAATCTCCATGCAAAGGGAGTAATGGGGGCAGGGATTCAATCCATCTAACTTCTCCCCCTTCTCCCTCCTTTTTGATTGAAAAGGATGTTTGTAAGTACTTTCCTAAAGCAACTTCTCATTTGTAGTTTCCACACACAAGCATCTGTGTGACAAAGTTGGAGGCTAAGAGTGCAAACTTAGCCTGTCTGATTGCTTGCCCCACTGGGGCCCTCCAGAAAAATGAGCTGTTTATCTCAGGAGGATAATCCAGTGAGTCAGGCTTTAAATTAATACTGTATTAAAAATAAACAAGTCTTTCACTGGTGACAGCAAGGGCAGAGGATGTTAGGTACATCCTGTGCTGCCAACTGTTGAATATTCCTACATGCACTTGCAGGAGGAGGTTTTTCACTTAACTTTTCTTTAAAATGGGATGCTTAAAGGCAAAAGTGCCTGATAGGTAACTGTTTGATTTGTAATGATCTAATCTCTTTCCAGTTCACGTGTTGGAAATCCCACTTGTTTTTCTGATCTAAAAGCACTGGAAAAAAAACAACAAAACATTAGAAACCTGGAGAGAGAGATCCTCAGCTTCACATCAAATTGCTGTCTAAAATGTTTACTTGCTATACTAGCAAAAATTGGGACACTGTAATATCTTTCTGTGTGATCTCATAAATGTATTTTCCTGTGTTTCCAAAAAGTTCTCACAGGTTTGTGTGAGCCTCACTCACACACAGGAATGGCAAAGGCACCATTAGGAAGTGGTGCAGTAAGCCAGCAGGA
>NW_009952893.1:3688714-3689143 GCF_000747805.2 Chaetura pelagica | reverse complement strand
GGGGGACTATGAGATACAGAAAGATCTTTACCTTCTGCCGCTGGTAAACATTTGTGAGAGGAGCAACTTGACAGTCTTTGTGGGCACCAAAGACTTTGCACAAGGAGCAAGTGGGCATTTCACAGTTCAAACAATAGATGTTAATTCTCTCATCTTCATGCTCTTCGCACATTGGCTGGTCACACTTCCTTTCAGGCCTGCAAAAGAAAACAAGTTTAAAACAAACGTGGTACTCAGGAGTTTCTGATGACAACACTTAGGGAAGCAGCATGAAATAGAGTGCATTGATACAGCAGTGTCCAAAGCTGACCTAAATACACAGGGTAGACTTAAACCTGCCACACAGGGTGACTAAACAGAGTGGTAGATCTTAATGTCCTGACACAACAGTGTGCGATGACAATATAGCAACACGAATCCACGTGGGGA
>NW_009952893.1:3677180-3688652 GCF_000747805.2 Chaetura pelagica | reverse complement strand
GAGTGTGAGCAAACCCTTGCTCATATCTAAAAATGTAAATAACCTCACTAAGACTGATATCAGAGTACTCATGTACTTTCATTAGCATGTTATCTAACATCTGTCTGAAATACGAAACTTACTTAATTTCTTTTAGGTTCATCATGTAAATTGTTGGGCACTTGGCCTTAATGCAGCAAAGATCTCCAACACGGGACTAGTTTGAAGTAAGAGTTGCAGGTACTGATGGACCTTTACGCCCTTAACACTGTGTCTCTGCTGATGAGCTTTGGGAGGCCTGGGTAAGATTGTCAATATCAAAGAGGGCTGAGTCCTCACAGATTTTACACTAGGCCAGCAACCAAAATAACATCTCACACAGATTAATTTTAGCAGGGTGGCACATGTCTAGCTTGTAAAGTGTCAAACTTTTTAACAGCAGGTATCTCAATTGTACCTGTCACCAAGAGTATGGGTTGCACAAGAGTCATTCCTCTCCTGTGCTAAGCCAGGAACTGTCACCAGACTATAGCTCAGTCCTGATCTTCTCTTCAACACAATGATTTAGCCATGTACACACAAGCCAATCCCTGCTATTTTCAGAGCTACTTTAGTCTTAGCTTCCTTTAAATGAGGCACTTAACTGACATGCCCAGTGTCAGTGAAAGCTCTGGTCTAGTCTGTGTGGGCAGGCTGATGCTTTTCTGAGCCCACGCTTCAGGCTTAGCACCCTGAGCACATCTGCAGCAAGGACATGAGTGGGTGGGGATGTGGTACCAGAAGATGGGGTCGGTAGACTGATGGAAGGAGAGTGCCTGGGGATTCAAGACTCCAAAGGTTGTCACTACTACTGTGGCAACCTTAAATATTTCCAAAACAAGCCATTATTCCCTCCTGCTACCATTTGGAAGAGCTATGACTTACCTATAGCAAGTGGAGCAATGGCATCATAGAAAGACATCTCTTTGTCATTAGACAGAAAACATTTTCCAAACCTATAGATTTTAATGGAACAACATGGAAACATTTTTTACAAAGCCATTCTAGGGAGCTCTGTAACCGGGAGGCAAGCAGTCATTCTCTTCAAATTTCAAATTGAAAAATAATTAAATGAAAAAATAATTATTTTAGATCATATTGCACTAGAGTTTTCCCATACAATTTGGTAGAATTGACAAGTCTGAAGAAAACCTGCATAGTTTGGATCAGACTTCCAGTGCCTGTTTACATCAGGCACTGAATATGTCTAATCCAGTATCATTTAAATGCTAGTCAAAAGAGTTGCATCTCCACTCTAAAAAATGCTTTGCATTGTTTTCAGATGACTACAAACAGTCCCTCACATGTTCATGTTACAATGCATGGGTGGGAGGTCCACCACATGTGAGGACAGTAACAGATGATGAATTTCAAAGTGATTAATTCAGCCTGAATTAGCTGCTCTTCCTGCAAATATTTATAAGACCAGAACCAGAAACTACTAAAACGTTGTTTGACACTGGAATGGTGCCACTTGCATGAAAGACACATTGCACAGGGCAAAAAGGTGATGGTGTCAAGGGAGTTCAGAAGAAGCCAACCTTCAAAGGTGCCGCCAAGAGCTGGAGGAAACCTGGCAGAACTCCCTGAACCAGTGGGGCTGTGAAGACAGTGATAGAAGACTAGAACTAAGCACATCTGTAGTCTCCTTCCTCCCATGCAAAAGGAGAGATCCCTAGCACAAATTCCCTGACTTCAGAGGGCATTCTCTAGGTCTGTGTGTAGGAATGGCCAAAAAAACCCCAAACAAACCCTTCTAAGTTTAAAATGGTAGCTGCTCCTGAAATGGGAGATTAAAGAATAGCCAATAGGAAAATGACAGCATGGATTTACTAGAAGAAAACACTAACCACAGATGTGCTTGTGACCATAGAAGCAGCAGGTAGCTGAGCTGACCTAATAGTTTTGTGCTTTCATTCTTTGACTCTTCTTTTTGAGATGCTAAGACTGTGTTTGACTGCTAGAGGCTTCTTCTGTTCCATTAAAATTGGGTTTGGACCTTAAAGTGTGGAGTGTTGTGCGTGGTTTATGGAGAGGAGGATTTTTATCACTGACTGGTAAGGCCACACCTGGAGTAGTGGCTTCAGTTCTGGCTTCCCCTGTATATGACAGATGTGGATATTCCAGAGAGAGCCCAGCAAAGCACCCTGAATATGATGAAGGGACTGGAGCATCTCTCCTGTGAGGAAAGGTTGAGAGATCTGGGACTTTCAGCCTGGGTAAGAGATGGTTCAGGGAGATCTTAACAGTGACCTTGATCAGTACCTTCATGTATCTAAATACCTGAATGGAAGGTGTAATGAGAAGAGAGCAAGGCTCTTTTCAGTGGTCCCCAGTGACAGAACCAGAAACAACAGACACAAACCAAAACACAGGAGATTAATTCTGAATGTCAGGGAACACTTGTCTATTGTGAGCATTGCTGAGTCCAGGGAGGTTGTGGTGTCTTCTTTCCCAGGGATGTTGTGGGGTCTCCTTTCTTGGAGATACTCAAAAGCCATCTTAACATGGTCTTGGGCAATCAGCTCTGGGTGCTTCTTGAGCTGGGGAGTTGGACCAGGTGAACTACAGAGGTCTCATCAAATCTCAGCCATATTGTGATTCTGTGATTTGGTGAGGAAATGCAAAGTTGCTGAGCACACAAAAGAGCACTCTTTAGTTAAGGACACAGTAAGACCTTCGAAAATCTGCTGTTTAGTTAGAAGGCATGTTTTCCTTTGGAATTTTACAAATCCAAAAAGGTCTCTACTGAAATCCTGAATTCAACTTTGATAGTGTTTTCACTGAAGACCCTAAGATAGCTGTAGCCCTTCATGTACCCTCACATCACTTAATGTCTGCACCTGGTCAGTGGATGGAGCTAATCTGCATGACTGATCCGTAAGACACTGGCCAGATGGCTGGGCCCAGAGAGTGGTGGTGAATGGAGTCAAATCCAGCTGGCAGCCAGTCACAAGTGGGGTTCCTCAGAGCTCAGGGTTGGGACCATCAACAATCTTGATGAGGGGATAGAATGCACCCTCAGTAAGTTTGCAGAGGACACCAAGTGGGGAGGGAGTGTTGATCAGCCCTAGGGTAGGGAAGCTCTACAGAGAGACTTGGACAGACTAGATTGATGGGCTGAGGTCAGTTGTATGAAGTGCAACAAGGCCAAGTGCCAGGTCCTGCACTTGGGCCACAACAACCCCAGGCAATGCTACAGGCTTGAAGAGTGGCTGGAAAGCTGCCCAGCAGAAGGGACCTGGGGGCTCTGAATGACAGGTGGTTGAATATGAGCCAGCAGTGTGTCCAGGTGGCCAAGGAGGCCAGTGGCATCCTGGCATATATTAGAAATAGTGTGGCAAGCAGGACCAGGGAGGTGATTGTCCCTCTGTACTCGGCATTGGTGAGGCCACAGCTCGAGTGCTGTGTCCAGTTTTGGGCACCTCAAGCAAGAAAGACATTGAGGTGTGGGAGCGTGTCCAAAGAAGGGCAATGAAGCTGGTGAAGGGCCTTGAGAACAAGTCTTATGAGGAGCAACTGAGGGAACTGGGGCTGTTTAGTCTGAAGAAAAGGATGCCAAGGGGAGACCTCATTGTCCTCTACAACTACCTGAAAGGAGGTTGTGAAGAGGCAGGCACTGGTCTCTTCTCACAAGTAACTGGTGATAGAATAAGAGGAAATGGCCTCAAACTGTACCAGGGGAGGTTTAGACTAGACATTAGGAATAACTTTTTCATGGAAAGGGTTGTCAGGCACTGGAACAGGTTGCCCAGGGAGGTGGTTGAATCACCACCCCTGGATGTATTGAAAAGTCATGTAGATGTGGTGTCTGGGGATATGGCTTAGTGCTGGACATGGTAGTGTAGGGTTAATGGTTGGACTCAATTATCTGAAAGGTCTTTTCCAACCCAAGTAACTCTGTGACTATATGAGGCACAGTCAGATCATTAGTGAAGTTGTTCAACCTTAAAATATTGGTTTTGGGCATACACCACTGATGACTGGGCTCCACCTGACTTCACGCTGTTCACCATGAATTTTTGGATCTGGCAGTTCAGCCAGTTTTCATTCCACTTCACTGTCCACTGTCCACTCTGGACCTTATTTCATCAGCTTATCAATAAAGGTGTTACAAGCGACTGTGCTGAAAGCCTGGATAAACAACACCTTTTGTTCTCCTCTCATCTACTGAGTTAGTCATCTCACTATAACAGGATATCAGGTTGGTCAGGATGATTTGGCCTTCACATTACCTTCTTGTCCTTTATATGTTTGGAAATCACTTTCAGGAGGATTTGCTCAAACAGCTTCCTGGGGATCAGTGTGAGGATGCCCAACCTGTAGCTCCTGAGATTCTCTTCCTTGTATTTCTTGAAGACTAGAGTAACATGTGCTTTCTTCCAGTCCAGTCCTCAGGAACCTATCCCAATTACCATGACCCTTCAAAGATTATTGAGAGTGGCCTTCAGATTACATCAGCCAGCTCCCTCACCATTTGTGGGTGCTTCCCATCAGGATGTCCAGATTTTTTAACTATTCCCTAACCTGATCCCCCTCCACTGAGGGTTTGTCTTCCTTGCTCTAGACTTTCCCACTGGTATTGTGGATCTGGTATTCCTGAAGATGGATCTTACCAGAAAAGGCTGAGGTGAAGAAGGCATTGAGTGCCTTGGCCTTTTCTATGTCCTTTATCACAGGAGCCCCTGCTCCATTTAGCAGTGGATCCACACTTTCCCTAATGTTCCTTTTGCTGCTAATGTACCTGTAGAAGCTCTTCTTGTTAACCTTCGTGTCCCTCACCAGATTCAGTTCCAGGTGGGCTTTGGCTTTCCTAACTCCATTTGTATATGCTTGGGCAGTGTCTCAGGACACCCCTGAGTCACCTGGCCACCTCTTTTTACCTTCTTTTTTAATGGCTTATTTTTATATTAGTAGCTTCCTGTTGATCAAAGCAGGTAGACTGCCACCATATCTTGAGGTCCTGTATATGGGGATAGACCATTCTTGAGCTTGGAGGAGGTGGTCCTTGAAAATCAGCCAGAATGATAGACTATCCCAAAAGTAGTGAAAAGATTTCAATACAAAGAGAAGAAATGGGTTTTTTTAAATGAGAAGACCATACAAATTCAGAAGGACACATGGATTCCTGCAGTTCCATTACACTAGGATCCAGAGGGATCTTGACCAGCTTGAGAGGTGGGCTCATGCCAACCTCATTAAGTTCAATAAGTCCACATGCAAGGTCCTGCACCTTGACTGGGACAATCCCAAGCACAAATACAGGTTGGGTGGAGAATGGATTGAGAACAGTCCTAAGGAAAAGGACTTGGTGGTGCTCAACATGATCTGGCACTGTGTGGAGAACAGCCATGGGAAAAGAAAAAAGCCTTCTCTATCTGTCAAGAAGTAGATAAAGTGATATGAGTCCAGCTAAGGGCCAGGGCTTGCTGTGAGCAGCACTGTGAATGTTGACAAAAATCAGAACACTGTTTATCATGTGTTTGGTGTGTGATTGGCTATATCCTGGGAACCCAAGGTCTATGTATATGCAAAGGAGCAGGTGTGAGTACTGTTTACATTCTCTGTACCCTGATTGTTTATTCTCAGTTCCCACTGTAAAAGTATATAAGGGAGCATTTTTCTCATAAGAAATTATTCCATTGCTTCTCACCCTGGAGTCTGTGTCTTAACTGCCACAGCACTGTGCATTTGCAGCCTAGAAAGTCAACTGCATCCTGGGCTGCATCAGAAGAAATGTAGCCAGCAGGTCAAGGGAGGTGATTCTACCCCTCTACTCCACCCTGGTGAGACCTCACCTGGAGTACTATGTCCAGTTCTGGAGCACCCAACACAAGGAAGACATGGCACTCTTGGAGCGAGTCCAGAGGAAGGCTATGAAGATGATCAAAGGGCTGGAGCACCTCTCCTATGAAGACAGCCTGAGAAAGTTGGGGTTGTTCAGCCTGAAGAAGAGAAGGCTCCAGGAAGACCTTATGGTGGCCTTCCAGTACCTAAAGGGACCTACAGGAAAGCTGGGAAGGAACTTTTTGCCATGGCATGTAGCAAAAGGATGAGGGGTAACGGCTTAAACTGGAGGAAGGTAGATTCAGATTAGACATTAGGAAGAAATTCTTCACTATGAGGATGGTAAGACACTAGCACAGGTTGCCCAGGGAAGCTGGGGATGCCTTCTCTCTGGAAGCCTTGAAGGCTTGGATTCTATGATTCTATGCTGCTATGATCTATGATTCTATGCCTGGCCCAAGAAGAACATTGGTTAGTGTCGCAAGCTGGTACTGGGGGGCTTCCACAGTTTCCCACAGTTAGCCTTGGCCTTCATGTCTGTGGGGAGTTAGAGAAGATCCAGGTGATCTCTCTCCTCATCTCTTTTGCTGCACAAGGGAGTTGCACAAGGGGCTATTCCTGCAGCTCCCTTGCTTGCTGACCTGTGGGCAGAGAACTCATTTCCCTGGGCCATCCTGCCTGAGATCCCCATGCATGTCTGTAGCCCATCCTGGAGAGCCTCATCTTCCCTTGGGATCCCTGGCTGAGGCCTCTAAGGTGTCAGGGATAGCTGCTCCTGGCCATCCTGCCTCCCCTGTCCTGCAGCACAGCTCCACCTCTCAGCCCAGTGCCTGGTCCCTGCTGTGAACACCCTGCTCCATCTGAGCCTGCGGCTGCAGGGACAGCCTGTATGAGGGCTCTCCCTGGTAGGTCCAAGGCCAAAGAGTGCTCAGCCCTCCCTGATCAGGCTCCAGCTGGTAAGAAAGCCCAAAGCACCTTTTGATCAGGAATAGCCAGCCAAGCTTGTTAGAGGCTGCCAGAGCTTGTGAGAAGTCCCAGGCTCCTGTTGCTATCCTTTCCTGGTGGCAGCAGGCACCCTGATGTTCCTCAGGATAATTCAGGTAATCAGTGGCTACAGACTTTCAAAGACTGGTTTAATATTTCAACCAACTCTCATTTCAAATGGGTTTAGTCCTTTGCCATCCTTTAAAGATTTGTAGGAGCCATGTTCTGCTTGAAGATTTCTTTCCTTGTGTTGCTACTAGATTCTAAATTGGGCAACAGGCTATGCTGCCATCAGTTGGATTTTGATGAGTAATAGGATAAAAGACCATATGATGTGATTTTTAGAAATAGGAGGGGCTGTATGTGAGTGCTCTGGCAGACCCTCTCAACCACATAGCCCAGGTCCTGCCTCAGCTTTTATTAAAAAACCAAACCAAACCAAACACAATTCCTTAATTCAAATAGAAACTCCCTTAAAAAAAAAAATTAAAAAAAAGAAATAAATCATTTTTGTATAAGCAGGAGACAAATCTTCATCCCTGGCTAAATTCACTGCTCTCCTGAGTTCGTGTGAAATGCAAATGGGAGCTGGCATTACTCTGGCACACACAGTAATGATGAGTTACACCCACAGGAGGTCTCAAGAGGGAGAGTATCCTGTCTGGAAATCACCGGTGTTGCCTGTTTGAAGGGTTGTCTTGGGAAACAAAAAGGAGGTAAAGGTCACATCTCACCCTTCCTCTTATGTACCTCTGTCAGATCTCAGCCTTCCATTTAGAAGACACTGGTACAAAAGGAAGAGCTGGAGAAGACTTGGTTTCCCTAGACTTTTTGGTTTCGGTGGGACAGCATGGGGTAAAGCCATGGCAGATCTTGCTCACACTCCCATGGGAGCCTGAGGAATGTTAGGCAGAGGGAGATAAGCTGCTGAGGCCTACAAAGGGCCGAATAGTTTAGATAATGCTGCTATGCATTGGTGCTGCTCTGTAACCCTGACTGTAACTTTCATTCTAAGGATATACATGAAGGTTAAACATGCACCTTTATGACAAATATCTAAGCAAATATATGTTCATATCTGTATTTTTTTTTTCCTGTTCTCCTCTTTTGTTCATCATGTGTTTTGCTCTCATGGAATTAAAAAAAAAAAAAACAACCTAGTAAGTCTCTTACATTTCCATTTAAGTGAATTTTTTTCCAATTGCCCATGAACTACTTGGGAAAAGGAGCTGCAGTTCTTTGTTTTTTTAAGTTAAATACAACTGTGAGCTGAAAAAAACTCCCAAACTAAGAAAGACATGAGGCAACACATATCCATCTTATTTGGTCAAAAGCAAAGTCCACCAACGCAGCTTAGCTGATTCATTTCCTCCAAGATCTTCCTGACTAAAATAATATTTGGGTACCAATGACACACACAAGGGTAGCAGACCTTCTGTTGGCATTGAATGTGAAGAGCAGCAGAAAGAACAATTTTAAGCCAACTTTGTGCTCTCCAATACTTTGAAGCTCCAACCTATGCCCAGAGAGAAGAGTCCTCAAAGAGATTCAAACAGCCAAAAACAGTCAAAGCTGCTGTTCGGCTCTGAGTTGTCCCCTCTGCTGATGACTGTCCTCCTCTGCTGGAGGAGGGTAGAAGTGCCCTAAGCCACCCGAGATCCAAAGGTTGTGTCCACCTGCTCTAGCAATCCAGCTTCTTATTGGTGTGGAACGGGAAGACTGTCAGGGAGCAAAGCCAGGATTGTACCTTCCTTTAGGTGCACAAACCACCTTGTCACACAAAACTGAGGCTATGGATGTGCACGGGTGGTAATAGGTGGCTTCTCTGGGTGAGAGCTGCTAGTTTGTCAGCCTGGGACCAGGCTCAGCTTCGCCCCTAGGAAGACCCTAAAGGTGGCACCACACATCTGACCCATCCTAGGGCAAGAGAGATGAGAAAGCAACATTCTTCTATTACCAATGCAAGCAATTAGCATTCAGGACTAATCTTACTTTTTAGGATTAACTCTGCCCTGGCATCCTAATTCTTGTGCACAGTTGCACAGCACTGCTATTAATTATTTCTGGCTATTCCTTCTCTTTTATGTAGTCCTAAATAAGACTTGATTTCTTGAGTTCAAATCCCCAGTTGACAGGTACGGAGGTTTGTTGGGGTTTTTTTGAGTTTTGATATAAGATTATGATGCAGGGTATCTTCCATTTCTTCTTGTTTGAGCTGTGTGTCCCTCAGGATTTCCTAACAAGATTTGCAATTTTTTCCCTTTCTTTAGGATAAGAACACACAGGTTAAAGACAAATAAAAATCTTTTGAACTGTTTTTAAGATAAATGATGTGAACCTAGCTACTTTTCCCTTATTCATGTGAGTAGCCCTGCTGACTTCAAGGTCTTTGCTTGCATGGCTAAGTGTTGCTCGTGTGAATGATTGTGGCACAACTCACTGCTGTAAGTGGAAGGAGGGAAATTCAGCATCTATTTGGATATGGTTTCCTGTGGTCAATGAGAGCTGACTTCATTGCACAGCAAGCAGATGGGTATGCCTGGCAGCATGATCTCTTCTTATGTTTTCCAGACAGAAAACAGTGAAATCAGCCTTGTCGTTGATACAAATGGAAAGATTAAAGGCCGCCAGTCTCCTAAGCCATGTTTGCTTGTGTGGCCAACTTGCCCCCCACGTTCACTCCTTACCTAGTGGACTCCTGCTTGTAGATGTCGATGATGTTCTCCACCAGCAGGTTCCTCTGCAGCCCGTAGACGCCGTGCCGGTCGAGGACCACCTCGTGCCTGCAGGAGGGGCAGCGGAAGCGGCCTCCCGATGCCACCGTCGTGCCTCCCCGGGTCGGCAGGTAGGGGTTGGAGGCCTGCTCTTGCCAAGCGGCAGGAGGAGAGGTGAGTAAGGCCAGGCAAAAACATGAAAGCCTCTTTCAAAAGCACCGAGGCAAAAACGTGCTTGTAGCAAACCATTTGCTGATGTGCCCAAGGAGGTGGTTGAGGAGCTGCCCCCAGGAAAGCTGCTGGCAGCTGCAGGGAGAGGGGCTGGCTCCCCAGCTCTAACTCATGGCTGTGTCCCCGCAGCTCACAGGTGACACAGACCAGCCCTGGCCCCGGGGACGCTCAGCCTCAGCTTTGAACCACTTCCCTCCCCATGTCCTGCCAGCTGTTAAAAAGCAATTCTCTGAAACCTGTATAAATCTGCTTTTGCATTCATGTCAGACGCGCCGCTAGGGAAGCAGGAGGAAACCTACCTGGAAGATGTCGCTGGCGCATTTCCGGCAGAGGTTGTGCTGGCAGGGCAGGATCACCACCGGCTTGGTGAACATCTCCAAGCAGATGGGGCAGATCAGCTGCTTCTCCAGGTTGTCCATGGTTTGCTGCTCTTTGGAGAAGGACTTGTAGCTCAGGGAGGTGCTCATCCCTAGCTTTTCCGGGGGCATACGCTCAGGATCACGGCCTCGCGGAGGGGTTTCCGGGTTAATTTCCCTTGAAATAAGTCCAAGGCTGTGCTGTGATCAGAGGCTCTCTGGGCTGCTCTGGCTGGAGGACATTGTTCAAATGAGAGGCCGAAGGGAGCCGGGGCTGTTTTTAGCAGCGCGGCGTCACAAGATGCCGTCCTGCCGTGCCCATATAAGCGCGTGAGAGGAGGACAGGCTGGGACAGTTGACAGCTGGCGGGGGCCGGGGGGTGGCTGGCGGGGCCCTGGCTCTCCTCACTCGCACGTGGAGGCCTTCATCCCTCAGGGAGGAGGAGGGCGAGCGATAAGGGAACGCAACCCCCTCCCCGCCTTATCTCTGCGCGGCGGCGGGGAGTGCAGGGCTGCACCGACCTGCCCAGCCACACGCTGCAGCCCAGCGAAAACTCCGTTCTGAGCAGCCGTGGCTGTGGGATGCAGGGTGTAGTTTTGCCCGTGTGTTTCAGCAGGCTCCAGGATCTCCCCTTCCCAAGCTGTGAAGCGCAGGTGGTAGCTGGAGGAGACAATAGGAGCGATGGCTGTGCTGGGTAAAGAAGTGACCACCTTGAAAACCAGTTAAAAGAAACTGCCTGCCCATAGCTGTGCTTAACTTTCTTCCAATATGATTTTTTTTCCTCTTTCAGGAGCTGTAACATAAGAATCTAACACTATTATTCCAACCATTAACTCCACAGACTCTTAAATACACACCAAAAAACATTATTTTAATTTTCTGAGGGGAAAGAGACAGAAGAAATAGAGCGTGAAAAGCTTTCATTTGCACTGCTAGAGAATAGATGCTAATTGTATATGTTCTCTCTCTGCATAGTTTAATTCAAATATATTTCAGTTTTGGGCACTGCTCTGTTTGTATCTGTTTATTAGACACTGATATCCCTCTCAGCTTGGCACTTGTTCCAGAGTTATTTTTAAAATGACAATTTCCCAGATAATTTGTGGCATGTGATGCCTGATCTTAAGGGAAAGCCATCTGTGCTTCTACATGCCAATAATTTATCACACAACTGTACAAGCAATAAATACCTCATCCTCAATTTTAAGCCAAAGTGACAGTATGTACTGTAGAAAAATTACATTGCCACTGTACTGTACATGCGATCAGAGTATTGTGTTCTTTTTTAATCAATAACTACAATATTTTCTCTGTTAAGTGTCTTGTAGAAAGCTCACATGTTTATGTTACTGTAAAGGGCTCGTATCTGAAATATACTACAG
>NW_009952893.1:3655545-3677022 GCF_000747805.2 Chaetura pelagica | reverse complement strand
AGCAGCTGAGCGAGTCCCCTACACACCCAGGGACAGATCCTGACTACAAATCAGGGCCCTTTATCTGCATGCAACACCAGCCTGGAAACTGTACTTTGGGGAAATACTAAACTGAAGGTTTTCATTGATTTCCACATGAAAATTACTACTATTCTCTGCACGCACTGGCAATGGATCACATTAAATTCAGTGTGTTATTGACTACTTTTTATTTTCAATACCTTGCATACTTTTAAAGTGTTTTGGGTCAAATCCTGTGCCCATTTGCAGACCATGGAGCCAGAATTTGCCCTATGTAAACATACACATTTCTCAGAAGCCACATAAAAACAAGTAGATTTTTATGAAGCCTTGCATTCATGGGAAATTTGTGATAGCTTTAGTTCAGCCTGCTTGAAATTACACCTTTGGTTTGACTGCCTGGTGCAGATGAATGCACAGAGCCAAGCAGGAGAAGCTGCTGAGTAGCTGAGCCACAGACAGCTGGGGCTTTGGCAGGAGTGGTCAAGAGCCTTTCCTGGCAGCAGCAAGAAGATATTTCTCTTCTTTCTCTCCCTCCATGGCTGGGTCAGAGGTGACTTTTGTGTCTGGAGGAATTCGAATGTCTCATTCCTACCCTCCTAAATCTGAGTCAGCTGCCCCTTGCACATAATAAGGGGCCTTGAATTAGATGAGGGAAGGGGTTCTTGCCCAGCAAGGCATGAACTTTCAGCTTCCTCCATAGGCAGAAACAGGAGAAACTCTGGGAAGAAAAGCTGAGGGTTAGAAATGTCAGGGCACAGAAACACCAGGATATAGTGATGAAGAGAAGGGGGTGTTTGCATCATGGAAAAAAGCTGGGGGATCATGCTGCTTTGCCAGAACTTTGGACAATAAAGTAAGGCACCTCTCAGGGTCTAATGTGCCTCTGGAATGTGCTTCTGGTGAATTTATATTTACCTGTGGTAGCCCACAACAGCCTTCTGTTAACAGGCTGAGTGTGACAACTGATGCATCTGCAGAGGATGTGTGATGGCAGCAAGGTGAGGAGCAGTCTGCTGCTGTTTGTCCCCTCACTATGTGCTGAAGCACACTAACATGGCACAGATAATAAACAGCACAACTGCAAAAAGTGGCCAACAAACCAAAGATAAACCCACCTTCTGAAGACAGGATTAAACAGATTTTTTTTTTTTTTTTTCTGGCAGGAATATGTAGTTTAGACATGCAAAGATTAGTACAGGTTTTTCTGCCAAAGTATTACCAGTCACAGCAGTGAGTTTTACATAAAGAAACACGGAGGTTTGGCTGTACTTGCAAAGGTTGGATGAGAAGTGCCAGGAAAGCCACATGTTGGATGACTGTGCTACAACAAACAACAGAATAACAAAGCCCAAGAGGCTGTGGAGCCATGGGATGGTCCTGCAGCTGTTCTTTGGCACTGATTGCTTAGATGGATGATTTTGAAGGACTCATGCTAAGAAATCGCCAAGCATCCTTCTGATTCTCCCTGGCAGTCCCATCACCCTCCTCTTGCTCTCCTTCCACATCCATGAGCAAGATCACCAGCATTGACAGATCTCCACCTCCAAGAGCCACCAAGCCAAGATGTCTCTCAAGGGACAAACAAAGGACAAGAGGACTTGCTTTAAGCTTACTCCTGAACAGAAATTCTGAATGTCTACCAGCCATCACCAAGAATAAAATTCCGTTTTAAATACTTTAAAATTTATTTATTTTACAGTATTTCGCACCACTCATCACCTGCCTCTATTTGGACACTGAGCCACTGACCACCATTCTCTGGGTGTGGCCATCCAGCCAATCTCTTATCCACCGAGTGGTCCATCTGTCAAATCTATGCCTTGTCAGTTTGGAGACCAGGATGTCATGTGGGACAGTGTCAAACACCTTGCACAAACCCAGGTAGATGACGTCAGTTGCTCTGCCCCCATCTATCATCTCTGTAGCCTTGCTGTAGAAGGCCACCAGATTGGTCAGGCATGACTTGCCCTCAGTGAAGCCACATTGGCTTCACCAATCACTAAATCAAAAAATACCAGCCAGCTTTCATGGGCCCCTCTACCCTCCAGGATGTTATCCCAAGACACTCTCTTGAGCAGATCCCTGAAGAAGCTGAAATCTGAAGTCAAGAGTAGTAAGCTTGCTGTGAGCCCTCCTTGCTGCCCTAAGGATCTTGAACTCCACAGTTTCAGGGACACTACAACCAAGGCTGCCCTTAAGCTTAACGTCCCTCACCAGCCCTTCCTTGTTGGTGAGGACAAGGTCCAACACCTCTCCTTGTTGGTTCCTTGATTACTTGGAAAAGGAAGTTATCATCTTTGCACTCTAGGAACCTCCTGGATTGTTTGCATTTAGCAGAGTTGTTCTTCCAACAGATGTCAGGGTGGTTGAAGTCTTCCATGAGGACCATGGCTTGTGAATGTGAAGCTGCTCCTATCTGTCTATATAGTGCCTCATCTATATTATCCTCCTGTGCAGGTGACCTGTAGCAAACCCCCACCATGATGTCACGTTGGCCTTTCTTCCCCTTAATTTTAACCCATAAGCTCTCTCTTGGCTCCTCATCTGTCCCCAGGGAGAGCTCCATGCACTCCAGCTGGTCTTTGACACAGAGGGCAACACCCCCACCTCATCTCCCTTGCCTGTCCTTCCTAAGGAGTTTATAACCCTCCATTTTGACATTCCAGTCATAGAAGTCATCCTGCCAGGTCTCAGTGATGCCAATGAGAGCATGTGGGTTGTGGAGTGATGGCCAGGAGAGCCTAGAAGGCTGGCTGCAAAGCAGTGGGTTTAGGAGAGGGATTTGGAGGAGGAAGGAGAAGTTAAATGATGTCCAGGTTCAGGTTTCAATGCCATAAATGACACCCCTGGGTTTTACATTCACAGAATTCCTCTCTGCAATCTCTTATCTTGTACCAGTGGTGTGAAGCTCTACGGTGTCAGTCACAGAAAATCTGCCCCACTAGAAGGTAACCCCCATGTGACTTCCCTTTCACCACAGAGCCTAGCAGAGACAAAGCCCACTCTGCAAGCTTGGCATCAGAGCATCCTTGTCCATGGGGTGACAGTGCCCTGTTCTGCCAACACCCTGTCTTCCATCTCTTCTTGGGAACAGGACAGGGAACTGCATTGGTGAAGACCCAGACCCATCTCTCTCTCTCCCTCCAGCTCTGTCCTGCCTTGCTCACCTCTGGCCAGAAGTCCTGGCTGCCCAAGCAATACAACTTCTTACCAAAAATGAGGATGCTGCCTCTATTTCTGCCCAGCCGTAGGCAAGATGTAGAGTAAAAGAGATTTAGAGTGCTTGTTGTTTTGACTGAAAATATTTGCATTTTTAGCCAAGCATCACTCAGGGGGTGGAGGGGCTCTCCACCCATCTCACCTTTCTTCTGTGCCGTTTTACCCCATAGTGTGCAGTCCCCCAGCAGCAGATGGGAGCACGGGCATTCCCACCTACAGCTGGCATGCTGCAGAAACTCAGGTTTCACTTATATTTGCAACGACTTGCTAAGCAGATGAGCCAGCTTTAAGACAAAGTCTTCCTACCCATACAAGGGTGAACTGCAAATGGTATCTTGCGTTTTATGATTTTATTTGGATTACTAAACATCCTGCAATAAATACTGAAACTACCTGTATACATGACTTAGCCTTTGCAACAGAGACAAGTTCTTTCAAAAACAGTTGCCTTTTGACACTGACATTTTTCCACTCAACATATATGTATTTGTGTACCTCATAGTAGGGGATGGTAGGCCATATGCAGACAGTATTTGGAGACCTTTTAAAAACAACCTGAGAGATGGTTTCAGACCTCCAAGAAAACAAGGACCAGCACAGGAGATAATGCATCTTTCAAAATGTTCTTTTTAAGGGTGAGTCACTGGGAGCACATCAAATGTGAAGGAAGACAGGATTTCAGGGACAAGCAACAAAGACAAGTCAGAGGGATGATGCCTGCCCTTTTCTTTCAGAGGAAGTCGGAGGTAGACACTGACCTGAGCTAGACTGTGTTCAAAAGTAGCCTTCTCTGGGCTTATCAATGCACAGGGAGCTTCCACAGTTTGCAGCAAACAGCAAGAAATATGGGATAAAAGGGTAGATGAACTAGATTATAATTTCTGTTCCAGATTCACCAGCAGTACCAACATAAATTATAGCAGAAAAACCTCAGACATTTGGATTAAAAGAGCCTGAAAGAGGGACAGTCCATGGATGAACTCCACTGGGGAGTCACTTTTGTGCACCATGGCTCTGCTGCCAGTGGGAGACCAAGCCATAGTGGTGTGGGTCCCAGCTGCCTGCCTGGGAGAAGGAGGGTCCTGTGGCTTTCTGCTGCCCTCCAGCAATGCCAGCAGGCCAGTATGGACACGAGTGTCTCCTGGCTTTAGGGACCACAAAGAAACAGAAAGTCCTTCCAACAGAAAGTCTTGGCTTCCTCACAGACCTTGAGATCAGGATAAGAAGTGGTGGCCATACCCCTCAGGGAGGCAGGGCAACCCGAAATGGTGATTAGGAGAAGGGGTTTATAACATTCTCTGTAATTATCTGTGTTCTCAAAAGTCTCAGAATCATTGAGCCTGAAAAGTCAGGCTGCCAAAGCTGTGCAATAACAAACATGAGATTGGTGGTTCGGCATCTCCCTGAGCCAGACACAATTTTACAGGCCCAGAGGTTCCCAAGTCCTCATCCCCTCAACACATTATTGCTAGAAGGAGATCTACATTTCACATGTAAGGCATAAAAGTATGTCCAAAGTATTGCATTTAGGAAGTACTGCATGTGGGGAAGAAATAGCCCTGCACTACTCCCTACCTCAAAATAGGTCTCCAGGGCTAGGGACAAGCTTCACAGATAACAGGCACAGGCTTGCTTTTCCACACCCCCAAATATGCCCTGCAGTAAGAATTAGACATGCAGGAAGAAGGGATACAAATGAAATAAAACCAGTTAGAAAAGTGGGAGAATCCCACTTCCTCTTGGAGAGTAACCAACCAAGTGCTTTACTGTTTTATCACAGTCCCTGCTTCTCAAAGACAGACCTGACCCTTCCCCCCTGCTTTGCTGCCACAGCATCCCATGAGAGCCTGTTTGTAAATCATCACTGAATGTCTCTCCTGCCAGCAGAGAGGAAGCAATGACAGCTCCTCCCTGAGTTCCTGCGTTTTATGGAATAACAGGGTATTTAGTACCAGCTTAGTAGCAGAGGAGTCAGCACTGTGACAGCAGGGCTGGACACAGGTGGCACAGAGGTGGCAGTATCCTCAGGGGCCCTCCTGAGCATACCAGAATTTAAGGAAAAGGCGATTGCAGAGTTTTAACAGTAGGAATTTTGACCAGGGAACAGATATAACTCCTGCTCTGGCCTGAACAGCCCACAGTGCTCCCTTCAAACCCCACTGCCATAGCCCCCAGCTCTGCTGCCAGGACAGTAACAGTCATAGGAGAAGTGACTTGCATTTGACAGCACTGACCCAGCTCAGGCTTCCCAGCTGGTGTCAGCTCATCACTTCGCAGAGATACAGCCCTACTCTAGTATCAGGTTTCTCCCTAGTCCTGGTCTGCTTGACATAAGCCACTCTTGATGCTATTTCAGTATGCTCCCTCTGTCTCTCAGCTGCAGAGCAGAGAAGCACAGGTATTCTTTTTCTCCAAGACAATGCTGAGGTCTGTAATTCAAAGGAGAGACCAGTTCTAAGGTTATACTCAACACATGACTTCAAATTATGTCGAAGATCTGCTGACACTTGGTCCCAGCTCCCTAGGCTGGTCTAGGTTATATTTTCATCCATCCCTATCTTGAGAGTCATTCCTCCAGGGCAGAACAGAGATTCAGTGTTGAAAGATAAAGGATTGAACCTTAATGTATTGCAGTTAAACAAACTGAATTGGGTGTGAGGCTGGAAAGGAGTTCAGGAAGTCAGGGGTTACCAGACCTGGTTGAGCCCTTGCTTAGCACTGGTGGCAGTGGTGGTAACTCTATCCTTGAGCTTTTTTTCCTCTGCCATTTTTTCAGACTTCTCTCTGTTTTCCTTTCATGTCTGTCTTTGCTCTGTAAATGCTCTTTAGGTGTATAGCAAAAGCAGCGTGACTATTCATTTCTGAGTGCCAATGTCTTTTTTCTTTTCAAAGTCAGATTAGAAGAGCAAGTTTGCTTTTTGGACATTTTCCAGGCAAGTTCTTTCCCGCAGTCCCTCATGTGAGATTGACGTAAGCTTAGGGGAGCACAATGCATGAGAGAGATGCAGATGCTGGCAAGAACAACAGCTGGAAGCACCTTCAAATCAAGCAGGAGTTGAATGGATGCACTTTAAGCTATGATGAGGGATGCCATCCGCTGTGATATTGTGCTCACTGTACCAAGCAGCAGTCTATCAGTCTTTCTGAATTATCACTTCAAGAAGCAACCCAAGAATGCCACCCTATGTCCACATGCAAAGGGTTGCATCCCCCCTCCCATCACGCTGTTCCCCAGGAATCAGCCTTTCTGAGTTAAGGGAATGCAAAGGAAGAAAAAGCAGACAGCAAATCCTTTGGCCACAGAAGAAATCTGACTTACCTCTTCAAAGGCTTTGACCTTGTCACTGAAGGGGCTGCTTTGCAGCAAGATTTTTGTTTTGCCTGGGCTGCCTGAGGATACACATCTCTCACTGTGAAGTGCTATTTCCCTGCAGTCCAGACTGGGCAACATGGATGAACAGTTCATGGCAGCAAACTGCGTCATAGGAATCTGATACCAGAATCTGGGGAGAAGACAAAGCATTTGGGGCTTTCTTCCCAAATTTCAGCCCTGTCTCCACCTCACCCAGCCAAGCAGAACCAGTCCCCAGACTGGAGGGGTAACTCCCAGTGACCACAGCCATCAGCTGTGTCATAGCTCAGGTTGCATTTATTAGGGTGCTCCTGATATGTCACGTCTCATAGCCAATTTCTTGGGCTTCTGGCAGACTTTAATGTGAAATGTGTCCAGAGTGGCTGCTTGTTCCCCGGAACTGAAGTCAGCCATTTTTCACTTCCATAGGAGTATAAATGCCTCTTTACCAAGACAGGAGCCACCCAGTCAGGCATAAAGAAGGTGACAACTCTCCCATCCTTTCTCCTGTGACATCTTAGTGTGTTCCCATGTTAAAGCCTCTTTATGCTGACATTCACCTGTTGCACCAGGCTGGAAGTCGAAAAACAAAGCATCTGAAGGGGCCAAGTTGTAGGTCAGGAAGCTTCACCTTTTTCCATCTTGGAGGTCCCATTTCATTGCTTCTGTGGCTTCACAGCTGGTGAGCATTTCTGAGGGGTGTGCCTGTCCAGCATGTGAGAGGCAGTGAGGTCAGGGCCTCTGCTCTTTGGCCCCAGGCTGGTGTGGTTCCCACTCCTCCCCTGGCCCCATGCACTGCAGGAACTGGGCAGGGGGGCAGAGAAGGCACCTGAGCCATTTCCTTCTAGTTTAGGGAGGAAAACATGCTGCAGGAAGGAGAAAGTTTGAAGAGGTAAATGGAAGGCACAAAGGGACAAAGACACAATAACAAGGTAAGAAAGGAGATCTCATGTGTGCACAGTGTTCCAGGATGTCCTCTGCATTCAACAAGCCCTTTGGAGTGATTCCCCAAGCCCATCAGAACTTCCTCACCCCCTCTTCCACTTTACAGCACCACAGCAATCTGCTTTTTATCCTTTCCACATCAACCTTCATCTCCTTTATGCTCTACCATGCTTCATGCAGTGGACTGACTCACCTTTTCTCACTGGAACCAAGATATCCCCTTCAAACCAAGGCTGACTGGGGGCACACACATTGCAATATGGCCACCAGAATAATAATGGTAAGGCAGGGCAAAGAGGAGAACTTTACATTCTTGCAGAACAAAAAGGTTTTTAAGAAAAGAATGAACAGAAGAAAATGGTGGCATCCAGGCATCGAGCCGGTGCCTTTCCCATGACAGTACTCTCACTTAGCACTTGAGTCAAGGCATTGTTAGCTGGCCAGGTAATGCTAAAAGGAGTGAATTTATTCTTCTTTTTGCCAAGAGGAAGAGCCAGCACATCTCCTGGATAGGGAAGAAATAGGAGGATGTCCGTGCAAAAGCTGTGGACCTTCCCAGAAAAGAAGACCTGGGATTTTTAGGAGGAAATCAGACATGAGAGGCGCTTGGGTGCCCCATGAGGAAATACTTCTTGGTCAGCTTAGCCTGAGGGGTAACGTGTGGAGGAAGACAGGCTCCTTGCTCCTCACTGTGTCAGGAGACCCTGTGGCAAAATGCCTGCATATGAGGGAATGGCCTTGCTGATTTAATCTTCAAAGCCAGTAACTGAAGCCTGGTTTTCTCTCATTGCTCCACCTACCTCTTTTATCTGCCTTGGCAGCTATGAGTAAATGTTTTTATTTGCTTTTTGTCTTAACCTGTCTTGAATTAAGTATGATTTCACTGTAATTGGATACTAATAACTCGTTCCTTTCCAAAGGATGTGGTAAAACTCCACGTAGAGCTTGGGGCACCTTACTCTGGGTTGCCAGCTTGTTCTCCATAACATCCAGACCATTACTGAATGCACCCTCCCTCAGCTGCAGGGCCTCACTGGACCCGCAACAGCCAGAAAAGAAGCATCTTCTAGGGATGAGAGCATCAAGGAAGAGCTGATTCCCAGGGGTTTCTGCGGGTTTCGTTGGTGGATTTGTGGTCTTGCACCATGTGCTGAGCAAGAAAAAAGGAGAGAATCCCCCCTGAGCCTGAACTGAACCAGCAACTTTGTAAAAAGCTACATGTATTTGTAGCCTGCCTCTCTGCCAGGAAAGCTATCAAAAGAGGTTAGGAGCAGCCACCACAGGTAGGCTTGGCGCACTGTCAGGTGCAACCATCGTTCCCTACCTGCCCACGCCTTTGTGTCTGTCCTTCTTGTTTCCAGCTCTTACTTACATTGATCCTCTCCTCAGGCCACTAGCCTAGTTTCCCTGCTCTGGCAACAGCTTCCTCCAGGCATGAGGATGGCTCCCTACTCAACCAAGGTTTTGCCTCAAATAATTATTCTTAGCTGCAGCCCTGTCCTGGGTTCAAGCAGAGCCCACCTCTCTGGGACCTGCTTCCCAAGTGGCAGGGCACCACCCCACTGCTGCTCCATCTGGGAACACACAGGCGCCTTGTTTGCTCAGGGCAAATCTGTTAGAAGTGCCTGGATATCCGAGAAACTGCCCTTTTCTAACATTGTCCTTCATTCCTGCATGGCAGCAGGGGTAAAAGCCTGGGATCTCTGAGTGAACACATGGGAGCCCTCCATCCCGCCCGGCCCAGGCATGTGGTGGATCATCTCTCTGGCTGCCAGCTGGAGGAATAGGTGTAAGTCCAAGCTGCCCAACTGGAAAAAAGGTGCTACCTCCGCCCCTGCAAACTTCTGTTTGCAATTACATTCTTCCAGTTGTTACACACCCACCAGTTATTTGGACACATTCACCCTCTTTCATTCACTTTGTGTTTTTTCAAGATTAATTCAAGGGGAAAAAAAACAAAAGCCATCTGCAAATGAGGAGCTATTTGCAAGTCTCTGCTTATGAAGGAGCTGCTCCTCTCTGTGCTTAACCCCCTGCACTTGCCTGAGGCAATCAGTAGGAATTTGGCCTCATCTTCACCGCCCACCTTAGTAGCACATGCAAAAAGTAGAGTAAAAAAGAAAATAAAGAGGATGGAAGTAACAGACCAAAAGTGAAGTGTCTGCGGAGGCAGACAATGGCTCTACCTCTCACCTACTGGATGCCTTCTCCTCTTCCCACACCTTGCTCCCACTCCATGTCTTCTGGTTCATTGTCTCAGCACGACCCTCCTCCTTCAGGCTGCAGTTTGACAAGCCACTGCAGGCATCTGAGCTGCTCTGGCCAGCAAGATGGAGCAGCCTATGCCTCTTGAATTCCTTGTGCTGGCCCTGGCTGCAAGGTCTGGTCTCCTCCTTTGCACCAGTGGAGCTGATTCACCTCACTGTCCATTTAGAAAATTACCACTTCTTTGCTGGATAATCAAGTTGACCCACGTGCTGGGAGTGCCCACAGTCTACCAAAACATAAAGGCAAATTCTGTAGTGGAGAAGAGGGAAGGAGATGTGAGATGGCCTTACTTTGGAGCAGGGAGATGCTGAACTGGGTCATCCTCCTTTCAACCTTCACTCTCACCATCCTCGTTATGCAGAATACAATACCTTCAGTACCCCACAGGATGGTCCATGGCTTGAAGGAGCACCCACAAGCAAGTCAAACCAAAAGCCATCACTTATCACAGCAGTCTGTCCAACTCACAGCTGCTGAGGATGATGTGTGTTCAGGTAGGACTGCGGTGACTAACGTCTGTCTCCAGCAGCTGGTATTTTCCCTGGCAGCAGGTTATGTGAATCCCACCCTGCTCCTAAGGAATGGAAAGAAGAGCTCTTTTCTTTTCTTTTCTTTTCTTTTCTTTTCTTTTCTTTTCTTTTCTTTTCTTTTCTTTTCTTTTCTTTTCTTTTCTTTTCTTTTCTTTTCTTTTCTTTTCTTTTCTTTTCTTTTCTTTTCTTTTCTTTTCTTTTCTTTTCTTTTCTTTTCTTTTCTTTTCTTTTCTTTTCTTTTCTTTTCTTTTCTTTTCTTTTCTTTTCTTTTCTTTTCTTTTCTTTTCTTTTCTTTTCTTTTCTTTTCTTTTCTTTTCTTTTCTTTTCTTTTCTTTTCTTTTCTTTTCTTTTCTTTTCTTTTCTTTTCTTTTCTTTTCTTTTCTTTTCTTTTCTTTTCTTTTCTTTTCTTTTCTTTTCTTTTCTTTTCTTTTCTTTTCTTTTCTTTTCTTTTCTTTTCTTTTCTTTTCTTTTCTTTTCTTTTCTTTTCTTTTCTTTTCTTTTCTTTTCTTTTCTTTTCTTTTCTTTTCTTTTCTTTTCTTTTCTTTTCTTTTCTTTTCTTTTCTTTTCTTTTCTTTTCTTTTCTTTTCTTTTCTTTTCTTTTCTTTTCTTTTCTTTTCTTTTCTTTTCTTTTCTTTTCTTTTCTTTTCTTTTCTTTTCTTTTCTTTTCTTTTCTTTTCTTTTCTTTTCTTTTCTTTTCTTTTCTTTTCTTTTCTTTTCTTTTCTTTTCTTTTCTTTTCTTTTCTTTTCTTTTCTTTTCTTTTTCTTTTTCTTTTTCTCTTTCTTTTTCTTTTCCTTTTTCTTTTTCTTTTCCTTTTTCTTTTTCTTTTCCTTTTTCTTTTCATTTTCCTTTTTCTTTTCCTTTTCCTTTTTCTTTTCCTTTCATTTTTTTTCCTCCATGCTCCCTAATGTCCAGTGTTGGCTAACTGGGTTTTGGGTTGGTTTTTTTTTGGCCAAATGGAGCTATGGCTAAATATGCATTTGTTTTTCAGCAGCCAGGCTCTCTCTGGTGCAGACCTGTTCATGAAAGCCTGAACGGAGACATGCCAGGCCAGAAAACCAACAGCAATCCAAAATTACTATCAGAAGGAACCCAGCAGCTCACTGACACCCAGGTTATTATCAGTGATGGGCCACCGTGTTTGGCAGCCATAAGGTCAGCAAAGGGCTCATAAAAATCAGGCAGCAAGCATCACCTATGTGTCCTGAGACTGAATCCAAAATGTTATAAATCTGTGAGGTTCTCCCTAGGAAAGCAAAACTTACTTTGCATCTGGTTGATAACAAAAAAAACTGGAAAACAAGTTCTGGGATGTTGTGGCCTTTGCAGAGCATTCCAAGTGACCAAGACCACAGTCACCAGGCCATGGATCTCCTTCCTGGAGCACCAACATGGTGTTTTGTACGGTTTCAAGGGCAAAGCCCATCTTGGCATTTATTCTAACACCACTGAAGAGCATCGTCTCTGGCACCTGAGCTGCAGGAGGAAAATATGGGGTACAGACCACGAGTAACTCAGAGGCTGGAGCAGGAACCAACATGCAGAGATGAGTCAGGCACGTTGTAATGGGAGAGGTTTTGGTGTGACAGTGAGTGGGGGTTACCTGGAAGACAAGGTGCTTGGTGGCTTCAGAGCTGCCCTTATGCCCCTGAATGGATCAGCTCAGAGCCCCACCACACAGCCTCTCCCAGCCCTGCAGGTCTTGTTTGTCTGCTCTGGGGTCCTTCTGTTTAGGCAGGCCCAAGTGTGGGGTGAAGGCTACAAGGCTCTTCTGCTACAGCATCACGGAGAGGCAGATCCTACCTTCTCCTCCCAGCAGCTGCAATTCCTACTCCAGACACCATGGGAGCAGACAGGCTCTGCTGGCCCCAGGGGCTGCTGCGGTTTGGGGAAACACAGTTTATGAGCAAAGGGCCATGACACAACTCCCAGCATTTGGGAGCTGGATGACATTATGATGTTTTTCTTTTTTCCTTTCAGCATAGATAACTGCAGCAGGTGACACGATGTGACTTGTTCCCAGCTTGTAGTTGCAAAGTGCAGTATCATCAGATATAGAGCTTAGACCTGGAATGCTGGTGGGAAAATGGAGTTTCCACGGCACAACCACCTCCCGCTACTGGAGAATGTGCTTTTTTCCCTTTCAGAAACAACAGCACAGCAAAGATGAGGGGTAGGAGCAGCATCGGGGGTCAGACACTTGAGGACCAGGTGTGGTGGTGCAGATCCCCCCTGGCCTCACGGGGCCACACTGTGATGCCAGCACCGGCCAAGGTTGTTCTTGCTGTAGGTACAAGGTGGATGGGCCCAAGGTTGTTCTTGGTTCAAAAGCAAGTGCAGTGGGCTGCGACCATCTGGCACTTTCTGACCTGCCTCCTGGGAGCAGTGAGTTGAAACAACTCAGCACTGTCCTGTCTGAGTGTAAATACAGTGATTTGGGGTGATCAGGCACCCCCTAACCATACCCAGAACTTTGCCGGCTGGGAAAAGCACCTGAGACCCCTTCCTGCTCACATCAGAGCCCACTCTGAAAGCTGCCAAACATCACCTGACACAAAGTGAGGACACAGCAAAAAAATACTGGCCAAAGTCAACCACCTTGTGACCCTATAAATATTGATCCTATAATGAGCCCCTTCGGAGATCCCTGGAATTGCAGCAGGCTGCTGCCTCATGCGTGGTGAAGGAAGTTTGCCTGTCTGAAGGAAAATGAGTGAGTAGTTCACTACTTTTCATTTTGCTGAAATAAAAAGATTGAATCTTAGTGGGTAATTTACTATTTAATTTACTATTCAATAACACGGAGACCAACTGGGAGGGTGTTTCACTACAGCTCCTTTTTGTGGACTGTGAAGATCATTAGGTACCAGCATTGATTAACATCTTAACATAGGTGAGCATCGATGTCTGTGTGTGTGTGTGTAAGCAATTTCATTTAGAAACTTTGTTAAACCTTCAATTGAATCACTGTGTTTGATTAAAACCAATTGTGGATTATTGATTAGTTAAGAGCTGCTATTAATTAAGTATTGCTAGAAGATTATATAACCTAATTTAATTATTTGCTACAACAGTGCAAATCAACCTCAAATTGCTACTATTCCAAATCACCCCAGACCCACAGTTATGTGTTAAACTTCTAAACCACTGAAATCTCTGCACCTAAACTCTTCAGTCATAAGCTGCTGACCAAGCCTGGGATGAGCAGTGGATCCAGCTGCACCAAGACTAAGAGGATTTTACAAAGCAAGGGGGTCCACTCTGCCCCTCGTGCCTCAATGGGAGGGTCTCCCTTCTCCCTTTCCCCTGATCCCTGTGCAAATCACTCCTACCCCTTCCTGACTCAGCCTCCCCTCTCTCTGCACAAATCCTTCCCTCCAATCGCTGTGTAAATCGCCCCAACCCAATTCCAACCCCTACACATTCCTTCCACATGGGAAGTGGACCTGGCCACCCCACTCCATCAAGTTGCACTTTCACTGATCTAGGTTAAAATCACCTTTTCCTCCCATTCTACTTCTGTTGGTGATTCTTTAAGGGACCTAACCACCTTCCACTCTTGTTCATGGCACCGGGATGGGCAAGACTTTGCTCCTGACCCTCAGTATCAGGTTTGGGCGGGGCTGGGGGGGGGTGGGGCACCCCTCAACACCACCCGCGCTGCCCCGTTTGGCCGCCAGGGGCCAGTGGCGCAATGGATAACGCGTCTGACTACGGATCAGAAGATTGTAGGTTCGACTCCTGCCTGGCTCGCTCGGTCACACCTTTTTCTTTATTTTAACCGGGATTAATTCTAGCTCCAAAAAGAGTCATCATTATTGTTATTATTATTTAAGTTACTAATAGTAATTCTTCTTCTCCTCCTTCTTCTCCTTCTTCTTCTTCTTCGTAGTAGTCGTCGTCTTAGTAGTATTCTTTCTTTCTTAGTATTCTTTCCTAGTATTCTTTCTTAGTATTCTTTCTTAATATTGTTTTAAAATCCTGGTAATTACATGGATCTTTCCCAATCCCACTGGGAAAAAACTAGCCAAGAAATAGTGATGTTCATAAGAATACTCAAGAAAAAGTAAAATAAAATAAACCAAAACCAAACCGAAACAAAAGTAGTAGTAAAGAAATAATAATTCAGATGTATTTATTCAGATAATTCAGATAATGTTTTCAGATACTAACAAAATCAGGAAAGATGCTTTTTCATTTCCAGTGTTTTCCAGCTCTGTGATCAGTGGGACACCTTGTCTATGCACATGCCATGTATCTCAAATGACATCCATTGTCATGTGGGAAAATCTTCACCATCTTTCCTTTGAAATTGCTCTCCAGGAGGTCTGAAAATATTTATCCTCACACTCTTAACTCTTCTGTGATTTATTCTATTCCCTGTTTTTGTTGGATCAGGTGTGTCCCCCTGTACCCATCAGGCCTCTTAACAACCACTGATCCATCTGTTTTGCCTGCCCACCTCACTCTGTTGACCCCATGTATCAGAATGAGGTGTCTTATGAGCAGGGATTTTATAATCTCTGGCATGTTTAGTCGTTAAGTGACACAAATTATTGACTAGGATACATACACAGCTGCTTGTTTGCCCTTGCTGGAGACAAGATACAGAAATAATTAAGCACTTACAGGTTACCAGTCACTAATATTTTCCTCCTAATTAAGTATTTAGCAATCTACACTATCGTCCAAGCACAGAATAGGCTGTTACTGTAGTAAAATGCATATAGAACATTTAAGTATATAAGCACATCCTAGAAGAATGGAAATTGGAGCCAAGCACTTACATTAATGCAATGGGGCCAAAGTTCAAGAGGAAGAATAGTTGTTTAGCATATATTAAGTCCTGAGACTGATACTTACATTTTCTGAGGTGTTTTTTTTTCTTTCCTGGCTTTCATTCTGATGTGCCTTTATCTTTTTATTTGTGGGGTGTTTTTTGGGGGGGGTTTTTTCTTCCTTCCTTTTAACTGATGAGTAACACACTGCATGCATATCAATACTTTCTGGGTGGGTGGGAGAGAAAAAATGTCTTGGAGATGGACACTGAGGGGGAAAGGAGATGGTTGCTTCTCCAGAAGAATGGAATAAAACAGAATAGTTCAGCTGGAAGGGACCTACAGCAGTCATCTGTCCAACTGACCAGTTCTGGGCTGACCCAAAGCTAAAGCATGTTGTTAGAGGCATTGTCAAGACACTGACAGGCTTGGGGCACCAACCCCTTCCCCTTCCTTCTCTTTCCCCTTCCCCTTCCCATGTTATTTTCTGTTCTGTTCTGTTCTACTCTACTCTACTCTACTCTACTCTACTCTACTCTACTCTACTCTACTCTACTCTACTCTACTCTACTCTACTCTACTCTACTCTACTCTACTCTACTCTACTCTACTCTACTCTACTCTACTCTACTCTACTCTACTCTACTCTATCCTATTCTGTTCTCCAAGAGAATTCAGCCTTTAGCCCCTGGATGAAGCCTGTGCCCTGCCCCACGCGGAGCTGCAGCACAGGGATGTGCACTTTTAGACTGTGGATTCAGATTTGATTTCTGGTGTGTGCAAACATGTAGAGACAATGGGCACACAGTGGACACTCCCAATGCACTGCATCATGCTGGTGGAGAAAGGAGAAAAGGTGGCTGGTGCACATGCAAGTGTGTGTCTACGTGCATGCACAGAAATGCACTAATTAATGGAGGTATCAGGGCCCAGGGATGTCAAAGTGCCAGGCAGGAGCTGGCAGGTCTGAGTCCTGCTGAGCTTCATACAGCTGTTTCCCTGCTGATGATCTTGCCTGTACTCTGTTATACAGTGAGTCTTGCTCTCACATCTGAGACCTACCCCAGAAAAACACTCTCACATAGAGAAGACTCATTCTGGGTTCTTTTGAAGGAGAAAACTTCCCTTCCTCCCCTGCCAGCCCAGCGGGCTTGGCCGCCTTCAGGCACGTTCACTCCCTCCGAGGCAGGAGTCACTGCCAAGTGTGTTTTTCTGCAAACCACGTAGCACCTGTAATGAAAGAGAAGACTGGATGGGAACAGGAGAGGGCTGACAGTACAACAGAAGAGAAGACAGGAAAAAAAAAAAGCAGAGTGTGAGTACTGGCCAGTTATTTACTGCATCCTAAGTGAGCCCATGTCCCTCCGAATTAGACCCCTTCTGTAAAAAGGAACTCTGGGCCCTCTCCCACAGCTCCTTCTCCATCACCATGTAAAGCAAAATGCAATATGAGGAGAGCCTGTCCAGAGCTGAACTAGCACCCCAAAGATCACCCTGGAAAGAAGACCTAATAAAACTAGCCAAGACTGAGCTAGAAATATCTAAATTTTTGGCATCATGCAGGATGATGCCTGATATAACTAAGCAATTCCAAAAGCATCACTGCAACATGGATTTCAATGTTTACTGCAGGGTTGTCACATTTTTGTGGCATTTACTTTTTCCCCCTCCAAAAAAGGGAACCCCTGCCTGGGTGGCACCACTCCTGCCACCAGCAGGGATGCTGGGGTAGCCACTGAAACACTTGCACTCACACAGAAACTGCCGAGCACTGTGCCCTCAGATGTGCCCTTTACTCCTTCTAAACAGACATCTCCCAAGCTACCCACTCTCCAGAAAGCCGTCGGGATACTATTCCCAGTGACTGCCACATCATCATGAGCACCAAGTGGAAAAGCGAGGGACTCGGGGACTGTGCATGGCGTGTTGGGGGCCCCTTCCTTCTGCTGCCTCTCACCAGTTGGCAAACCCTGGTGTCCTGGCCCGGCGCTGCCCACTGCCGGAGCAAAGGAAGGAGATTCCAAACCTTAGCAGCACTAGAGCTACCTGCCTCCGTTACTGAGTCACAGCCACACCAACCACTCTTCTGCAGTAAAGTGGTGCTGAATCCGCAGGCTGTGGCTGCTCTGAAGCAGTGGAGCAGTCTCAGCTCTGGGGATGCGTTCCCAGGTCACGCTCAGATCCCTGGGGGTGAGTTCTCAGGTGATGCTCAGATCCCTGGGGATGCCTTCTCAGGTCCTGCTGAGATCCCTGGGGATGCCTCCTCACCCCTCCTGCCTGCGAGCTGATCCTTGCACGCTGCAAAACACGTAGTATTCAGGTATGTAAAAAATGTTTTGGTTGTTTTGTTGGTTTTTTTTGTTTGGTTTGGTTAAACCACACTTCATTCACCTGCAGAGCAGGGATGTGCTGACACTGCTCAGGACAGGGGCACAGCCACAATGAAGCGGCAGCCTTCCCCAGGGCCCTGAGGATGCTCGATGGGGACAACTCAGGTGAAACCAACCCCCCTCCGCCCGTGAGAACCGCAACGGTGGGAAAAAGCAAATGAAACCACACAGGGCCCGATCTTCGGGCTCCTAACATCTACCAAGAGCCCGCCGAGGGGTCAATACAACTCAAATGCCTTCGGGAAGGACAGGCCATGGAAAAAAACAAAGCGTCTCCTTCGAGCCGGAATCGAACCAGCGACCTAAGGATTCCCGCGGGCCGTGCCTCTACAGTCCTCCGCTCTACCAGCTGAGCTATCGAAGGGACCTGCGCAATGCCCCCGCGCCCGCCCAATGAGGCATCAGGACGGCTGCGCATGCGCGCTCTGCCCCAGCCCGCCCGCTGCCTTCGCACGGCGCATGCGCATGGCGGGGCCGCCCCAGGGCGGGGTCCGTGAGGGGGCGCGGGGGGGGACCGCGACTGCGCGCGGGGCCAGTGGCGCAATGGATAACGCGTCTGACTACGGATCAGAAGATTGTAGGTTCGACTCCTGCCTGGCTCGCTCTGCTTTTGGCGCGTCTGTCCGCCCTGTTTTCACGGAGGAGGCTGCAAAACACCGCCAGGCTCACGTGGGGACTTGCATTTTGTCCTATTTAGATGGACACCCCGAGTTACACGTTCTCCAGAAAGTTTTCCGGGTTCCACTCTCGATGACTGTCACGTGGTCGTGGACATGAAGTGGAAAAGCGGGAGACCCAAGGACTGTCCAGGTCCCGCTGCAGAGCCTTCCTACCCCTGAGCATATTAAAACTTCCACCCAATTTGGCATCATCTGCAAACTTCCTGAGGGATGCACTCAATCCCCTCACCCAGATCGTTCATAACGATACTGAACAAAGACTGGCCCCAGAACTGAGCTCTGCTCATGACAACTCTCTGGGCTTGGCTGCCCAGCTGTCTTTCTTACACAGCGAAGGGTGCCTCTGTCTGAGCCACGAGCTTCTCCAGGAGCACGCTGCGGGTCACAGTGTCAAAGGCTTTACTAAAGTCCAGGTAGACACGGTACACAGCCTTTCCCTCATCATCACAGAGCTACAAAGATGATTAAGGGAGTGGAACATCTCCCTTATGAGGAAAGGCTGAGGGAGCTGGGACTCTTGAGCTTGGAGAAAAGGAGACTGAGGGGTGACCTCATCAATGTTTACAAATATGTAAGGGGTGAGTGTCAGGGGGACGGAGTTAGGCTTTTCTCAGGGATGACCAGTGATAGGACAAGGGGTAATGGGTGCAAATTGGAGCATAGGAGGTTCAGGGTGAATATCCGAAAATTTTTTTTGACTGTGAGAGTGACAGAGCCCTGGAACAGGCTGCCCAGGGAGGTTGTGGAGTCTCCTTCACTGGAGACATTCAAAACCCACCTGGATGAGTTCCTGTGTGTTGTACTCTAGGTGACCCTGCTCTGGCAGGGGGGTTGGACTAGATGATCTTTTGAGGTCCCTTCCAGCCCCTAAGATTCTGTGATTCTATGATCTGGTCACAGAAGGAAACGAGGTTCATCAAGCAGGACCCCTGCCTGGCTGGGCCTGACCCCCTGCCTGTCCTGCGCTCAAGAAGAACCGCTCCATAATCTTCCCCAGTGCCCAGGTCAGGCTGACAGGCCTGCAGGGCGCAGGGTCCTCCCTTTGGCCCTGCCTGCTGATGGATGTGCTGGCCAGCCTGCAGCTGCCTGGGGCCTGCCCTGTTCACCAGGACTGTGACAAATGACTGAGAGCAGCTTGTTGGGCTCCTCTGCCAGCTCCCTCAGCACTCCGGGGGGGTCAGACCTGTGAGGGTCCAGGCGCTGCAGCAGGGCACGGCTGCTTCTTTCTGGATTATGGGAGGTTTGCGCTGCTTTCTGTCCCTTTCAGCTTCTCAGGACGAGGGGACAGCCACAAGGAGAGCAGCAGCCTTCCCTTCTGCTGCCTGTACAGGCCTCAGGGGGTTTCTGTGATGTCATTTGTCACGGATGACAAAGCACATTGGTCAGGCCAGCGAGGAGCTCCGGGCTCCTCTCCTGGGGCCTGCGGGACGTTTGTTTCCCGCTGTCACTGACGGGCGTTGCTGCGGTGAGTGTGTCTGCACAAGGAACGCAGTTGAGGCGCTGCAGGAGCAGGTGGTTTGCAAAGGCTGCGGATGGGTGTTGTTTCACAGGCTGCCTGCGGAGACACAACAGGACAGCGCTGCGCCGGGCACGGAAACGCTGCTGGATGGTGACAAACTCGGGGGAAAACAATCCCCGTCCGTGCGTGTGCAGAAAAATAAACCCGAGCCAGGCAGGAGTCGAACCTACAATCTTCTGATCCGTAGTCAGACGCGTTATCCATTGCGCCACTGGCCCCACGTTGCAATTTCTCCTCTTCCTTCCATCTGTACCCTCTGCACCCTCCCCCCTCTGCACCGTCCCCTGTGTGTACCCTCCCTCCTCTCCAGGAATTTTTCTCTTCTTTGTCCATAAATTTCCCAGCAGACCTGGCTCCAAGTCAGATGTTTGTTTCTTCTCACAACCTTTACACTCATTCTCTTTATTTGTAAAGACACCTCTAACAGTGGTGTGGGCAACACTTGAACATCCACTTATCTCCTGACCAACTTATATTCAAACACATCTTTTGCTGTTGACGAGAGAACTCAAGTGTACAAAAAACTGACCACTAGCAAAGGCACCCAAATTGTTCCTAAAGCTAACACCAAAAAAAAAAATTCTTTTAAAGTCAGAGAAGGCCACTGTAGTTACTTAGTTAGACCATCTACTTGAAGCAGCTTCCCATAATCTCAGCATACAACTTCTACTGACCATAAATTCTGTTTCAGGTAGTGTACCACCTTTAGAAAGACAGACAGATGAAGAAAACAGTGGCAGTTCTTTTTCTTTATTTTTTTTCTTCTTCTTTTTCTTTTTTTTCTTCTTTCTTTTCTTGTTAGAAAAAGAGGGAAAATACATGGAAAAGAGGCAAAAATTCTATGGCTGGTTAGGCAAGGCACACAAACAAAAAGATATAGAAATGGGAATCCCATTCCTCACTTTTGAGCATGACTGTTAGCAAGTTGACTGATTTATCTATGCCTCTTTTCCTCCAGCTGTATTGTTCTGTCTTTCTTCATTCAGCTGTGTGGAAAAAAGAGACCTCTTTGGATTCTGTGTTTGGAGGCATTTTTAAGAAGATACCTTGCTTAAGAGTGAAACAAAGCCCACTCCCAGCCAGTGGTGTCAACCTCTCCCTGCTTTTATTGCCTGGGATATAAGAAAGCTTTTAGCAGCAAACTTTAAAAACATTTCCATCAACTACATGGAAGTGAATATCAAATCACTTCTGATAACCTTGCACAAGAGATGAGGACGGATGGCATGGAAAAAGAAAGGTGATTGAAGGAGGTACTTTACTTGGCAAATGCATATCCTTCAATCAAAAAGTATTTCGTTCTGTCTCACCAAATGCCAGATAACAGACTGAGAAATAAAGAATGCAAGTTAAGCCTAAAGAATGGGGGGGTTGCCTCAAAAAGCAGTGGCTCTGAAAGGAATTTAAGGGTCACAGTAGATATATGATTCCAAAAGAAAGTTTTATGTGGTGCTGTGGGAAAAAGGTTAGTGCTGTCCATGGGTATATAAACACAGGAATAGAGGGAGGTGAGCTTACTTCTGTGTGATTGTTATTGCAATACTCTGTGCTGTTCTGGTCTCCATATTTTTAAAGGATGTTGGTGAGGGTGCTAAAAAGAGTCATAAAAATTATTTAATGGCTGGAGACTTAATGACTCACAGGGAGAAATATAAAGCACTCATTTTGTTAAGCTTATAGAAGGGAAGATTGAAAGGTGATTTGATAATGTTTCATAACCACATGCAAAGGGAAAAAACACCAGGGCACAAAGGATTCTTTAATCTATTGGGGG
>NW_009952893.1:3587537-3638547 GCF_000747805.2 Chaetura pelagica | reverse complement strand
CCCTGCGCGCAGTCGCGGTCCCCCCCCGCGCCCCCTCACGGACCCCGCCCTGGGGCGGCCCCGCCATGCGCATGCGCCGTGCGAAGGCAGCGGGCGGGCTGGGGCAGAGCGCGCATGCGCAGCCGTCCTGATGCCTCATTGGGCGGGCGCGGGGCACACTGCGCAGGTCCCTTCGATAGCTCAGCTGGTAGAGCGGAGGACTGTAGCACTTTCCCTGCGGTGATCCTTAGGTCGCTGGTTCGATTCCGGCTCGAAGGAGAGGCAAACATTTTTAGTGGACTGTGTTCTCTTTTCTTTTCCCCGGTCCCTGAGGCAAAGTGGCTTCTTTTTAACCAGTTCTACATACGTTTTTGGCTGGGTTGTTTTTTTTTCTTTGTCTGTTTTGTTTCTTTCTTTTTCTGTGCTTGTTTTTTGTTTGTAGTTGGTTTCTTTGTTTGTTTTACAAAGAGATCCCTGTCCCTCGCCAGCCGAGCGGGCTCTGCCGTGCCCCGCCGCCCTCCCGCGGGAGCTGTCGCTGCCGGAGCAGGGGACACGGCGCCTGCTGCCCGACCGCCAACACCTCCTCGCTTTTCGAGGGAAAGCCGGATGCTTGTTGTCCTTACCCCGACTCACCGCAGGCCCTCGCCAAGCGTGTTAGTGCAGGAGGATACCTGTTGAGATCCCTTCACCCGGTAGCTGTTTTAATTAGGATGTTGAAATGCTGAGGGTTTGTTGTTGTTGTTGTTTTTTCGAAACCTCCTCTCCGCTCCCTGAAACGTCTAGACGCTATTTTTCCAGAATAAGGAAGTATCTGGATATTTACATACGGCCACAATACCTTCTCACATCCAGCCAGGTGATGCTTGGCACACGGTACCTGTCCCCTGGCACCTTTCCGAGATCATCCTGTAGGTGTTGGCTGCCAGGCCCTTGTCCCGTCCCATCGCCTCCCCAGCCCTAGGGCGGGTGACACTGGCACAAAGGACTTAGTCCTCAAGTCCTGTTGAGTGAAACCCGGTACTTGTCCATCCCTCTTCAAGGGAAATGAGATGCTGGATGCAGCAATTTAGAATTCATGGAGAGAAGGAAAGGGATTGCTGTCATCTGCAGTCTCCCAGTCTTCTGCACAGTGAATGTTTTATTTTCTACCGAATGGTAGCATAGAAAAATATCAGCAATTTTAACTGTGTTCAGTTTTGCATGCTTCATCATTTCTGCCTCTAATGATTTTATTCTAAGAAGAGGCAGAAATGTAATTCTTTTTGACTGAGATCGTGCCCATACCTTGGGTATTCACACTGAAGGAAGGTAAGTAAATGACATAATTATGCTTGACGTTTTTTGGATTGAGTGGTTTATCACACATGCTTCTTGTGGGGCCAAGACTGCACAAACTACCTAAATCATGGGTTGTGTTGATGGTAGGCTGAAATCTCCTATGATGCCTCTTCCATTTTGGGTGAATCTGGGTGTGAGTTAATAGCTAAACGTGCAAAAGGACACCTCTTTTGAGAATACAGCCAGCCAAAACAGTTGCCCTTTGTCCATTCTTCAAATGCTCAGGGTTCACTGGTCACTGAGACTGGATGCCATCCTATTGAGAAATGTTTCATAGCAGGCCCAGATGACATGGCACTATGCACTGGCTCTGGGACAGAAAAAGTCACTGCCTGAGCGAGATGTTTGCCCTAGGCAGGTTGATGTGATGTCTGCCATTGTCCTCAGCAGCATCACAGTTCCACCCTCTGCGCTCACCCTTTGCTGGGGGAAATCATTCCATATTGGAACTGATGCCAGTAAAACTCCTGTGTAATATCGCTTCATCACACTGCTGGTTTATTTTTTTAGACAAGCATTCTGCATTATATACAAGGTTTGCAATGTGCATCGATAGCTCTGGCTGCTTTGCATAGGTAGGCAGATCTGCTGCAATCCAGGACCAAGTTCCTCTTTGGGGAAGCCCCAAGTTGCTACTTGTTGGGGTGCAAAGGCATAATTTTGGACAGCTTCTCTGGCTGTTACGGGAATTAAACTGTTTATAGCATGAAGGAGTAAAGGGAGTGCTACAGTTCATACATACAACCTTTATTAGTCAGAGCGGTTGACAGCAAAGGTAGATTTGAATACATAGTAGTTTACATATAAATAAACGCAGCAAAACAACAAAAATCTGAGAATCTGTACATGTTGAAAAGATTAATGGGTGTGCAACTCAACTGTACACAGAAACAGGTCAGGTAAGCATAGCTATATTCAGTTTAGGAACTTTTCTGAGAAATAAACAAATGAGTAAAAACACACTGAAGAGCCAAGTCCTGAAACCCTTATTAATCCTTTTTCCGCATGTCCTCAGAATAGGTGGTTGTGACAGCAGTGAGAGAGGCAAATGCTCTGGTGCTTTGAAAACCAAGTTTCCTCTTTGGAATTAAACCATGGGTTCAGACACTCTGGTTTTTAAGCTGCAAATCCCAGGGAGCCAACTTAGAGGCTCCTTCACTGGTTAGTTCTGAGGTTTTTGGCTAACTGAGATATTATGTTATGGCTCTTCCATCTGGATCCCCACATCTGTAAAGGGGCTTTGCCAACATGCAGCAGCTTGTCCAGTACTGTGTTCAGTTCTGGCCCCCTCCCTACAAGAAGGATGTAGAGTTGCTGGAGTGTATCCAGAGAAGAGCTACCAAGCTGGTGAAAGGTCTGGAGAATAAGCCCTATGAAGTCAGGCTGAAGGATCTGGGATTGTTTAGTTTGAAGAGGAGGCTGAGAGGAGACATCATTGCTCTCTACAACTACCTGAAAGGAGGTTGCACAAGGTGGGAGTTGGCCTCTTAAGTGAATAATGACAGGAGGAGAGGAAATGGCCTGAGGCTGCACCTGGGGAGGTTTAGACTCGATATTAGGAATAATTTTTTTACCAAAACAGCAGTTGGACACTGGAACAGGCTGCCCAGGGAGGTGGCAGAGTCACCATCCCTGGATGTGTTTAAAAGAAATGTAGATACAGTCATTAGTGACATGATTTAAGCACTGAACAGGTAAATTAGGTTATGGTAGGGGGTTTATGTTATAGTTGGACTTGATGACCTTCAAGGTCCTTTCCAACAAGGTTGATTCTATGATTCTATAATTCTATGATTCTATCTTTGCATCACACTGAGACCAAGTCATAAGTGCTTCCCAGGAAAGAGTTAATAAGAACCACATGACTTGGGGTACAAAGAATCACTGAATCATAGACTTTTTAGGTTGAAAGGGACCTCTAAAGGTCATCTAGTCCAATCCCCTGACCATAAGCAGGGACATCTCACATCTCAAGTCCACCAAGATAATTTCCTTGTTTTCAGTAAACTTTGGCTCTGGCCCATAGAGTGGAGTCCAGAGGGATACTGAAGGGGTTACATGTAAAAAAAATCCCCAATTTACTAATCTGGGATCTACTTTTCCCTCCCTATCTTTAGGACTGATCCTTGGAGGTATTTATGTGATGCTTAGTTTAGTTTAGTGCTGGAATTTGAAGTGTTAGGTTAATGGTTGGACTTGATCATCTGAAAGGTCTTTTTCAACCAAAACAATTCTATGATTCTGTGACTCTGTGATTTGTCGCTGTTGTTGAAATCAAGGGTGCAATTTCCAGTGACTTCCACGAGAGCAGGAGGAGAAATTTCACATGGGGAAGGGTTCCATGTAAAATGTGTATCTTTACACTAACATGACTTCTCTCCCAACGCCTTTTCCATCTCTGCTGAAATCAGTCATGAGCACACAGCTTGTGCTCCCTTTAACAGTGGATTTCTCTACCAGAGAGTAAAACAAGAAATCCCATAGCCTGCAGATTTGCCACATACTCCCTGCACTCCCTACTCCTTTGTTTGATCACAGCATCTCACCCCAGAGCAAACATTGTGCAAAGCCAAGACAGCCCGAAGAGGTGTGTGTGCTGGGCCAGTGGGTGCTGGTGTCCCCCAGCAGGTACCAGTGGGCTGGGCACTGCCTTCTGATCTGGCTACCCTGTGGGAAGAGGTGAGGCACTCAGCTACTGCTGGGAACATGCCTGCTGGGGTCACATCTCCTCGGTGGCAGGATGCTGTCACCAGCTCCCCTCTGCTGGGACCACCAGGATGGATGGGCACATCCCTCTGGCACTGCTGGGCAGGTAGGACAGTGGTCTGAATTTATATACACGTAAGTGACCTCCAAAATTATTTTCAGGATGCAACAGGGGACAAATTGGAGCCCATGGGTTGGAGAGGAGCAAGTGCCTGTCCACAGTCCCAGGACTTCCCCTCTTCTCTGAAGCAGAAAATCAAGGCTATTTCTGAGGGCAATGTGAGTATCAGCTGGTCCCAGTTCCTGCACCTGGAGAACAGACGTATTACCTGAACTGGAATGAATGGCTTTTACAATGTCCGTGTGTTATGGGAACTTTGAAAAAATGTTAAAAGTACATTTTCTTGACCTTGGATCTGTAGCTTGTGCTGTCAAACACATTGTTTGCCCATATATTTAGCTGCCAATGAATGACATGTGATGTGAAAGGTGACAATAGAAGGAAGACAATACTGCTTCACAATGGCAGAATCCAATTTTAAAGACAGGAATAACACTTCTGACTAGCTATATATTCATTGGTCTATATAATGTAGCCGTACATTGCATCCCCCTTTGGGCTGCAGGACTGTGATTAGAGGAGCAAAAATAGCAAATGACTGACAGTGATTGATGTAACATGATCAATAAGGAAATTCAGCTGTCTAAGGCTTAAGCTTCTATGTCAAACCAGTGAAGTGAATACATTTAAGATCTCAGAGGTATTTCTTCAGCTCTTACAAATCAGAGCCCGAATTTCTTCATGCTTGCTGTATCTCCACTGATGTGTGCAGTGGGACACTTGAATGTACATCTCCTCCCTCGCTCTTTCTTTAAGGTCATGCCATGTGCTCATAAAGCCCCTGTGCCTGGGGCAGAGAGGAAGACCCATGCTCACCCTGAGGAGCTGGGCTGTGAGGAGGACATTTGCTCCTCTGCTGCTTGCCTGCCCTGCCACGTCCTTGCTGCTCCTGCAGCCCCAGTGCCAGCGCTGGCACGATGGCTCCCAGCCCAGTGCCAGTGGGGCAGCAGGGCTGGCAGCCAGGGGCACGGAGGAATAAGCAAGGCCTCAGAAAGCTGTTGGCAGGGAACCCATTTCCAGCACATTGCAGCTGCAGCTGGAGAAGCTGGGGCCACCCAGCATGTGTGGCAGGTGCATCCAGCCTGGAATGGGAGAGCATTGCCATAGGGGCTATGGGGGGAGAGGGGAGAGGCTCTGGGATAGCCCAGGGACAGCCTCCCCCTCCACAAGGTGTTTGCCAACTGTCTCCCAGGTTTGCAACTTGTGCAGGGGAGGACACAGAGCCTGTGTGCTCCTGGTGCTGGATGAGGCTCCTGGATTGGGACTGACCTGCATTGTAACCACCCCGACCGCTGTGTCCTGGCTCAGATTTGTAATTGTTGGGGCTGGGCCCCATCAAGCTGATAGCTGCTTTCCAAAGAGCCCTTCTTCTCTGGGAAGAATACTCCTGTCTGCCTTGCCACCAGCTTCCCCTCTGAGGTTTCCTAAAGAGCATTTCTATGGCTCCCTCACTGGAATGTTTCACATCCAGCAACACTGCTGTGTGTAAAGAGCGCTCCTGAGGCAGGGAAAGATGGAGTTGGTGTGTTAGGAGAGGGACTCGGGACTGTGTCTGGGAGGTGAAACCCCAGCCGCGGGCAGGCAGGAAACCAATCACACCAAAGGGAGCATTATTAGAGGGAAAGACCATGCAGAGCTTGGCAGTTTGAAGCTGTGAGAGACCAGCATGCTTATCTGCAGAGCTCTGTACTGGCCGTAGATACCTCCTTGCAGAGTGTAGATATCAACCTACTTTAAGTGGCCTAGGGGGAGATTCTGCCTTGATAGAAAATGACTCTCAAGTTACTCTTGATTAGCTTAAAGGCAACTACCAATATAGGCTGCACAGCTCATCACGTGTGTTTTTCTCGACACTCAGTGGGAAGCACCAACAGGTTGTCTCTCCCCGCCCTAGGAGTCAGTGCGGTAGCTCCGGTGGCTGTCCCCTATCAGCTGGGTCTTCTCTGTCGCGTTAGTCGGCTGAAGCACGATAGGAGTTTCTCCATCTAAATTGGGGAGGAAGACAGAAAGGACTTTAAGAATCCTTCGTTTGCTGCCGAAGTCAGATTTCTTGTTAGCATCGCAATATTTCGTCTGCTGTTCTGACCACGGCTTCATCCTGGCTTCACAGACAGCTGCGTGTGTACTGAGGAGGCAGTAATGCCCACACCAAGCCTGCAAATGCTCTTACTCCTTGTCCACCTGTAGTGGCAGATTTCTGGGTGACTATTGCTGTTGTGGCTAAACTCGCATTAGCTGTACCTGGTGCTTTGCAAAGGTTGCAAGATCAGGGTCCCTGCCTGTTCCAACTGCAAGTGGTTGTTCCTGCAAATGTCTGGATATAGTAAGTGCTGTTGTGAGTCAGCAAGCACTAACCTTGACAGCATTTGCAAGAATGGGCCAGAAATGAGTCTTGAAGAAGGCAGAGTTAACAGTAAAGAAAGAAGAAAGTTAAAAGGAAAAAAAACCAAAAACATGTTAAGTAACTTACTTGAGATGGAAAAAATAATATATATCCTGAAAGTTAAATAAAAATGCTAAATTGCCTTTTGAAGTCTTATGTAATATATACATATATGCACACAATAGGCTTTTGAGATTTAACTGTTCTAATGAGTTTGGAACTGCCAGAACTTCATATTATCACTATATAAAACCTTACTGCTTTGTGCTTTCTCATTCCATGCAGTTACGTGTTTGGTTTCCCAATATATCTGTAAAAAACACATTTGTTGTAAAAGTGGAGGAAAGTGAAGTCCTTACAGAGTTCCCTGATGGTCACTGTGTTCCCTCTGATAATGAACAAGGTTTTGTGCCCTTCTCCTGGGCCTTTTTCCAACCCATCTTTTTTTTTTTTTTTTTTTTTTTCTTTCATACCATATGAAGAATGTCTATAAAGGGATTAGTTTCCTTTTTTTAATATTTTTTTTTTTTTTTTTTTTTTTGGAGGTGGGGGGGAGGCAGGAAGAGACTCAAGACTCAGAGACTGACTTTTAAAGGTCGAGCCCATCTCAGTGAAGTGTTTTAATATGAAAAATTGTGGACTGTCTGTATTTTGATACTAGCACAGCCTTCACAGTAATTGAATACAAAATGATGACTTTTTTTTTTTCCCCTGCCAAATGACCCAATGTTCAGAAAAAAACCCATCTGACATTTCCTCCTGTTTACATGACAGTTGATGGGATGAATCATGGGCAAGAGATATAATGTACAGGAGTAACTCTACCCAGAGCAGGAATCTAATTGCATGCCATACGGCTTCCCTCAGTGGGGGTAGAACAACTTTGACTCTGTCAAGGTGAAAGGCAAGAGTGATTAAATGCCAAGCAGCTTCTCTGTATGGGCAATTCTGTATTTAGACACAAGGTCAAAGACAGACATGTTTCATAACTTGTAAAAATATATGAGTAATTAATGCTCAGTGCTCAGCTCGAGTCCAGATTAGTTTGGCAGTTCTAATCCATTTTTAAGTTGCAATGTATTTTCTAGATTTCCAAGCAGCATTCCCTCCCACCTTCTGCTGCCTCCAAGTTGTTCATTTGAGGGAAGATGGTTGAAGGAGGGCAGAGGCTAGCAGCTCATTTTGCTGTCATACCCAGATGTGCAACAAGAGAACAGGACCCACGGCAAATCTGTTGCTTTGCTTCCAGTTAACGTGCAAACAGTTCTGAGCTGACACCTTGCCCAAGTGCTTTGCATGCCCACACCCTTCTAAGATTTATGATGGGTTTTTTTTTTTTATCAGAACAGGGGCCCACGGTATAATGAACTGTACAAATATAGCCTGCTACTGGAGAGCTGCAGAATGGAGGTGCAGCAGAATTCACAGTTTCAACTGCTTTCTATAGATAGCTTTTGTTCACTGTTCGCCCACATCGGTATCATATGGAGTGCGGAGGAGACAATGAAGTGCTAAAAACTTATTGCTTCTGAGCTGGGAAAGTATTTTGTTATTCAGGGTCTTCTTTTCCCTGTGTCACCCCCTCCCCCCATATTTCATATTTTGTAAAACGAAAGTTGGTGTAGAGGTGTCTTGCTTTGTTCTTAAGATGATAACAAACCTGCCCATCTTGAGTGCACCCCTACAACCTGAAGTACCAAGGCAACCCAGATTCCAGTGTCACCTTCTCTGGGACCACAAAAGTCAACAAGCAGTTTCTCATTCACTTTAGTGGAAGCAAAATCTAGCAATTTGCCTGTGTGTGTGAGTGAAAGTGATGAACATGTGCTGCAGAGGAGCAAGTGGTACTTCCCACTGGCAGTGTATTTTTGCAGGTCACCCATAACATCACGGCATGATACTACAGATTATCATACTTCACTTTTTTTTAGTGTCATGTTTGATCTGAAACCCTAAAAACTGTCACTTTTAAAATGTAATAATCCAAATGTAAGACTTATTTTGGAAGGTGACTGTCCATTGTACATTAGGCTGCAGTACTCTGTGGTAAAAATCTTGATTAGTGAAAAGTAATCACTGTAGCCTACGCACAGGCCAGGGCTTGCAAATCCCCAAGTTCCTTTAGTTCTGATGCTACCCATGAAGTACATGCTGTAAAACTAATCTCCCACAGGAGATACTCAACTAGCTGAGCACTAGAACTAGTCACATACATTTGAATAAAACTTCCCTCTGGAAGACCATGTAATTTTATCAGAATTGAAACCTTTGACGTGACTGCGTTGATTTCAGTGACAACTCACTGTTCACACTTTAGCGAATGGATCACTGAATTTTTGGCCTCACATTTCTTTTTTTTTTTTCCACTAATAATTGTGATTTATGGTATATCAATCTGAGGAGAGAAATCAACTGCGTAACACCTTCATTTTGTTTAAAAGAAATGTAAGGGACTCTGAAGATGATTACTGTTGTGCCAGCTAAAAGGATGAAGTCTAAACCTCAACTCTCACAACCTCTTCTGTGCAGCACGGCTGGCTCCAAGCAGCTTCCACTGAGTGCACCAACAACTGGGGGAAACTTTCTCTCAGAGTTTTTTAGCATCAGAAATGCTGATGTTTTATTGATATTGCATTCCTCAGTAAAGCAATGACTGACTACAAGATACTTGGATAAATTGAAGTATGGCCTTAGCTTGAGAATCTACATTTTGACCTTAGCAAAAAAAGTTCTGGCTAGCAGTAATATGGATCCTGGGAACAGAAGGAAGCAAAGAAATTAATTACCAGCTAGAAAGCAAGGAAATTAATTACCAGGTAGAAAGCTCAGTCTGTGGCTGCAGGTCTTACAAAGAATTTGGATCCTAATAGGATTTCCTCTTCCAACATGACATCTGCTGCAGGAGTGTTTACAGTTTGTTTCTGAATTACCTGTAGGAGCATTTCTATTAGCTACATAAAGAAGGCCATAAGTATTCATTTCTGTGGCCCAACACTTGAAAATGCCTGGTGAAAAAGACCAATCTTTGCCATTCTAAGTCAGCTCCATCTTTCTGGCCAGCATTCCTAACATTTGGCCATGGGGAAGGCAGTCTGGACTGGTTATCATTAATTTTTCTAAATGCAGCATCCATTTTCCTTTCAGCGGCAGAAAAGATGCTCACATTATCCTCTATTATGAAGTTTTTACTTTTATTCCTGATATGCTGTTCTCTTTTAATCTAATTTTAAAATATAGAGAATTCTACTCTACTGAGGCAAGCTAGTTTTGATTGGTAGAAAAATGTAGTAACACTGAAGAAAAGGGCAGAAAAATCTCATTTTCTCCAGGCCCTATGTATGCACTTAATGCTGTCTTCAAATTATTTAAAACACATAATCCCACATTTTGTTAATTTTTCAGACTGGTACTTTGCTAAACATTTTAGATTGTTTTTCAAAACTGGTATCTCAGTGAGACTTGGTGGGAGCAAGGGCATAGGAAGGTGGCCTAAAGTTACTGATTACAGTAAATAGCATCTGTGCCAGAAGGAGGGAAAAAGTTGTTTCTGCCACTGGGGAATTTTGTGCTGGATTTTGAGAAAGAGCAAAATACCTGCCAAACTACAAAAAGGGCAGAATTATTTTTACCCTTCAAAGTTTCATCATCATATAAAAAACCTGTTGTCATAAACCCATAAATATCAAGACCCACTTGAGATTTGCACTTTTCAGGTGCATAATGTTGGGGAGCATCTTAAATTTTTTCCAGGTTTTAATTAATAGTTTTTGTTGCCTTTGCAGACACTGATCAAGTATGACTTAAGATGACTGTATTTACCTTGATAGGCCTCCAGGCAAAAACAATTTAAAAACACCACCACACACTGGCAGTGAGTTATATAAATAGCATTTGTTTCAACTACTGCAAGTGTTTTGTTACATATTTATGTGAGGGTAAAGTTGTGTGAAAAGTAGGGGGGGGGGTAAAATTCTTCCTGCTAAGGGAACATGACATTTGCAATCTGGCAGTGCTAATTTAAGGGTAATAAACGTAAGACTGTAACAGATTAAGACTTTCCATAACAATGGAAGAGAAAAAGAGTGAGCTGACTGCATAGGTTCTTCCCCATAAAAAAAGCATCACTCTAACCATAGTTTATGTAAATTTGGAACTGAAAAGTGGCCTAAGTCTTCCCCTGATACCTTGGCCTGAGCAAGGATCATAGCCTCTCTCAGCCTGTCCTGCAAGTGTCCAGATCTAACAACCCTGAGGTATCTCTGCTTTCCCTGAAGGCAGAACTCTGCCCCACTTCAGCACATTAGGACAGAGCTCTTCTTCCAAAAGATGTAACTCACACTATTGCCAATGTAGAAAATCACCACCACCATCCTTTGGTGTAGCCAAAACCTGAGTGTGCAGCTGGATCCCTCAGCAAAGCTGAGGAAAGAGGGTGACCTGCTGTGAAGTGGGTCCTGCTGCCCTCAGCCTGCATTCCCAGATGGGTGCTCTTTCTCCTTCTTTGAGCCAGCATTGGCACGTGGCCCGCCCCACTGTGAAGCACAGCAGGGAATTAAATGGGCAGGGAACTACATGTGATTTTGAGAGGATTAGTTTTCACCAGGATCTTATCCAAGACCTGGCTGCTGGTAGGGCAGTTCTACTGCTACTGCCAGTGCAGAAGGGAGTGAGCAGCTTGGGGGCTGGATGGGATGGGGACAGCACCATGGCACCTCCCATGTAAACTCTCATAGACCCATAGACTCACAGAATGGTTTGGGTTGGAAGGGACCCTAAAGATCATAGGTTGCTGCACAACCCTACTGTTGGAAACTTGGCATCTTGAAGCCTCTTCCTGAATGGGTACAGTTGGCCCATCACAGTCAGTGATAAATTTTACAGTAATAAAATCCAAATGACAGCTTATTCAGGCAGATCAGATGTGGCAAGCACCAGTCCAGGCAGACTCTAATGTATAAGTATAGGATATATGATACGAAGCAATGTGGGCACGAGGGCTAGAGGGTGAACATTGTCTCTTAATATCAGCCCTGAGCCTTCTAATATTCAGATGTCTCATAAGAGATACAGGAGATATTTAATCGTTCGTACCATAAGCTCAGTTTTTCATTAACGCACAACTTGGTAAGTTCATCAGGTCACAGCGTTAGCTGGAGTGAATTGGCATGTCTTCACTGATGTCTGGAAGCAGCCTCAGCATCATGAGCAGAACATCTGGCCTACAGGCTTTAAAGATTGTTTTGAACAGCTTTGCCACACAGCAAGCCCCTATAATACACACCTCTTTCCATGTCGTTCCTAATTTGCTCTTCCAAATCTTCTGGAGACACGCAAAACTCCTGCTCTTCCCCTTCAGGTGCTTTGGGTTTACACTTTCCACAGCAGCAGTTGAAGCAGCAGCAGAGGCAGCAGCAGAGATAGCAGCCTGTCAGGAGGCCACAGACTGCAAACAGGCCCTGGGTTAAACACAGCAGGAGGAAAACCCCATGAGCAATGACCTTCCTCATACTTTTACAGATGAAGCCAGATTGTGAAGGAACACAGGTTTCCAAGCGCTTGGCAATCAGATGAGTCCAGCTGTTTGTTGGCCAAGTGTCTAAAGAAGGGCCAGAACTCCAGAAATCCTCCTCACCCATCAGCTCCTACTTGCCAATCGGGATCATGTCCACAAAGAAGACATCAACCAACAGGCCCCTGCACGCTCAACTTTGGAAAATCTGTCTTCAGCTGATGGCCCCTCAGAAAAAAACTTTCAGGCAGCATGCAAAAACCCCACCCACCTTAAGATGATTAATTTCCATCTTAAAAATTACTCATTTGCCCAAAGATTGTTTTCTTAAACACTTATTTACTGGCAGATTCTTCTCAGTAACAAAGCTGAGAGAAAAAGAAGTAAAGGCTCAGATGCATCCCCATAGAGACTTTAGCCCCCAGGCTGGCATTGCCACCACATGCTCTGTGGGTGCAGGGCAGCAGCCTGGCTCCCGGGCTGGGATGGATCCAGGCCTGCTCTGAGATGTTTGTGGCAAGGGAGAAACCTCCCCATGTCATTGTGGACATAGTGGTGTAAGAGTAAAGGAAGGTCAGTGAAGATCCTGAACAGGGAATCAAGACTGATATGGGGAACGTTTATGTAAAGCCAGCACAGCTTTGTAGCCACCAGCTACGTACAAGGTCACTTGAAGCCAGGCTTTTGCACTATAATTATACATTCTGCCCTTTACTAACTAGTTGTTATATTCCTAAGAAAACACGCCCCTGAAGAAGAAAGCAAGCACAAACATCAGGATATTGTCAAACTTCAGGATATTGTCAAACTTCAACAATGAAGCTATGTAAATAACAATTAAGTATGCATGTCTCAGGGAATGCTAGTGGGAGCTGACTGGAGCACCTTGGAAGGTGATTAAAACTATATAAAATACATGCTTCATATTAATATAGGCATGTATCAAGTGTGAACAAGGTGGTTTTCAATGAGAAGGACTCTGACTTTTTCTTTTTGAATGTTTTCCTTCCAATGGACACCCAAAACTGTCCTAAATGCTGTAACCCCTAAAATAAGTTACCTGACTGTTTACCATTTAAGCCATAATGGGGAATAAATCACCACAATGGATAGAATGAAAACAGATGGAACAAAAGTGTATAGAGGGAAAAAAACCACTGAATTTATTCATGGTACTGTAAATGTTTCAAGATTTCTTGTGCTTATATTATCATAGTTGGTAAATGAAGAATCCATTTATGGATGTGATCGATAAACTGTCTTCATGTTAGATGGAGAATTGCTTTTTGCTAAAACAGTTACATGTACAAGGCCTATGCCTGGCAGTGGGGAAGCAGTTAAAGTTCCCATTAGCCATGTCAGTATGGTCCCAGTTTAATATATCTACTAAGAAGTCTGGCACTCTGAAAAAAAAGTAATTTTCACTTTGCATTTCTCCTTTCATTTGAGTTTCCTTACTTTTAATGATACACCTCCTCACAATTGTCAGGTTTTCTAAGTGTGAGTGTGATAGAGAAGAGGATTTACCAGGCATGTTCACAGTTGAAGAAGATAATGAGCGGAAGCTGTGGTCCTTACTGTTTTCTGCCACAATGGTGGAAATTAAAGGTCCAGAGGTCATCTGCAGATGATACCTCAGACTGATATAGTATAATGATCTCTAACTGACCCAGCATTTGTGCATGAGTGAAAAAGAGATGATAAATAGTGAGCTTAGCTTGCAAAAAAAAACAACAACCACAAACAAACAAAACAAACCAACAAAAAAATCCAGCAAAAAACCCAAAACACTTGGTGGCCTCTTTATGCTTTTGAGATAGTAAGATTTTAGGTTGGGGGAGGGATAGAGAGAGACCATCTGTGATGATCCTCAAATGAGTTTATAGGAACCTTTTTGGGTTTTTTTGCACAGAATTATTAAAAAACAGGAAGCAGTGATTACTTCTCCTGGTATATTCAGCATATTTCATCTTGCCTCTGGCATTCAGCATCCTTGAAGCAATCCACATGTTCCTCCTTTAGCTGTTGGGGACTTCCTAGCTTCTCTCTGCACTCTCCAGTGCTCTCCTTATGAGTCAAAGCTGCAGCAGTTATTTCTATTCCTGGTTTTCTAACCACAAAGGATTTTATATTTCATGAAACCTCTATTAATGATTGGCAAGCAGAAGAGAGAATAAAAGCTGAAAAGACAGCAGTGAAGAAAACCTTGTTTCTCTTACTCTAAGGCAATGCTTCCTGGCATCTAAACCATGATGAAGAGGCCAAAGGAGAAGGTGGAGAGCAAGGAAAAGAGGGAATGATCAGCAGGACAAGACAACAGCTGTGGTGGGGAGTCCAGCCTGCAGCAGGAGTCAGCTGGAGCACCTGCTGGCAAGCAGCCCCTGCTTGCTTCTGAGGGTGTAACTGCACCTTTGCGTGTTCATTATTTTCATTCACTCTTCTGTATTAGCAGCTTCCATCTCATCCTGATGCAGCAGGCAAATTAGGGCTTCTCAGTTTGAAGGGTGACTGTGGGGCAAGGAAACACTGGCTGGATCTGGGCCGAACCCAGGAATCCGTGTTCCATGGTTCTCAGATCACAGCTGTCATAGTGTGATTGCCTCACACAGTTCAGATCATTTTCCTATGTATTCCAGCATTGCCCAAGTTTTCCTGTTCCTCTATTCCTGGAAATAGGTGGGGACAGCACAGATTTTGCACACTTGCAATTCTGTTGGTTTGTTACCTTTCTGTAACATTTCAATATTTGCGAAAAGCTTGAATCTGACGTGTGCAAACATGTCAGGGGACACCAGTGACATAAGAAAAACACACGAACACAACTCCTTTATGATTAGAATAGCCCATGATGTGTTTTTCCTTGAGCCATATGCCAGTTTTCAATGTATAATTCTCTTCCTTTCCTGCTCTATTCCTCCCCTCTTCTCACCTTTTCTTCCACTTCCTTCCTCTCACCCCCTCATCAGGGCACATGTATGACATCATAATCACAGAGTGTTGTGTATTAGTATTGCTTACTTATGCTGGGTGTTATATATAGCAAGGAACATGGCTAAATTTGTGCTGTAATAACTTATTAACTGGTCGTCACGTAAGCAGGACTTCTAGTTTTTGAACAATGAGTCATTTTAGTTAGTCATTACTGAAAAGATAAGTCAAAATTAACCTGGAGCACTAGATTCAAATCTAATTAATGTCTGAAAATGTGACGAAACATGCACTCTATTTAACTATTTACCAAGTTAAAATAAAAATAAAACATTCTGTGTTAGGACTATTCTGAGCTGATGTTTCACTCTGCCACTGTCGGTTTTCCAGATAATGTTGTTGTTTAATTAAGCTTTTAATAGCAGTTTAGATTCAGGTCCTACTATTTGCTAAGCCTGTAGAGTGACCATGTTTTTCAAGGCATTCCCTGTGTATGTGATTGTCACAATTGTAACACAATTTCCAGCAGAAAATAACAGCTTACCTTTGCCCACCAGCTTGAGAGCATGAAGTAGGTGTTAACATTTTCCTCCCCAAACTGTTCTGCCACGTAGAGCCCTAATGATCCATACTTGTCATATATGTTTCGTTTGGACCGATCAGTCAGTGTTGCATGAGCATTGTTGATCTCTTTAAATTTTTCTGCAGCCTCTGGATTGTCTGGATTCTTGTCGGGATGATATTTCAGTGCCAGTTTTCTTAAGCATGGAAAAAAAAACCAGAAGGGAATAAATCATCTGTATATGTAACAGCTACATAACATTACAAAAATATTTTAGTAGAGACATAATAATTCTTAACAGTGTCCGGGCCTCTTTTCTTCTACCTCTGACGTACCCAGTGGAAGGAAGGTGTCACAAAGTGACTGAATAGAAAAGTTTTGGTAAAAGTGGTGTTCTTATTGCACTGAGCATGAGCTTTCTGTTTTGATACCCAGTCAGCTACCATGACAAAGGAGTCAGTAACACATGCTGAAAGCACAGGCTAAAGCTCGCTAATAAATCACACATATTTCTTGCATTACAATTTCCCTCTGATTTGTGTAATTTAGCGGGTTTTTAAACTTTATTTATAAACATGATAGTAACAGTGTTTATCCCATCAATATTATGTTCTTTATAGCAAAGGACATTCTATATTCCATTGCCTACCAATAGCAGCTATATTAAAATTTTCTAAAGTGTCTGTTTGCAGAAGCCCAGACAGTGATGATGGAAAACACAGTTAGGAGTTGCAATAGAAAGGCAACATCTTTCTGAAGCACAAGGTATGAAAGCAGAGTGAGTTAGCTCCAGTTTCAAGTGCTGGTCTTTGGGCCTGATTCCTCTCTAAAACTTCTGAGACAGTCCTTAAAGCACTGGAAGCTGATGGTCAGTTGTTTTGGGCTGTCTGTGCTGGGGGGAAGCTTTTGCTGGGACAGGGCTCAGTGCTGTGTTTTTGCCCTGACTGTACGCAGCACTAGAGCATCTGAGGGTAGGAACCTTGTGGGACTGGTGGATCACTGACAGTGTTAGGGAAGCACAGCTTGGAGAAGAAGGAATTTGCTTCCCACCATTCTTGAGCACTAGCAGTGTGAGTTCACACCTGCCTGCAAAACCAAACCAAACCAAAACCAAAACCAAACCCCAACCTAGATAGCAATGTATCTTTTTAAAAAACTCCCCTCCTTTTGAAAAACGGGCAAGAAGATTTTCTCAGGACATTTATTTAATGACTAGTGCTGACCTCTAGTGGCATCAGAAGTGATTTACTAATGCTTTAAATTCCGTGATCCTCAGCTCAGTCAAGCTACGTCGCATTTTGTAAACAACAGAATCACAGAATCACCAAGGTTTGAAAAGACCTCTAAGATCACCAAGTCCAACCATCAAGTCAACACCACTATGGCCAGTAAGCTATGTCTATTGTCTCCCAGCGTTTCAGGAGCCAGTCATGACTGTTACATCAAAAATATAAATTGTGGTGTGCCCACACTTCTAACAAATTTATCCTCAGAGTTAAGGCCTTTCTTGACTTTCCACTGAAGTGCCAGTACAGGCTACTCCCCCAATAAGATGTAGCTGCTTTGCTCCTGATGATAGTTCCTGCCTTGGAGACACTTTTGCCAATATCAAGACTGATAGGACCTGGGAACAACCTCTGCCAATGATCTCTTCAGTTCTGTATGCTGATCCAGTTAATCTTCTCATAGATAATAAATAACTTCTTACACATGTCTCTAATAGCATAAAGGAGTTCACACTCAGTTGCACAGTATATTTACTGTGCCTGTGCCTTAAACATAAACTTTCAGTCATATTTAGCATGTGGTACCTTAATAAAAGATTAAATGGGAGAACTGGATAAACAAGCTAAGTCTTGCATGACTAATGACATTATGTGCCATTCAAGTATTTAAGTAGCTTATGCAACCTATCCCTTTTCTTATCTGAAAACAAACCCCAGCGAGTGGAAGAAGAAGAAGAAAAAAAAGAAAACAGGTATTACTTTCAAAACCCATACCTGCTTGCAGGCATTGGACAATCCATCTCCAGCCTTTCTTTCTTTCCCTACAAACCCAAAGACACCTTCCACCCTCTCCATATCCCCAGCAATTTCATTAAAAAATAAGAATTTAAACAAAATGCCGTTTCATAAAGGTGAAAAACATTAGCTGCACCCTCACTTTACCGAGTATTCTTTTAGAATACTAACAGAATTACTTGCAACATAGTACAATTAGCAAAAGGAGTGATATGTTCTTCCTTTGATTTGGGGAGAGCTGTCGTCTCTAAAAAGAGGACATTAACAAAACAAGTCCCTGCACAAAAATGACAAATACTAACTCGAGATGATTTAATAACGGGAGAGATATCTATATACTGGTAGTGCAATTCATATGAGTGAGAAAAAGGACTCTGGTTCAACCCAAGAAACAATAAAAGTAAGAACTACATGACCTAATTATCAGCTATATAGAAGCTTCCCTGTGGGTGCCTGGAAAAGTGACAACGGTCATTCACTATGCGTAGAGAAAACGAAGAAGCAAAAAGTAAAGAGTGCAATGAACCCACGAGTTTGCTGGCTACTTCCTGTAACAAAAACCTGGATTTTTGTCCATTCAGACTGTTCTCATGATGGATAGCCTTCTGCTTCACCACCTTGGGACCACTGACCACTCCAGCCCTTCACAGCAGAGAGCTATGTGACAAGTTTGGAAAAGTGACCACAAGCAGAGAAATAGTCATCCCACAAGATGGATGGGGCAGTCATGAAAATGAAGTCAGAAAAATATGCTCAGCACCTCCTGCAAGTGGAAGGCTAAGGATCAGAGGTGAGATCAGGCTGGACTGTGCTGCACGGGTGGATCTGATTTGGGTACACCTGGATGGAGGGTGAAACATTTTGGAGGCTGCAAGCTATGTTGTATAGGGTAAGTTATAGCTGTGCCATGGAGTATAAAACAGTGTCAGAGTCCATTCTATTGTCCTTTCATTAGCTCGACTAGTAGAGCAGAGGACTGTAGGCTCCCTTGTTAGTTAGTCTTAGGTTGCTGCTTCAACTCTGGCTTGAAGAAGTGTCCTTTTTGGCTCTAGCCCAGATCCTGCAGCACCTTTCTGGCTCAAGTCAGGAAGTCCACAACAAGGAAGAATTTGTCAGGTCAGAATGGGGCATCTGAAGACAAGATTCTGCTCAATAATCCAGTGGGATTATTGAGCTGCAAAGACTTCAGATGCAGTTGTGTGCTGGACAGGTAGGTCCATGCTCCTGCTTAAACAGGAGGGAGTATGCATCACCAGTGGGGAACAGGTGCAGCACAAGCAGAGATACAGGCCACATCCAGTGAAGGCCAGAAAGGCACAAGGGTGCCTGGCAGGGCAGAGGACCCCTAGCAGAGCCCATGGGATGGGGAATTAGCTCAAGTGGTAGAGTGCTTGCTTAGCATGTGAGAGGCAGTGGGATCGATGCCTGCATTCTCCAATGCTTTTCATGCCTCTTGCCTGGACACGAGGCTCTTGCCTGGGACCCTGTCTTCTCGGGGACATGGGATCTTGCTCTGCACCCAGGTAGGGAAGTGTAGGACAACATTCTGGTGTGTAACAAGAGCAGCCCTGGCTGATTAACAGGCAACCCCTCTTGGCTGAACACAAGCCAAATGTGATCTCACGCACTGTGTCCCACTGTGAGGTGCCCTGCTCAGGAAAGACATCAATAAAAATGCAGCCGCTGCAGTGGAGAGCCACCAAGAAGCTCAGGGAACAGAGGGATTCCCATGTGAGGATGCTCTAAGGACACTGGGCACGTCCATCCTGGAGAAAGAGAACTACCAAGGACTTGCACGTGACCTTCCAGCACTTGGGAGGGGCTGAGAGAGTTGAGGAAATGCTGATTTTTTGTCTAGTGTCTGACCAGAGGCTAAAAGGCAGCTGAGTGAAATTGGATCAGGATCTGTTGCAGCAGGATATGGGAAAGGGTATTTTTGTCCTGAGGAGAGTCCGGCCATAGAAGAGGGTTTGCAAGGCGCTTGTGGAGCTTGTCTTGAGGTTTTCAGGATTTGCTGGTGTGAAGGGTTGTGCAAGGTGGTGTGATGTTGGAGCTGAGGCTGTTTGAAGTGAGATGTTGGGGTGGAGGCATATGATGCATGGGAAGGTGAGTGTGATGATGAGTGTGTGATGGGTGAGGCAGTGGGCAAGGAGCTCTGGTTCCTTTGATAGCTCAGCTGGCAGAGCGGAGGACTGTAGGCTCCCTGGCACAGCCATCCTTAGGTCGCTGGTTCAACGCCGGCTTGAAGGAGCGTCCTTTTGCCGCTGGCCCAGACCTGCTGGCACCTTTTGGCCCTGGCTCCCCTGCAAGGGCTGCCCAGACTTGAGCTCCGGCCTGTGCTGGGGGAGACAACCAGTCAAGGCACTTGTGACTGAGCCCTGGGCAGGGGATGAGGCTCCTGAGCACTGGGCTGGGCAGGGCTCCCCAGCAGCAGCACAGGGAGGGGGTGTTGGGCGCTAGGACAGCGACACCGGTGGGAGGCCCAGTCTTTGGGTGCAGGGTGGCCTGGGTCAGAGGGGGGTGACTGGCAGGGGAGAGGACCCCCAGCACAGCCCATGGGATGGGGAATTAGCTCAAGTGGTAGAGCGCTCGCTTAGCATGCGAGAGGCAGCGGGATCGATGCCCGCATTCTCCAATGCTTTTCATGCCTCTTGCCTCACATTAGATGGCCACATCCAGGGCTGCACCAAGAGTCGTACAGGCTCAGCAGGGAAGGAATCCTCTACCTGTGTTTGGAATCACAGAATGGTTCAGGTTGGAAGAGACTTTAAAGGTCATCAATTTACAACCTCCCTGCTCTAAGCAGGGACGCCTCCCACGAGACCAAGTTGCACAAAGCCTTATCCAACCTGGCCTTAAACACCACCGGTCAGCCTTTCCTCATAAGGGAGATGTTCCACTCCCTTAATCATCTTCGTAGCTCTGCGCTGGACTCTTTCAAGCAGTTCCCTGTCCTTCTTGAACTGAGGGGCCCAGAACTGGACACAATATTCCAGATGTGGCCTCACCAATGCAGAATAGAGGGGGAGGAGAACCTCTCTTGACCTACTAACCACACCCTTTCTAATGCACCCCAGGATGCCATTGGCCTTCTTGGCCACAACGGCACATTGCTGGTTCACGGTCATCCTTCTGTCTACCAGGACCCCCAGGTCCCTTTCTCCTACACTGCTCTCCAGCAGGTCAGCCCCCAACCTGTACTGGCACCTGGGGTTGTTCTTCCCCAGATGCAAGACTCTACACTTGCTCTTGTTGAATTTCATCAAGTTTCTCCGTGCCCAAATCTCCAGCCTGTCCAGGTCTCACCGAATGGCAGCACAGCCTTCTGGTGTGTCAGCCACTCCTCCCAGTTTAGTGTCATCAGCCAACTTGCTAAGGGCACACTCTGTTCCCTCATCCAGGTTGTTAATGAAAATACTGAACAGCACTGGTACCAGTACCAACCCCTGAGGGACTCCACTAAATACAGGCCTCCAGCTAGACTCTGTCCCATTGACCAAAACTCTCTGACTTCTTTCCTTCAATCATTCACAGTCCACCTCACTACCCAATAACCCTGACCACACTTCCTCAGTTTAGCTGTGAGGATGCTGTGGGAGATGGTGTGCTACCAAGGATGAGGAAAAGGCTGAGGTATTGAATGCCTTCTTTGCCTCAGTCTTTAATTGTCAGATGCATTATCCTCAACCTCCTGATAGGGATGGAGAGGAACAGCAACTCCCCATAAGCCAGGAGGAAGCAGTTAATGATCCGTTACACTATCTGGACACTCACAGGTCTATAGGATACACCTGAGAGTGCTGAGGGAGCTGGCAGAGGAGCGTGCCAAACTGCTCCCCATCATCTGTCAGCAGTCCTGGTTAACAGGGGAGGTGCCAGGCAACTGGAGGCTTGCCAACTTGACACCCATCTACAAAATGGCCTAAAGGGGGATGCAGGGAACTACAGGCCTGTCAGGATGAGGCCCAGCCAGCATGGATTCATGAAAGGCAGGTCCTGCTTGACCAACCTGATCTCCTTCTATGACCAGGTGACCCACCTATTGGATGAGGGGAAAGCAGTGGATGTTATCTACCTGGTCCTTAGTAAGGCCTTTAGCACAGTCTCCCACAGTATTCTCCTTGAGAAACCAGGGACCCATCGCATAGACAGGTGGACTCTTTGGTGAATCAAAAACTGGCTGGATGGCTGGGCCCAATGAGTTGTGATAAAGAGAGTTAAATCCAGCTGGTGGCTGATCACAAGTGGTGTCCCCCAGGGCTCAGTACTGGGGTCAGTTCTGTTTCATTATCAATGATCTGGGCAAGGGGATCAAATGCACCCTCAGCAAGTTTGCAGATGACACTAAATTGAGCAGGAGTGTTGATCTGCTCAAAGGTAGGAAGGCACTGCAGAGAGATCTGGACAGGTTAGATTGATGGCTGAGGTCAATGGGATGAGGTTTAACAAGACTAAGTGCCGAGTCCTGCATTTTGGTCACAGTAACTCCAAGCAACGTTACAGTCTTGGGGAAGCTTGGCTGGAAAGCAGCTGGTGGAAAAGGATCTGGGAGTACTGGTGGACAGCCAGCTGAACATGAGCCAGCAGTGTGCCCAGGTCGCCAAGAAGGCCAATGGCATCCTGGCCTTTACCAAAAATGGTGTCTGCAGCATGAGCAGGGAAGTGATCTTGTCCCTGTACTCAGCTCTGGTGAGGACACAGCTTGAGTACCGTGTTCAGTTTTGGGTGCCACAGTATAAGAAAGACATTGAGGTCCTTGAGCTTGTCCAAAGAGCATCAAGGCTGGTGAAGGGTTTGGAAGGCATGTCATATGAGGTGAGGCTGAGGGAACTGGTGTTCTTTCTTCTGATGAAGAGAAAGCTCAGGGGAGATCTTATTGCTCTCTACAACTACCTAGGGTGGTGGTAGAGAGGCCAGTGCTGGTCTCTTCTCCCAGGTAACTAGTGATAGGATGAGAAGAAATGGGTTCAAGTTGTGCCAGGGGAGGTTTAGGTTGGATATTAGGAAACATTTCTTTACTGAAAAGAGTGGTGAGGCATTGGAATGGGCTGCCTAGGGAGGTGTCCCTGGAGGTGTTCAAGAAGCATTTAGATGTGGCACTTCAGGATATAGTTTAGTGGTTGTGATAGCTAGATTACAGTTGCACTCAATGATATTGAAAGTCTCTTTCTACCTTAATGGTTCTATGATTTATGGATGTCTAGATTGCTTAATTGATTCCTAACCCAGTCCTCACCAACGAAGGCAAACTCCTCCTTTATCTGAACTTTCTCTAGAGCCTCAGGCATCTGGGGCTCTTGGGTACAGTCTCCAGCAGTATAGACAGAGACAAAAAATGGCATTAAATGGCTCTACCTTCTTTGTATCCTCTGTCACCAGGACAACCACCTCATTCAGCTGTGGGCCTATATTGTCTCTAGCGTTAGCTTTGTCTGCAAGGTATTTGAAAAAGCCCTTTCTGCTGTCCTGCCCTCTCTTGCAAGGCTTAATTCCAAGGAGGCCTTAGCTTTCCAAGTTGCCTCCCTACATCCTCTGACAATAGTCTTACATATTCCTCCTGAGTGGCCAGCCCTCCCTCCCATGATTTGTAGACTCTCTTCTTCCACTTGAGTTTGGCCAGCAGTTCCTTCTTTAACCATGCGGGGTTCCTGGCTCCCTTTCCTGAAAGCCATGTAGATGAGTCAGTTCAGGACATGCTCTATGGGGCTTATATTTTGGGGTTGGTTTTTGGTTGTTTTGGTTTTTAGGGTGAGGACTGGAGGGAGTTCACAGTTGGATGCAATGATCTTAGAGGACTTTTCCAACCATGATAGTTCTGCAGTTCTGTGATTCTGGCTTGACTTCATCACTGGCTTGTCAGTCTGGACCTGCTGGACACTCACTGGATGTGACTCCGACCTACGCAGTGACTTCCTAGCATGCCATTGTCCCTTTCTCACTGTACTGACAGTGCCTCATGCTGTAGACAGTTGCTTGGAGAGGGGCACCGTGGCTGTGTGTGCCCTGGTTAGGTGATGTGGGCCTAAGGGGTTGTGGACCATGGGGATCTAAGGCAAACCTTTCCAATTATATGTTCAGGATAGCCTTTTAATTATTCTGGTGGTTCCATCCCTGGCTTGGGACCGGCTTGCTTCTGTCTTGTCTCTTTTGTTTAGAAGGGACTTTTACAGGACTTTCTGCAACACTCTCTGTGTCTGTCTCTGCATTGGCTGATTCATGTTCATGCACCACTCACTGCTTGCTGTATCCTTCACATCAGGCTTGAACCATCATGATCACTGTCAGAATCCACCACTCTTCTTTTTGCTTTTATAGAACTTTCCTGCACATTACTCTCTTATTACTCTTCACACCCTCCTCACTAGTGCAGTCACCACTGTTGCCTGATGCCCTTTCACTCATTTCCAATTATTCCTCCTTGGTATCTGATGGTTCATGACCTACTGCCAATTAAAGCTGCTTAGTTTTATGTTTACCCACTGCATCATCTGCTAGCACCACTGCTCTTTTAATCGCAGGCGTTTTGCTGTAAAACATACCTCCCTTCAGTGTCTCCTCATCTGAGGAACCTGACATTACTCATTATGAGGCTCCAAGCCTCGTAAAGACTGTCAATCAGTGAAAGCCTGCAGACTTCAGCGGGTACTAACATCCCAGTTGAGCCACTATAAACAGGAGACCAGCCTGTCTCATGAGTGTGGATTTGCCACTCATATTTGGGCCAGTTACTAACACACGGGGAGCTTTGCTACCACTGTCTTCATCTTTGCTGCCCAGCACAATGTCATTAGGAATAAAATCATCCCCAAAGAAAGTTTTTGTCATGCACGGGTGGCATGAATTTTTAAGTTCCAGGAAGGGAGGAGCACCATCCACAGGCAGTAGAATTACAGGTCAGCACAGTGGTCCATCACTATCTTGACTGTAGTTAGCAGGAGATATCAAGACATCTAACACAGCAATGCATTCCACAGCTGTCTGCCAGTCTTTGCTACTTTTATCAAAGTTGTAAAACAAATGCCTCCTACAGTCTTTCAGTGCTGCATCCCTGCGCTCTTCAGCATTGCTGACTGCAGCCAGCATCTCCTCAATCTCTGTGGTCCAGTTGCACTTATATCCCTTCCTGCTTGATTTCAACTTCTATTCCTCAAGCAAATTACATGACACAGCTGACTTAACAAGAGCCAGCAGTGTACCCAGGTGCCCAAAAGGGTCAACAGCATCCTGGCTTGCATCAGAAATAGTGTGACCAGCAGGAGTAGGGAGGTGATCATGCCCTTGTACTCAGCATTGGTGAGGCCCCAACTCGAGCACTGTGCTCAGTTCTGAGCCCCTCACTAGAAGAAGGATGTAGAGTTGCTGGAACGTGTCCAAAGAAGAGCTACCAAGCTGGTGAAAGGTCTGGAGAATAAGCCCTAAGAGGAGAGATTGAGGGAACTGGGATTGCTTAGTTTGAAGAAGAGGAGGCTGATGGGAGAACTCATCGCTCTCTGCAACTACTTGAAAGGAGGTTGCACAAGGTGGGAGTTGGCCTCTTAAGTGAATAATGACAGGAGGAGAGGAAATGGCCTGAGGCTGCGCCAGGGGAGGCTTGATAATACACTTGACACTTTATTTCAAAGCGGTTGGACATCGGAACAAGCTGCTCAGGGAAGTGGTGGAGTCACCATCCCTGGAAGTGTTTAAAAGAAATGTAGAGATAGCGCTTAGTGACATGATTTAAGCATTGAAGGGGTAAATTAGGTTATGGCAGGCGGATTTAGGTTATGGTTGGACTTGATGACCTTCAAGGTCCCTTCCAACTAGCATGATTCTATGATTCTTCCTCCTGAGGAGGGTGGGGCAGGGCTGAGGGAGTGGTGCAAGAGTGGCATGTTTGGATAAGTGTTTGCTGAGGCCATAGAATCATGAGCTGTCAAGCAGCCCTGGTTCCTTCGATAGCTCAGCTGGCAGAGCGGAGGACTGTAGGGAAAAGTGACCACAAGCAGAGAAATAGTCATCCCACAAGATGGATGGGGCAGTCATGAAAATGAAGTCAGAAAAATATGCTCAGCACCTCCTGCAAGTGGAAGGCTAAGGATCAGAGGTGAGATCAGGCTGGACTGTGCTGCACGGGTGGATCTGATTTGGGTACACCTGGATGGAGGGTGAAACATTTTGGAGGCTGCAAGCTATGTTGTATAGGGTAAGTTATAGCTGTGCCATGGAGTATAAAACAGTGTCAGAGTCCATTCTATTGTCCTTTCATTAGCTCGACTAGTAGAGCAGAGGACTGTAGGCTCCCTTGTTAGTTAGTCTTAGGTTGCTGCTTCAACTCTGGCTTGAAGAAGTGTCCTTTTTGGCTCTAGCCCAGATCCTGCAGCACCTTTCTGGCTCAAGTCAGGAAGTCCACAACAAGGAAGAATTTGTCAGGTCAGAATGGGGCATCTGAAGACAAGATTCTGCTCAATAATCCAGTGGGATTATTGAGCTGCAAAGACTTCAGATGCAGTTGTGTGCTGGACAGGTAGGTCCATGCTCCTGCTTAAACAGGAGGGAGTATGCATCACCAGTGGGGAACAGGTGCAGCACAAGCAGAGATACAGGCCACATCCAGTGAAGGCCAGAAAGGCACAAGGGTGCCTGGCAGGGCAGAGGACCCCTAGTAGAGCCCATGGGATGGGGAATTAGCTCAAGTGGTAGAGCGCTCGCTTAGCATGCGAGAGGCAGCGGGATCGATGCCCGCATTCTCCAATGCTTTTCATGCCTCTTGCCTGGACACGAGGCTCTTGCCTGGGGGACCCTGTCTTCTCGGGGACATGGGATCTTGCTCTGCACCCAGGTAGGGAAGAGTAGGACAACATTCTGGTGTGTAACAAGAGCAGCCCTGGCTGTTTAACAGGCAACCCCTCTCGGCTGAACACAAGCCAAATGCGATCTCACGCATTGTGTCCCACTGTGAGGTGCCCTGCTCTGGAAGGACGTCAATGAAATGCAGCCGCTGCAGTGGAGAGCCACCAAGAAGCTCAGGGAACAGAGGGATTCCCATGTGAGGATGCTCTAAGGACACTGGGCACGTCCATCCTGGAGAAAGAGAACTACCAAGGACTTGCACGTGACCTTCCAGCACTTGGGAGGGGCTGAGAGAGTTGAGGAAATGCTGATTTTTTGTCTAGTGTCTGACCAGAGGCTAAAAGGCAGCTGAGTGAAATTGGATCAGGATCTGTTGCAGCAGGATATGGGAAAGGGTATTTTTGTCCTGAGGAGAGTCCGGCCATAGAAGAGGGTTTGCAAGGCGCTTGTGGAGCTTGTCTTGAGGTTTTCAGGATTCGCTGGTGTGAAGGGTTGTGCAAGGTGGTGTGATGTTGGAGCTGAGGCTGTTTGAAGTGAGATGTTGGGGTGGAGGCATATGATGCATGGGAAGGTGAGTGTGATGATGAGTGTGTGATGGGTGAGGCAGTGGGCAAGGAGCTCTGGTTCCTTTGATAGCTCAGCTGGCAGAGCGGAGGACTGTAGGCTCCCTGGCACAGCCATCCTTAGGTCGCTGGTTCAACTCCGGCTCGAAGGAGTGTCCTTTTGCCGCTGGCCCAGACCCGCTGGCACCTTTTGGCCCTGGCTCCCCTGCAAGGGCTGCCCAGACTTGAGCTCCGGCCTGTGCTGGGGGAGACAACCAGTCAAGGCACTTGTGACTGAGCCCTGGGCAGGGGATGAGGCTCCTGAGCACTGGGCTGGGCAGGGCTCCCCAGCAGCAGCACAGGGAGGGGGTGTTGGGCGCTAGGACAGCGACACCGGTGGGAGGCCCAGTCTTTGGGTGCAGGGTGGCCTGGGTCAGAGGGGGGTGACTGGCAGGGGAGAGGACCCCCAGCACAGCCCATGGGATGGGGAATTAGCTCAAGTGGTAGAGCGCTCGCTTAGCATGCGAGAGGCAGCGGGATCGATGCCCGCATTCTCCAATGCTTTTCATGCCTCTTGCCTGGACACGAGGCTCTTGCCTGGGACCCTGTCTTTTCGGGGACATGGGATCTTGCTCTGCACTCTGGTAGGGAAGAGTAGGACAACATCCTGGGGTGTAACAAGTGCAGCCCTGGCTGTTTAACAGTGTCGTGTTTTTGGGTCCAACACGACAACAAAGGCCCCATGGCCGCTCACTGAGCTCCCCGGCACACACACACTCTGGGATGAGGACAAAGCTCATGGATTGAGACAAGGACAAGGAGGGCTCTTCACTGATTAAGGTCCCAGGCAGAACAGACTCAACTTGGGGAAAAAATAGTAATTCAATTTCACAGTAATCAAAAACACAGGACACAGACAACACAAAGAGCAGGGCTTGCATATGTTACCCCACCCCTCCCTTCTTCCTGGGCCCAAATCACTTTGTTTCCGGTTTCTCTCCGTCCTTCCCCCCAGCGGCACAGGGGGACAGGGGATGGGGTTTAGAGTCAGTTCACAGGCTGGGGGTTCCTGCTGCTCCTGCCTCCTCAGGAAGGATTGCTTACAGTCCTTCCCTGCTTCCCCACGGGGTCACTCTTACAGGAAAGAGTCCTCCATGAACCTCTCCTTCATGAGTCCTTCCCACGAGGTCCGGAGCTGCTCCAGCTTGGGCTTCCCACAGAGTCACGGGCTCCTTCAGGAACAGCCAAATCCCCTGGCACCGGGGTCTTCCGAAGCTCCATAATCAGTCCACAGGCAGCAAATCCTCTGGCCACAAAATCCAAGTCCAGTGGCCAAGTTCATCCCTCCTGGTGGATTCAGGGAATCTTCCACCACGTTCCTCCATGAGTGCATGGGGACAGCTGCCATCTCGCCATGGGTTGCAGGGAAACTTCTGCTTGGGCACCTTCTTCCCCTTCTTCCTCACCAACCACCAGCACCGCTCTCCTTCACCAGCACATCTCCTCCTCCTGCACAGCTCTTTTCCCCTCTCCTTCTCTGCTCAGGTGTTATTTTAGTTCTTTCATATGTTAGTGGCTGAGGCCCCTATACTGTCCTTCTAATGGCTCCTTGGCTGGTTTTGGAGCAGGGGGAGCTTCTCAGCTTCTTACTGGAGCCACTCCTGGGGCCCTTCCCCCACTACCAAAATACCCCACAAAACCAAACCAGAACAAACAGGCAACCTTGTTTTCTCCCTCTTGGCTTAACACAAGCCAAATGTGACCTCACGCACTGTGTCCCACTGTGAGGTGCCCTGCTCACGAAAGATGTCAATGAAATGCAGCTGCTGCAGTGGAGAGCCACCAAGAAGCTCAGGGAATAGAGGGATTCCCATGTGAGGATGCTCTAAGGACACTGGGCATGTTCATCCTGGAGAAGTAGAAACCTTATTTTCTTCTTATTCGTTTAGCAGCAGGTGAGTGGGTGTCTGGGAATGTGATAGCAAGGCTGCTGGAAGCCAAGGCTTTGGGCAAGGGGATAGGGCCTCTAGCAGAGATGGCTGGCTGGGGAATTAGTTCAAATGGCAGAGCACTTGCTTAGCATGTGAGAGGCAGCAGGATCAATACCTTTATGCAACAGTTTTGATTCCATAAGCATGGGTAGGTCATTATCCCTCTTTTTTTCAGTGTCATTCCAGGACACTCAGAGTGCTGCATGGTTTTTCAAGTTAAATTCTAAATCAACAGTTGGTACTCACAGATTTATCAATGTACTTATTTTATGCTAAATAGTCTATCAACCTGGATGTTTTTAAACTTCTGAATAAAGCAACAGTAATACGGTATCTCACTGCATATTACTTGACTGTCTGACTGTAAAGTAGAAGTCTAGGTACAGTTTCATTATTGTGCCAAAAAAAGTTTATAGTTGGGTTGTTGTTTTTTTTTAATTATTGAACAGATCTCCTTTGAAATTCTGCTGATTAGAAGCCTGTTAGCTTTGCTCCTTGATAAATCAGGCTGTGCCAAACTCCAAATAAAAGCTCAGAGAGGTACCTCTGTCATGTTTATTAAAAAGTAAATTTTGCCCTGGGCTGTTGTAGTATGATTAATACTGACTTAATTAATAATGGCAGGAAACTCAGAATCAGATATTGCTGGTTTTATACCTTGTACTAAAGAATACCAGTTGAGTAGCAGATTTTTGGATTAGCATAAATGAAAAGATAATTAAAGCAAATATATGAGACTGACTCATCATTTTATCTTGCAAATATTTACAGCTACTCCATTAAAAGTGAATCCCTCTGACATTTCCACTTTACTTAGAAGCAGCCTTTTTTTTTTTTGCTATAATTACTAATAAAGATGGATAAAGCACCACTGTTAGTTTTACCATAGATCACTCTGTAATTCATCCTTTTTCATGTTCAGCATTAAATATAGTTAATCCCATTCTACATTCTTCCATGACAACTATCTCCTTGAGGGATTAAAGAAGGCCTCCTTTCCATAAACTTAAATGCAAAAGCAACAGCAAAACATGAGGTTTGATACAGAAGATTGTTTCTGCAGCCAGGCTGTATGACAGGGACACATAAGGTGCAAGTCATGAGTGAATTTGATACTGTAGCAAGTTTATTCCCCCAGTGACATAGTTATGCAAGACAACAGAACAATGAGATGTCAGTAGCCTTCCTTCCATTATGTAAAGAGTTTGAACATTCACTACTTCTCCCAGCTCCATTGAATACATGCCTTTAGGAACAGAAGCAAGAGAGAGGCAATTTGCTCAAAAACACAGAGAACAGAGTCCCAACAAGATTCAAATGAAATAATGATGCAAGTAGATCTATTTCATAACGTCTTCTTCAGTTCAAGTATATTCTTGCATTTGATAGGAAAAGGAAACTATGTTAAAGTTTGACAGTGCAACCAACAACACCCAGAAAGATGCTGTAATAAAAGTTTGACTATATTTATTAAACCTGCAAGTACATGTCTGTCATATTCTGTTGTCAAGAACATCTATTACACTCGTGACATTTAAAGTTCTTTCTCTTTTTAATAGCAGTAAAGTAGATTTAAGAGCAAAATGACCCATAAAATCTTTCAGTCTTCTAGGTCTTGTTACACTTCGACAATAAAATACTTTACACCATTTTGATAACTTGTGTTTGAGTAGAACTTATCTTGGAGTCCCTTTTTTAATAGAGAACCTACCATTTCTTGTGCTAGTATGTTTCAGTGGTTGGTTATACTCTCTGTTAAAACCATGTACCTCTTCTTCAGCTTCAATTGCTTTTGGATTCCAAGCATTGGTTTTGGTTACACCTGCCTGTACAAAGCGAAGAACCCTTTTGCGCCCAGCACTTTCCCCCTTCAAAAATATTTCACACTATAATCAGATAATGTGATTATAACTCATCTTCTTTATGACAAGATAAACGGATGAAACTCTTTAAGTCTCTTAGCCCAGTTCTTGAATTCTCAGTATGGCACTTTTCTGCCTTGGCTTTACTTGTCAGCACACTTCAGGAAAAGTTGTTAACACAAGAACTGGGCACAGTATTCAAAGATTACACTTTGCAAGCACAGTCGGCCTTATTTTATCCTAACAGTCTGAGCTGTCATTCAGCTAAATTAAAACATTTTAGATGAAGCACACAGATTGCTTGTGGGATAAAATCAATAGATTCACATTCCGTCATTTCTGATTCTTTTCAGGTTCATGACAGAAAAAAAAAAGCAAGTAACATTGAAAATCCACAGTGCAGGTAACTCTATAGGTTTTACCATCATAATCATGCCAGACACACACAAGCTTTTTTAGACATGTTGTAAAGGACATCTTACATACCTGTAGGACTTCTTAATCTCATCATGCGTTGCTCCCTTCTCTAGGGCCAGGATTTTATACAATGCTTCCCCTGATGTTGACAAAGCACGTTGCCTTTGCTCAGCCATGTTAGCAGTGCATTACCAAAGCTGCCGAAGTAGAACAGAATTTTAAATAGCAGGGTCTGCAAGTATATAAGCATAGTATTTCTTATTGTTCATTTTAATGGATTTTAATCAGGTAGTAAAAGGGTAAAAATACACAAAAGTGAAATTAGAAGAAAATCTCCTTTAAATTATCCTCCATCCCTTAAGAAATTTTAAAATTATGTGAGAAAATGGAAAGGCAAAAAATAAAGAGGAGAAGCTCTTGTGGGAGGTAACACTGCTCATATTAAAGGTTTGATGTTGCTCTCACTGAAATGAATGACTAAATTTCCCACAGCATTAATGCCTGCACACAGCATTTCCACTAACCATTTCTTGCAAACTTATGCATGGGAAATACTGACATTAATCAGGGAGCGATTTTATTTGAGATACAAGACTCTGGGCTGAATGCATAAGCTTGTGATACATTTAACATGGTGCCCTTACAGAATGGAGCAAATAAAGGCTAAGTACAGGCTGAAAGCTTCACTCCACTTCAGACCTCTTGCTCGTTCCTTCTTTCAACACAGAGGCAAAGCAGACAAACCAGTGATTCTCCACTGAGTGGCTCTACTATCTCCTTAAAGTTCAGAGTTCACTCTTCAGGATTTGAAGAACCAAACATTTGTAAACCAGACCTAGCTAATGTTAGGCAATGACATGAAGAAACTCATATAACCCATAATTTGAAACACCAGGTACAGATACCCATCATTCATAAGAGAAAGCTGCAGCTCTTTGATGGCAGACTTGCCACAACAAAACTCTCACCACAACCTCTTTATTTCTTTGCATGTTGCACCCTTCTCCAAATGTTGAGATGTGATCACAGAAAAAAGCCTAAAAGTGAGCTGTAACCCCAGCCATCAGAAACATTTCTGAGAACTTGTTTTGTTAGGTAAGGCTACTCACCCTGCTATTTCAGCCTTCTCATTGCTGAGCTAGAAACACTATCTTGCCATTATTCATATATTATTTACCAGGCCACATTTTGGTTCAGAACCAGCCATGTAACACTTTTAAGGTCTTCAGCTTTGTTCAATACCAAAACCAAAATCAAATAACATGTAATTAAACACAGGTATACAATAAACTGAGCAATTCTGGCACATAGTACCCTATTTATTGGGACAGCTAAGTTTATTCATAATATACTTTGATGCTTTCTTTTTCTAATAAGCTAACAGACAATTTAGGGGCTTGTGATCTGCTGAAAAAAAAATTTCCTTTCTACTTTGAAGTAGCGTACACAAACCATCAACTAAATGGATTGTACTTTTGTTTTTACATTAACAATTAAGAATGAAATAATATCTGATCTTACAGATATTACTTTACCACCTGCAGTAGTTACAATGATACTTTTAATTATGGTATGCCCAGAGCATATTTAATATAATCCTGGAATCTATCCTGATCACACAGGAATCATGCTCGGCACATAAAGCTGTTAATGCAGAAGATAACGGTGGGAAAACACATGAGGTCACAGATATAAAGCATAACACAGAAATTCCATTACATAATCCTGATTAGCTACATAGCAACCTTGAAGAATAAAACAAAATTAAAATTATGATGGATTTCATTATAAAAACTAAAAAGGCATGTGATTTGTACTTTCCCATAAAATAATTGTAATAACCCAGTCAGATATGGAAATTTAAAAACACTAGCCTATGCTGTCTTTTTGTGATTAATCACCCTGGAGGTCCAGCTACTAATTTATTTCTCACATATTTAAAGCAGTCCTATAAAATACTAAAAGCACAATGAGATGACACTTTTCTAGGAAAAAGTTATGCTCACTTTATTAAGGAAGATATAAGTTAAAAATTTAATATTAGATCCATTCCTGATGGCTGAAGTTACGTTAAAAGTTCAGTTTTCAAGTTATGTATTTTTGTTCCAGCGAAACAGAGACGAGAAAATATTATTTCCTTGGACGTCAATAAAATATATTGAAAAACAATCCAAATTCTAACAATTCCACATATTCTAAGAGGATAGGACCCCAGTTAACTTCAGCTTTCTCTGTGCAAAATTTATACTATCCAGGATGAACTATCTTACATAAAGGTTGTAAAAATATGTCTTTTTTTCTACCATACCCATAATCCATTTGGATTTGTGCTGAAAAATAAGGCAAGATGATTTAAATAACATACCTGCATCAAAGAGTGATGGCACACAGTCTGGCATGTATAAACTCACAGCATTATCAGTTCAGTATCTTGATGTCATTATGCCAATATAATCCAAGAAGAAAGAAGCAAGTGCCGGCAGAAGCCCTGTTCCACAGAAAGCAGCTGCTGCTTTTCATTCTTCACAATCCAGGGTAAACAGGTCAGCGGAGTCTGATTACTCTTTTTGTTTGTTTGTCCAGTACCCAATTGGTTATCTCTCAGGAAGACCTATGAAAGAATAAATGAAACATTCATGAGCCTACAGGCTGATGCACCTGAGAGTTAACGACACCAAAAAATATGGGACAGCTGTGTATCTAGTTAGTTGCTCTTCTGTGCTTTACTCTTGATGGTGTCTTGTGTTTTTATTCTTCCCCCATGAATGTATTACATTTGTTTAAAGATGCAACAGTCTTGCTTTAAAGTTCACTTCTTTGAGACCAGTCATGGCTTAGCCTTACTATAGAGTCTCTTCCAGGAGAAGGTAACTGAAGAAAACCCCTTTGGACTCTTCTTGAATTCTTGTACATTTTTATATCAAAACAAAAGATATAGGGTGTCTTCTCTTGCTCTGATGTAGTTTTTCCTCTAACTTATACCATGAAAAAGTCTATAGAATTTCTCAGTTTAGTGGTGAGGGCAAACCACAAACTGGCGAGCAGAACTGCTATTACTGCCCTTCTACCCTCCCAAGGGAAGACACAAGGAAGAGAGACTTAAAGGTTGGAAACTGCAACTGGAACAAGTTTACTGTAACACAGAAAAGGGAGCAACAGGTGGGGGAAAGAACAGATATACAAACTTAAATACAAATATATACAAAACCAACCTCAATGATGGCAGGAATAGGTGGGTGGGGTCCCTTGCAGTAAGGCCACCTCAGGAGAGGGGTCCACTGCTCCTCACTGCACTGGGTAAAGCTGGATTCTGGGGAGCACATGGCAAGTCCAAGGACCACTGAGCAGCACCACCAGCAAGAACGACAGGCACAGGAAACAAGGGGGCTGAACTTTCCGTTCTCCTGGGTTTTATAGGGTATGGCAGGAAGTGGGAGGGAATACTGACCCCTCTCTGTTCCAACCCTCCCGGGTCTTTCAGGGTCCTAAAGAACCCCTCTCAGTAGTCCTTTTTATAGGTGTCAACAACCTGCTGGGTCCACTCTAACCGTAACAGAGAGCCATTCCTTTCTATTTAGAACAGAAAAGACTGGAAATGCCAGAGACTTTAAAAACAAATGGCTCTTGGGATGTCATCCTTGGAACCAAGTAGTTCATCCTTTGAACTCAATAAGTTAATTTCCCAGATCACCCAGTTCCAAATGATACGGTTTTTGAGCCTTAGCTGGCTCCCAGACCCCCACCCAACTGCTCTCCTATTCCTCGTCCTCAACAGGACAGGAGAAGAACACAAGATGAAAAGCTCATGGATCAAGATAGAACAGAGAGATCACTTACCAATTACTGCCATGGGCAAAACAGACTCAACTTGCAGAAAATTAATATATTGCCAATTATAATAGATGTGGATGGTGAGAAACTAAGACAAAAATGGCAGTAACGCTTTCCCCTCCCCACCCTGTTTCCAGGCTCCTCTGGCCCCACCCCTGAACAGTGCAGGGTGAACAGGAAAGGAGGGGTTGTGGCAAGTTCATAACAGCTTCTCTCTGCTGTTCTTCTTTGCACTTTTCTCCTGCTCCAGTGTGGGTCCTTCCCAGAGGCTGCACTCCTTCATACAATGCTCTAGGGTGAGTCTCCTGTCAGGAGAACCTGCCCCTCCATAGGCTTCTCTCCACAGACCACAGTTCCTTCAGGAAATACCTTCTCTGGTGTGGGGTCCTCCATGGGCAACAGTCTGGATGTCTGCTCTGGTGAGGTCCTTGTCATGCACTACAGGGAAATCCCTACTCCACCATGGTCATCTCTCTGAGCTGCAGGGGAATCTCTGCTCCAGTGCCTGGAGCACCTTCTCCTTCTTCTCTGAACTTGGTTTTCACAGGGCTATTTCGCATACTTCTTTTCCCTCACTCCCCACTGCCATGCCAGTGTTTTGCACTTTCTTAAATATGTTTTCCCAGAAGTGCCACCACCTTTGCAGTTGGGCTCACCTGTGTCCTCCAGTGGGTCCAGTGTGGAGCCAGCTATATCCAGCATGAGGCAGTCTCTGACCTCCTCCCACACGGATCCCCCTGCAGCTAAACCCCACTGCTTACATCTTGCCACAGACACCCAGTACAATTTTATGTAGACTAAAGTTTGCAGGTGGATTCATGGAGCCCCATAGGGCAGTAGACTCTATTTTGGCAGGAGTCACTGAGTTTGTACTTGAGTTCTATTGCAAAACTGGAACTATAAATCTGTATTTTAAAAAAAACAAACAACAAAACGAACAAGCATAATTAATTATGATAATATAAAAACACCATTTATGAAAAAGGAAGCAAGAGTGTGACAGCTGATTAAAAAACAGTGTCGAGTGGATGTTTTTTGATGTGAAGCATGTGATTTTAACATTTCTCTTGTTTTTAGGTATATTCTTTAATTTCCAACATCCCCTCAAATTTCAGCTTTGGATGGGGACAAGGAAAGGCACATTTCAACCTAAAATGTGGGAGTTTTTCATAGTTGTGAGAAGTCAAAATAGCATAGTTAAAATATCTTTTCCAGGACAACCACAGAGTAGGCACAGTTAATTCTATTACATTGTATGAACACAATGAACCAGATTCTTCAATCAGCTCTGAAATGATTTTATCACTCTTGCAAAACAAAACCTCCAAAAGTATATGATTTAGCGGTAAGAATCAATCAAAGGAAAAAACACAAAAGAAAGAAAATAAAATTACTTTGAGCTTATCCAAATCCTCTGTACTTCTGTAGTTCCTCTCATAGAGAAGAATACTGGTGTTCTGCAATCAGGTCACGTCCCTAGAGCTACAGTTCTGTGGGAGTGCAGCTCCCTCTGGTGTGTTGAGCTGACACTGCTCTGTAGCCTGTAATGCTCTTAGCAACGCTCATCCTGTGTTTGAAGGAAATTAACACAATCTCTGCATACCTATTTTTTTTCCTTTGGGGATTCTATGACCTAAGCACGTTCTAATTAATCTTTAAAAGACTCAAACCTTAATGAATTGTTATAACTCTTTCACCAGATCAGCTTTGTAACTTAGAAGAATAAAATATATAATTCAAAACCTACTCACTCATCAATTTTAATTTTTTGTATTATAAGGCCTAATAGTGCCTCACAATCCCACTATCCCAGACCATGCAAAAATAAAAGAAAGTCCTAGTCCCAAGGGACTCTATATCTGAAAAGTCTTACTTATGCTTTACATTTCATTTATATGTTGCACGCATTTCAAAACCGACAGATCAGGGCATGTCTGGAAATGTAAAATTGCATATCAGCCTATAAAAAATTTGAAACATGGCCCAGACAGAACAGGAGGTCTGGGGTTACTTCAGAAGCCTACAGTTACATGCAACCAGAGCTAAGGGTTGAAGAAGTCTGAGTCACTCCAGTCCTTCCTCCCACCGCTCCCTCCCTTTCCTGGCTCATAGCAAGTTCAGGAACTAAAAGCTTGGAGCTGAAAGACTGGTAGGTACACATACATGCATGAAAGGACTGGCATCATTGCTCAACAGGGATGCGAATTTTCAGCTTCCAAGGCAAGAAAAGACAATTTTTAAAGACTGAATCGTTTTCTTACTTTGTTGAATCTGGCGGTGTTAATACTGATATCATCAAAGGGTATAGGAGATACAAGCGGTCAGATAGAGCACTGCTGACTTTCATAGCAAACCTCTGGCTTCTGACTTTTTCTTCAATACCAACAAGGAAAGAAAATCTGATTTTACTTAGAGGAATCTGAGGAGTGAAATAAATTATCTTGTTGACACGCTTTATTAAGTCAGCAGGTTAAGGGAGGTGATCCTTCCCCTCTGCTCAGCAGTGGCGAGGCCATACCTGAAGTGCTGGGTCCAGATCAGAGTCCACCAGTACAAGAGAGACATGGACATACTGGATAGAGTCCAGCAAAGGGTCATGAAGATGATGAAGGGGAACTTTTGTCACAGGACAGCTTCGCTAAGAGGAAAGGCTGAGAGGGCTGGGACTGTTCATCTTGGAGAAGGCTCATGTACACTGAGAAAGGGTGCATACAGGGGTAGTATGTACTGTTCTTCCACTCTTTGGGCAGGACCTATCTTTTGTTCTATTTTTGAATAGCGTGCTATGGTGATGTCAACATTAATAACACCCAGCTGAGCAAGCTAATCAAAGGGCAAAAGACTGAGCAAGTGGAAAAGGATGTTTCTGCCAAGATGTGTTGGGCCTCTGCCTCAGGCACAAGGACTGGTTTTTTGTTAAGAAGGGAAGAGTACTTCTGAGTCCCAAAATGGTCTTCTTGTAGTTTCCTTTTAGCCAGTTGTGTTTCACATGTTCCTGGACATCTAGTGTCCTGCCTGAACTTTATTGCGTGCTTCTTGTTAGATATTTAAAGTCTCCTGAAGAAGAGAGAAATAGTTTAAGGTCCTTCCTTCAGGGGAAAACTTTTTAGATCTCAGACGAGTCCAAATTCTAGAGCAAGAAATTAGATTCCTCTTGCCACATTTCTCTGTTACAGAATAGTTACTGCCATTATGGCTTCAAAAGTAATAACAGAATTAATTTAAATAATATGACTGCATTGCATCCATTTTTAAATACATATAACTATATTGGAAGGAAGGCATTCCATCTGGTAACCCATCTGCAACTCTATCTATACAAAAAGTTAGTATTCATAAGAGAACATTCATATATTTGAATTCTCTGAACATATTGTGACCTTCTGTTACTATTCACATAGAATACCTCAATTTAAATATATGTTAGGTTATTAATATCTTTCAACAACTGCAGTATTTGTAAAAAGTAGCAAACTCAAGAAGCATGAACCTTACATGAACAGTCAGTTGCATATGCAAATTACTCACATCTTTGCATGGTCAGTTTGACACAGAAAAGCAATACAGACCTGTAACTTCCTACCTTATTCCAGCAAATCCAGTTCAAAGGCTTGGTGGACTACCTAGGTGACATGACATGAACATTTTTTCCCTAGAAATCAAAACAGAGGTTTACAAATGAATTTATAAGTAATTGTAATACACTTAACCTTTTCATCTGTGGTTCAGGAGAAAATTCTGTCCATCCTCCCTAATTTAAAGTGGGTCATAGAGATAGCCATAACTAACCTGTAAATAAAAATCTCTCTGGCTTTAATTTAAACTTCTTTCTGAAAAAAAACAAAGGAGAGGAAGTTCCTAGTTTATATAGCTTTGATGACTCAGAGGTGAGTTATCTAGGACTTCAAGTAAAAGCGAAGTAGGAGAGTCCCCTAATTCCATATTTAGGCTATGCCTTGGTAATTTATTTTGCAAACATCTGTAGCACTTTAAGGCATTATTCTGCCACTTCATATTGCAAGTTAACAAACCCACAGTTTTGGTAGCAGGGTTATTCAGTTTAGCACCGTCTAATCAGCTGAAGCTAAGAATCAGTAAGGTTACCTTGAGCAGTGCAAATCAGGGCTTTGAACTATTTTAAAGCTCATTTTACCAGAAACAGATTAGGAAATGGCAGTAGAATATCTTGGTAGCTGCCCTTGGGAATCAACAGCTGCTTCCAGTCCTGCCTGCTAGGTACAACCTTTCTCTAGCACCCCACAGTTCTCTCCACTTGCTCCTCCACATAGTTTTCTCAAACCACCCTTTGACACCTCCTGCAGTCTCTGCCTAAGCAAGCTCCTTCCTGAAATCCACAACATAGTTCTCAGTTCTGTCCTGCACCAACCCCCTTAACTATTCTGTCCTGAATTCCTACAGGTCTGTTCCTTAGTCACATAGTTCTCAGGATGGAGGGAATGTAGCAGGGGAGATGCCAATCAGTAGCCATTTCTGTTTAAAGCTTCATTAATCCTCACATAGGATTTATTACCCTGTCTTAGAAATGCTCACTTAATTGATGGCTGAGAAAGGTAAACTCTCTCTAAAGTGCTGATGAGTAACTATCTTATCTGCCTATCTAGATCCAGATAGGAATGTCTGGCCAGTGATTGAGTTAAAAATCAGGTAACTGATTGGCCAGGTTGGATGGGGCTTTGAGCAACCTGGTCTAGTGGGAGGTGTCCCTGCCCATGGCAGGGGGGCTGGAACTAGATGATCTTAAAAGTTCCTTCAAACCCAAACCATTTAATGACTTTATAATTAAAGCAATATGGAACCCCAGGAGTAGAGAGGAACTGCAGACTAATGGATGAGAAGACAAGTCTCAGATACATTTTTTTCCTGAATGCCATTTACTGAAAGTAAAAATTCCTAAAACTGTATTTAATTAGCATAAATATTTCACCGATAAAGTAAAGAAGCAAATACATAAACATGAAAGCTATTCTCCACTTAGGAGGTGTAGAAAAAGGCACTGGAAATATTTCCCAATAATTCAACAGACAAACATTTCAGTACCTTAGAGGCTTCATTGCTAACCATTTATCACAACTGTTATTAGGGCTTGCCCTCCCCTCCCTCTCCCCCCCCATTATGACAAGACCTTTCAGCTAGAAAATAGTCTGAGCTGAAACTCAGAGTCTGAACCCATGAGCTTACACTTGGCTCGAGTCAATCTGAGGGCTGCCAGCAAAGGAGCAGTTTAAACTTTCACTCATTTCTTTTCTTCTTTGTCTTATTTTTCTTAGTTTTCAGTTAAATCAGCTTGCTAGTCTGACTCACTCCGTGACTGGCATCGCTTCTAGAGCTGATGCAATGGAAGTGGTGACATCACACCTTCTCAGCAGCAGCAGCAAAGTCTCACGTTATCTTCAACTCACCACAAAACCGCACCTTGAAAAGTATATAGGGGCCAGAACACCATATAAGTGCAAAGCACAATTCTGTGGAAAACAGCAGACATTAGAAGAATTAAGACTCCTCTGGACTAGTCTGTGGCTACAGGATAGGCCGAGGCTTTTGACAGCACACTAAATATTATGGAGGGTTCTGCTGCCAGCTTTACAGCGCCACAGATGCGTGACATAACGTGCTGTTCCCGCTGAAAACGCTCTCTGCCAATTCAATTTGTTCAAACAAAACTTTGACAGGATAACTTTGCCCCGGCGGGATGACTGCTACAACAGGCATGGTTGCCCACACAGCCCTCACCCTCTGTGGTTCAGGCACCGCCTGTTCCCCTGCAACCAGGATAAAAGCAGGCAGGCAGCATAAAATCCTCACGGAGCGCCCTGCTAATTTGACAAAAATGTAATCATGTGCCCACACCTGATCCAGATCAAATTTGTACTGCTGGGTGATGTGGCATGGCCCGGCGCCAGCGGTAATGATTGTGGAACCACAGCGCCCAGCCAAGGCTTCTCCCACAGAGGAATTACCTGCACGGGAGGTGGTAAACACAGAGTGCGGCTCTGCGCAGGGGAAGCAGCTTGTGCAGGCTCCCCGGAACATGCCCCGATCCGCACCAAGGAGACTTACAGTAACCCCTTGCCAAACCACCCTTCTTTCTGCCCTGCGAGGGAGGGTGCTGGGTTAGCCTCTGACTGAAAGCGTTAAGCAGGGAGGGGAAGGGGAAAAAAAAAAAAAAAAAAAGGAAATTACATGTCTGAGGTTTTTCTTTCGGGCAAGTCTCTTATAAAAATAAAGGAGCGTACAAATGTCTTTGTTTCCCTGCCAACTTTTATAAGAACTAATTAAGATGAAGGAGAACTTCATTTTCCTGTTTATTTCATACAGAGAGCAGCTAATGAATTTAACCTATCGATGATTTTGCAGCTGCCTGCTTTAATTTGCTTATGATTGAGAAACAAAAAGTTAGTGTAACGGCAAAGAGTTGCCAAAGCCGCGGAGTGGTCACTGGTGCACGATCCAGCTGTGTGATCAAACTTCAATTAGGCAGCTGTGACAATAGAGCCCAGGCTGTCTTTGGGAGCAAGAAACCAGTAATTAAAATTATGACTGCTGCTTAATAGTTGCTTATTTCCAAGCTGGCCGGTTTGTCCATAATACGGTCAATATAATCGTAAAGGTATAGAGAGCTGGCATTTATTCCTTGCTAAAGAACACGATGCACTTTTCAACTTCAGGATTTATCTATTGATTGCAATAGAAAATTCAGGCCATAAAATTCAGTGGTAATTGCTATCAATAAATTAAGAATTATGCTTTACCAGAAAACAATATTCAGGAGTAAATATTCACAGGCCTTAACATAACTCATATTTCTTAGTTCAGGCAAATCGATTACAAGACTTTTATTATATCAAAGAATCCTGTGGTCCTTATGGGTATCATACAAAATTCAATAAAGAATTTTATGGCTGCTATAAAACCTACAAAATAATTTTTAAGGTCCTTTTGATTCAGAAGGTAAGATCCCAGCCTTCTACAAATCAGTGGCAGAGCTCCCAATTGAGATTGACAAAAAATGAGCACCTAATAATATAGAGCTCTTATTCATTATTTTTTCCATGACTTACTGTATGTGACTGGGGAATCTTATAGGTTTTACATACACTAAATTCTACAGGTTTGGTGTTGTGGTTTTTTTTTCAAAAGGGGGGGAGGATGATTGACTTCAGGGAAGCGAGGTACTTTATTTTCTTGCCTGCCTTAAAAAACAGCGCTCCAAACTTTAACATGTTATTTAAAATACTATCTCAAAACAATTTACAAATATTAGATAGGGATTCCCAAATCATGATATCCTAGCACTGGAGTACCTAAGCTACTGAAGAAGGCATGTGCAGTCCTTGGGAACTACTGCTGCCCTGCTGCACCACTGGTCCTCAGCCAAGGTTAACACTGTGTCAGCTCATGCATGATGACGCTTTGTACATGTCCTGCTTTGAGCCAGAATGAAGCCAATTTTCCTTTTACTGATTTTGTTTTTCTTCAGTAAATTCTCTTTTCACTAGTAGCAAGTTTTCCAGCTAGTGGGCTGATAACATGGGAATATTTATGTTACTGCTGAGATATCAAGGACGCTTTATTCTGTGGCTTCAGATACTAGAGGAGCAGAAGAGTCGTATCTGCAACCCTCCCATAGGGAGAAGTGGACTAGACAGACAGCAAAATTGACCAGAATATTTAATTTCATATATCTACATAAGCTCAGTATAAGGTCAGAGATCATGGAAATCAAGCCTCTTTCTGCTTCTTCTTCCCTTCTCTTCCATCCATAGCTGTCATCCAGGGAGGACTCCATCTATCCATCACCTTTGATCGCTAGGCTTGTGGATTCCTGACCCTCACAACTACCCCACTCAGCTCCTGTCTGCTCTGCTGCTCTCTCTGGCAGCTCCGGGACATTTTGAGACTGTTCACAGCTCAGGAGATGCCGTGGGAGTTGCTGGGGTTGGGGGGAGGCAGTAGGGGTTTTGCACATTCCTGAACACATTTGTATATAATCGTACATAATTTCTTCTATCATTAGTATTTCATTAAAGCTGTCTAGTTCAGGTGTCAATCTGGGAAGTCTCTTTCCATCATTCTCTCCTTTTCCTACCTGTGTGGGAAGGGAAGGGTATCAAGAGTGTTGTTGTCACTGGTTTAATTGCCAATCCTGAGCCAAACCATGACAATACAATTCTGACAAATGGAAACAAGTATATCAAATAACAGCTGATTCTCCACATTTGAACTATCCTATTTATTCTACTCCATAATCACAAACCCGGAGATGCAAAGCTTTTTCTGGGAAGCTGAGCAAAAGCCTTCTCCTTACAGCCACCAGCACACTCTGGCTGGAATGTGGCAGTATTATAATGACTTCCAGTGTGTGCATGGGGCCTGTGCCGTAGGAAGGGGAAACGACTTGCTGTGGAACACATGCTGTATCAGAGCAGAACAGCACCCATACAATATAATATGTGTTAACCATCAATGTGTGCTGCTACTGCTCACTGGTGTTGCAATCTCCTCTGCTGGCTTGGTATTCTTTCTTCATCAGCTTCTGATGTTGTAACTCAAACCAGACAATTTGCAAGAATGGATTTCACCAATTCTTCATTTTCCTATTTGCACATTAATTTAAATGTCACATGCAATTTAACTTGATGTATTTTTACAAATTACATGGAAAACAATGTTTGTTCCTGCTTTTGATGTGGCAATTAAAAGTTTACACGATTAACATTTTTTCATTTTTTTCCAAGTAGTGTTTATAAAGATCTGTTTCATAAATTGTTTCCACAAATGGACATTCATGCATATAGACATAATAAAGTGACAAGAAAAAAATATCTGAAAACTGAATTACAAAGCAATTATGCTTTGAATTCGTATGTTGTTTGGGAGTATAGCTTCATATTGCAGATTTTTTTCCATATCCTGCAATAAACCAGTCACTTGTAATGCAAATGATACCGACTTGCAGCATATTAGTATTAGTTCTGACTTCTAACAAATTAAAGTCAATTCTCCCATTATCTGGGAATTGATTCCCTTGCTACAGATGGAATGACATGTAGCTTGCCTACAGATCATCCAGTTCAAGATCAGCAGCAATATAACCAATCTTACACCAAGTTAAGCTGTTGGTTCTCAAATCTTTGTGCTTTGCAGTAAAGTATCAGGATCTTTCTTTAGAAGCTTTACATTCCTTTTGTCTTTTTAGACAAATTACAGGTACTGCAGAATATGGATTTTTTCTGCTTGTTTTGTGTAATCATGAATTGAGTGTATAAGTAAAACCTCCTGCATACAACTGAGCAGATATTATGGTTTTGGGTAACCTGAGCAGATTTCATGGTTCTCCCTGGTTTAGGTATTCTATGAAACATGCTGTATGGCAGATATTGAGCAATTTGCAAATCAATGTATTCATTCATATTTTTTACATTTTAGAATGAAATAGCTTAGGAAAAAAAATAGTAGCAAATATTCAGAGTTCAACGTGAGATTAAACATTAGAAAAGTTGCTTATTTTCTTAGGTCTATCTATGGAAAAAGTATTCTACAAACCTCTAGTCATGTAATTCAATCTAGAAAAATGCTGGCATGGTATTGATTTATGTAGATTTAACTGATGTTCTGACACATGACTAGAGGGTGTTCTTCATAACCCCAACTCAGCAAAGCATGTAAGAACATGCATAAAACAAAGCATATACTTTCTATCACTAATACTTCATGCCAATTAACCCATATTTTCACTGCAAATTCTTCTATGCCTCTCGTGTATCATAAACGTTTCATATATATATACACACATATTCCATGTTATATAGTCCACATATCTGTTGCATTTTTCAATATATGTATATTCCAAATAATATCTTTATGTGAGATTTTAAAACTAGACTTTGTAAAATGAACGACTTTTTGAATTATATGGTATCTGAGTAATCCTTCACATAATCCTGATTTACACCATGTAGATGAGATTTTATGATGCAGATGATGTAGTCTAACTGTGGGCTGATTCCCATCACCAGTTATATATCTACACCTTGTGCCAGCTGTGCTGTTTGGCTGGTCCCACTTTTCTGGGGGGAGACTAGTGTTCATTTTCTGCCAGCTTAAGTCCCTGAGCTCTCCTGGTTTACCCTAGAGATGAGCATCACTGCTGGTAGGAGCAAACAGGCAAGAGGGGAGAGATGGAGTGGCATGGCCCCAATGCATAACAGCATCTAGCTTAGAAACCATGTATTTTAAAACCACATGTCCAGTGCATGCCACACCATGAAGAGGCCTAGCCTCTGTGTGTCAGTGCACTACCCTCACCCTCCCTTCCAGCTTTTAAACAAAAGACTCGTCTCTAATGAAAAGCAAAGCTGTTTTTAAGAAATTGATTGAAAAATGTTTTCCTAGTACTCAGACTGGCTTTTATCTGAACATAAAAGTCAGTTTATCAGAGTTAATCCTTTTAGTATGCACTTGTCTTACAAGAACAATTTTCATTTGGTCAAGACAAAGGAATCCAGGAATTTCTGTAAACTAACCCTCCCATTGCTTGGTTGCCTTTTTGTTGACATATTGTTGACATAAGGCAACATCCCTTCCAGTTTTAATGGAATTAAGCACATAGACATCTAGTGAGTTGTAAATCAGACAGGATTCCAGTTACCTTTTGCTTTGTTAAAAAACAAAGGGTCTGGCAAAGAATAAACCTAAATAAAATGAGAGGTAGTCTCTTGAATGTAATAAAATCTTCCTGCTGCATTTGCTCAGGTAGTTAATGGGAAGACTAGCAGAATGACAGATGTTTTTCCAGACTTTCAAGGAGAAGTCATGTTAATGCTAACCTTGACACATTCTTTTCCTCACAAAGGAATGAATGTCAGGATGCTACATGGTGGAAAAAGATGAGTTGCTGCAAATATTTAATCATCTCACATCTATTCACCTGAATGGCATTACTTTCTACTGCTATAGATTTTGATAGAAGAGCAGTCTCCCTGATTAGCTAAAAAGCAAGCGCAGAAAAGATTAAATACCTGAATATTTTTTTATGCAAACTCAAATTTAATGAAGAAACTGAAGTAGTAAGTTGAACATCTTTTGAAAAGGCAGAAAAAAATAATGACTTGGAATATTATGGAGTAATTTAATTTGAATATGAATTCACTACTCATGTGATCTTCTGAATGTAATTGTTAATTCTATTTGTAGTTAATATTTATTTTGACCTAACTCTTTTTGTGAGGGAATAATTGCATGGAATGACACTTCAATAAAAATGAAATGGAATAGTGAAAAAGCTGAAGTGCAAGAGCAAGGTAGGTATAAGAGGAAGGTAGGTGTAAGAGGAAGGCAGGTGCGAGAGGAAGACAGCTAGGTTCTTGGATGTAGCAATCTAAATTATCAGAAGTGCAAATGCTGCAAGTTATTCCAGTAAATCCCATTTTTTATTTGCTCTATCCACCAAAGACACATGTTAATGTGTGGTTTTTGTTGCTAGAAATTTTCCAGTAATTTTAGCATATATAAAAAAGCAACTATTCTGCATTCTCATACAAGTAAGCTTCTGCAACAGGGGAGTGCATTCATCTTTAACAGAGCCAGAAGTAAATTAGAATGTTCTTTGTCTGAAAAAATTCTAGCTTTAAATAATAAACTGCTTTCCTTTAGTTTTTGACAATGCAGTGAGATTAATAAGACATTGTTGCTTCAGCCTTGTTGGTAGGTGGGAACTTTAGCACAATATTTCACTTCTAGCAATATTTGATACTCTCAGTTTTAATACTGCAGGACACCTTTCCCATGTGTCAGTTGGCCAGTAAAGTATCATATGGGACACTTGCAAATCAAACCTAACTCTCAGTCCCTATTTATGAGACAGCTTTCTTAATTTTTAAAAAAATGCAAATCAAAATTGCTTAAAAAAAACCTTGTTAAGACTGTGCTGAAAATTACACCTTCATGCATAGAGATCTAGAAAGGATGTGCAATATTTATGAGGCATTGGGGCAACATATATATATATATATTAAAAAGTTACAAGACCAAATCAAAATAAACCACTACATTTTCTAAAGACAGAATGGGTGACTACAGCTTGTCACAAAGGCTACCAGGTGCTGTATGCTGAAGGGTACACTGAGAAATGATTCAGCTGGTGAATGTGCAATGCAGTCCTTCCATCTCTTCATAGGGGTCCAAACACACTTCCATTACCAACAGAAAAAGCTGTGAATGTTCAGCTTCTAATAACGTCGTTAAACTTGTGAGCTGCACCTCTGAAACTGCACCTGGGGTTCTCATATCCTCCCACTCTGATATTAAAAATATTCTGCACATCAGCTGCTATTATGCATATAAAAATGACACAAAGAGAAGGCTTCTCTATAGGCTCAAGCTGACACCAATGCCCTCAGTCATTCAAACACTCTTGTAGTATGAGGAATTTTTTCCAGGCAACTGTAGTCACTGAGAAAACCAAAACTTCAGAGGCTGAGGCCACTTTAGCTGTTTGAACTCTAGCAAGTTTTCTAGAAATGCATTTAAGAAAGAATACAAATCACCTTTTCACACTGTTACTCCCAATAACACCTTCAGTGGAGTTACAAAACGCTGTCTTTGAACGGATATTAAACGTTTGAGAGGCTGCAGCTGTCTACAGAACTGCCTTTTGTTATCCTGATTCCACAGTCAGTCCCTGTTTCTGGCAGCTGTAACTTGCCAGTAAAGGTCCAGTCTTACACTAAGCATAGAAGGGGATTCTTAGGGCTGGAAGCAGAGAAAAACTGAAATCCTCTGGGATCATTATTTTAAACTTTCTATTCCAGCTTGCTGGTTTTAGCCCAGAATTGGTAAGTGTCCATTTGCCAGTATCAATTTAGTGACATCGAAGTAATTATAAATATTGAAAATATTCTAAACAGTTTTCAATATAATATCCAAAATATCAGAAATGGGAGCAAAAGCAAACAAGCAGTCTGCCCAAGCAAGTCAAACTGACTTAATCTGCCTGTGCAGTGACTGAAAAACCTATAGCTAATGGGAACATGGTGCACGTGACATACCTTGTCTCAGCTGACACTACCCTTTGCTGACACGGCTGTCAATGAAATTGCCCATCCAACTTCATCTTGTTAGAAAAAAAGGATGTATGAGTATGTGCCAGAGCAACAGCATATGCCAAAAACAATGCACAAAAACACAGTTCCTGAGGACGTAACAAAAGAAAAGAAAATTTCCTGTCTATAGAAATAAACCCTGCATTTTACACCATGTAACTTCTTCAGGTAAGAAGCTAAAAACTCTCGTGTTTGTCTTGATCAGTACTTGCACAAAGATTTTGTGCACTTAGGGTGTTTTCTAAGTACAAGCCTTTGAGGATCCTTATCTTCTATTTTGTACAAGAACATGGGAAAAGCATCCTCTTTGGTGCCTCTAGAAGTCTTTCCCAAGCATGACGATTGGGATTCTGTTCAGGCAGTGCAGGTCTGCCAGTGTGGCTGCCTGTGCCCCAGAGAGGTGCTCCATGTCGTGTCGTTAGCCCAGCAGAATGTCTTGCTGGTGAAACTGGTGATTTCCTCCTCTTGTCACAGTAACCAGGAAGCTAAACTAACTGCAATTGGGTGATCTTCCACCTCTCCAATTTCAGAAGTGCCTCTTCGTGATAAATCCAGTCACCAGTAATGCATCTTCCTGGCCAGACGGCACCCTGTCTAGTGTGTAAAGACACCCTGCACAGTGTGTAAAAGACATTAACTGAAAATGTGTGGTCACTGAAACTTTATCAACACACCCTACATTTGAATAAATTCTGATGTGTAGTCCCTATCAACAGCTGTATCTGCCATGATAAGAAGCCACAATGCACAAGGCTCACAAAGGTGAACTATGGCACCTCATGGTGCAACGTGATGCATTTCAGAAGTGCAGCCCGATGGGGCTCAGACAACTCCACAGCTCACAGAGAAAACAATTACAACAAAATGCTGGGAATGAATGCTTTGCTGTCGCTACACCTCTGTAGCAAAAAAACAAATAAAACCCTCTTGCAGCAAGACAAGACAGCAGACATTTCTGGTAGCAGTCGCTGCCTGGAAAATCTATGCTTACTTCACAGGAATGCACTTAAAATACCTTAAAGGTGTTTATGTAACATTAATTAGAGATCAAAGATAATCTGATCACTGGTGAGGGAAAATGCTGATTATATTATTTAAGGATATACTGGCTCAGACTGAGTGCTAATGTGACCTTAAAGAACTAGTTTCAACTAGTCAGACAGAAAATACGTAGAGCTGATAGAAACCACAAAACACATTATCAATAGTTTTTATTTATAGTTTGACCTTGTAGAATTAAAACGCATACCCTGTAAATTTAGTGAAAGTAAGAACGTTTGTGGCTTTTTTTCTCTGCAAAACACCATATATTGTCCATAAATAGAATTTTATAGTGACTAGAGCAAAAATCCATCCTACCCGAGTACATAAAATTAATTTGTCATTAGTAGGAAAGAACCAAAAGCAAGCTTGAAAAATGAATGGGGAGGCAGATTCTCATTCCAACTGAAGCTAGTGGAGTTCTTATCAATGGTACAGACTTTATCAATGTATGTGAGTATCTAATGGGTGGGTGCAAGGAAGATGGAGTCGGGCTGTTCTCAGTAGTTCCCAGTGGCAGAACGAGGGGCAACAGGTACAAGTTGGAACACAGGAAGTTCCATTTAAATATGAGGAAAAACTTCTTTACAGTGAGGGTGATGGAGCACTGGAACAGGCTGCCCAGGGCAGGCTGCCCAGGGCAGGGCATCTCCCTATCTCTGGAGATATTAAAAACCCACCTGGATACAGTCCTGTGTAAAGTGCTCCATGTTCTCCTGCTGCAGTGGGAGAGTTGGACTAGATGATCTCCAGAGGTCCCGTCCAACTCCAGCAATTGTGTGATTCTGTGATGCTGTCAGTGACTTCAAGGCACCATTGATTTAATGTAAGCAGGCCAAATACAAGCATATGAGCAAACTGTCAAAGCACATGGAAGAAAACCTGACCTACCTTGTAACTGGGAAAAAAAAAGCCTGAATATGTTATTTTACTGTGAACTATATGCTTATTATACACTTTGAATTACTGAGTGCATCTATTATAAAATCATACTCTGAATGCTCATAACATTTTTATTTCACGGAACATGAGGAAAACAGCTGGAGAAAGCTTTTTGGATGAGGCAGTGTCCTCTCTCATGTGTCCATACATCCTTGTGGCTCTCCATGAGACAACGTGGAACTGGAGTTCTGCAGAACGAGGTGCCACTTGCTCACTGCACAGCTCGAAGCAAAATGGCCATCAGACCACATCTGAAAAACTTGTTTCCACAGCTAGTTCAAATAGATGTAAATCCTCCATACCCACCACCTATTATTTCCAAGTGGGTTCCTCCAAAGTCATGTCATTGCCTATAAATAACTGTTAGCATGTGAAATCTAAACCTTTCTGCCAGTAAGCAAGCACTTAGAACAATGTATTATGCAAAATCAGATCATATGAATCATTCTGCAAAATCTGATTTTTAAGTGGGTACAGGCACTTCATATATTATTCAAAGAACAGAAATGTTCCCTTACCTGTCATGCTATATTTAGGATTTATTTTTTTTTTTATGATGGAGAAATAAGAGATGAGAAAAGACAGCTGCAGGGAGAGACAAAGGGAGGCTTAGCCCTAAAAAGTGAACCAAAGTTTGGTCCTAACTATCCCAGCGAATGTGATAAACTCATGAATTATCTATTTCTTCCTTGAAGACCAACTCCTGGAATTGTGCGCTGTGCCAGGAACGTCGTATTTTAACCTTTAACAAAAACTACCCGTTATCCCTTAATCTTGCGCCTTTCCAGGCGCGATGTCTGCGCTCACCGGGCGCTCACCGGGGAGCTCCTCCCGCAGCCCGGACACCGCTCCCTCCGCCAGGCTCCCCGGGGGCACCGCGGCCT
>NW_009952893.1:3573423-3586285 GCF_000747805.2 Chaetura pelagica | reverse complement strand
GATGCGGGGTGGGCTGCAGCCGGGGCTGCCCCGGGGAGCGGGGGCGAGCGCCCGGCCCTGCGCCTGCCGAGCCGCCGGTCCTGCCTTCCCCGCCCGCTGCCAGGTACCGGTGGCGGCCACGAGAAAATACAACAGTTTATGGCTTTCAGTTGTTGTCGAGGTTGTGTTTTTAGCATTGGTAAACGGCATGCGAGCGGCAGACTCCTTGGGGTTTGTTTCCAGAGCCAGGGAATGATTTGTTTCTTCTGCAATTTTTAAAATAGGGTTGTTTTCTAGTATTTTAGCTTGGGCTCTCTTTGAAGGGTCTAACTTTCCTATCGGGATGCCAAAAGCTGCAATGACTTGACTGAAAGAAAGGACATGAACTGTAGTGTTTTATTTGGGATGCTAAGCTGTTTCTCCCTCCAACTCTCAACACTTGGCAATCCGTCTAGAAAGAGACAAAGATCCTTGGCTTTTTCATTTCCACGGCATTGTTCCCTGCCTGCATTACATCAGTCACAAGATGAACTATGCTGTATTTTGTTTCATCTGATCGTGTTGGAAAGACTACAGAAAGGGTCATTATCAGGACTAAAGGAGTTTTTTTTTGTGAACACTGCCCTGACTTTTCTTGATGTGCATTGGTATGGTCTCCCAGCAAATGGCGATAAAATGACATTGTGGTGGAATCCTCTCGAGAAAATTTGGAGTTATGGTGGAAAGCTTGTGTTTTGATGGGAAATCGGTTGCTTTTGGCTTCTTGGGACTTATTAAAATGTCTAGATTGAAAGGTCTGTTTCAGTGAGTACGTTTTTCTGACAGAAGAGGTTGTTTTCACTCTCCAGGTGTGTAAGGGTGACTTTTAGTTGCTCATGGTTTTGGGGTATCTTATTACGTTCTTCTGCGTTTTCATTATTTGCTTTGCTTCGTATATGTATATATAGGAAATACAGAGCTACCAGTGTCTTGGCTTTGCTCCTGGTTTGGTAGCAGGGAAGCTCTGAGTGCAGGCATTAGGCTTGTGTGTGTTTGGAAAGGAAGAATCAACAAAATACTGTGTTAGGAGCAGCAATTTAAATGCATGTGGAAATAATGTGGGCAAATGAAGATAGATATGTTGACAACCCTCCCATCCCCAACTATGAATATAATATTTGACAAAAAACTTTGTTTTTATGACAAGCTAACTTTCTACACACCAGCTGGGTAAGGAAGTTTTCAGCTTGTGCTGTTTGACGTGAATTGTACTTGGCAATGGTGTATTTTCCATGCGTATAGGTCTTCTTGAAGGTCCGACCTAATTTAGCATGTTTTGTCCTGTGCAAATAAGAGTCTGTCATGTGTGAAGCTTTCATGGTCTTCTGGGAAAAGGAATAGGCAAAAATGGTCAAGGTGACATATTGTATTTATTCTTTTTCTGCGTGGTCTCCAGAGCAGGTGACGCATGAAGTGTATACAAGCTTATCAAATTAAATATGGTATTGACATTTAAGTGGGGATTTTTCTGACTTTCAAGCTTCTCAATGGATTCCTTGTTTTCTGACCAGTGCGCTGCAGGTATATGAGAGTGAGTCACAGGGAGAGGTGCTTGAAAAACTTGTATAAAAGAAAAAAACTGTATGTAAGCGTGACCACGTAGTATTTCCCTTGAGTAAACGAGAAATAATCTTATGCATTAATAAAAGGGAATTAGGATATTTAAGTAAGAAAATCTTTGCTAATATTAGCCTGCTGATTAGAGTAGGGCTATGTTTTGCTGTCTTTACCTTTTTTTTTTCCTTTTTTCCTTTCCCTGAAGTCTCCTACAGATAATAGTATGTGAATGTCTACCAGACCTGCAATCACAGGCTTGTGTAATTGGTGGACTAAGAGGCGTCACCAGGGAGATTAATGGTTCTATGTAACTTCAGAACTTAATTTCATCTTGCAGGTCTCCTGTTAGACTCCTAGCATTCCAGATCGGGGGGGCTGGATCTAGATGATCTTTAAGGTCCTTTCCAACCCAAGCCATTCTGTGATCCGTTGCTGTACAAAGAGGTCCAAACCCTTTACTGGTCTTTGATTCTCAGTCTTATGCTCTGGCTAGCTTTGAGCAATAGGAGTAGAACTGAATATGTGTATTAGCAAACTCAAGAAGCTGTTATGTATAGCCAGCATTTTACAGTTAATACACAATTGGCAGATTTTCGTAAAAAAATGTAAGATCTCGAGAATTCAATTCACATGTACAGTTTATAAGTGAAAAGATTTAGCCATAAGGCATTTTAGGCTTATCCTTTCAGCAAGAAGATGCTTTACACGGGAAACACAAATGAGATGAATGCATGTGACATTAGACAGCATTTAATTGTGATAATGCTGAGAAGGCACATATTTATTTCTCTTAAAATATTGAAGTGAAATTTCTTCATAATATTTTGTTACAGTATCACTGAATGGGTTTAAAAAGGGGTTCCGTGTTGCTTTTTTTAAAGCTTAAATGAAGTGGTGCTGGAAACGACCTCAAGAATTCTGGTCTACTCCTCAGCTCCAGGAAGGATAAATTGTACTTACAGTACTATTAGCAGGTTTGTCTAATCTGTTTGCGTAATCTGTTTTTTAAGATACAGTCTTAGAAGATGTGGTGAGCTGACATAACTCCTTGCTGAAGGTTGAAGTCCTGACATGGGGCACGCATTAGTACTGCTTCCTTTATGCCATCTCTGATGCTTGTCAAGTGTTTGTTGATTCTGTTCACTAACAGCAGAAAAACTAATACAGGAAACTGGGTAGCTGCCTGCCATCTCTTTGAATAAAATAGGCTTAGTGAAGTTTGTCAGAACTGATTTGAAGGAAAGGATGATACCACTAGGCTTTTGAAACCCACAAAAGCCTCAGATAATAGAGATTGCGCAATCTCACTAGGCAACTGTTGTTAATAGTGCTTAACTGTTCTTGTCATAAGAGTTCTTTTCTATTACTGAATTTAGATATTCCTTGTGGCAATTTACACCTGGTGCTATCCCCAGTAAACGTAGAGAGAAGCTTATTCTTTTTCACTTTGCTGTTTTATCTATGAGTTATTTCCCTGTAGTCGTCTTGTCTTTGATTTCAAAGTATTAACAGCAAAAATATTAAAAGTGACATCTGTTACCAGGAGGTTGTTTGTGATATTTACTGTTCAAGTTCAGTCAAGTGAAAAGCTGCTGCTGTATGGGTTTAGACAATTGTTTGAGTTAATAACTCTATTTAAATATAATTTTAAATGCTAGTGTTAAAAGTTTATTTTCAGGATACTTGAATGGGTAACTGTTGAAATGGCTAGGACATTTCACAGTGGTGAGGTAGAATTAGGTTCACTGTGAGATCAAGTGGTTGTTAAATAGTACATTGGATCGTATGTTTAGGGTATTCATTCCAAATATAAGAAAATTATGTTTTTTTAAATTAAAGTTGAGTCTTCAGAGGACAATTTTGGATTTTTTTGCCTTATGTTTTTTAACTTGCATTGTTAATAGTAATAAAAAATTTCTAAAACTGTCTATTTAGAGTGAATTTTTTTGTCCTGTATCTTTAATAAGGTTTGTAATAAAAAACATTTTACAAATGTAGCTGTGAGAACTTTTATGTGGCTCATGTTGCACTCTTCCCCTCCCACCCCCCTTCCACCTCCCCTCTAAAGTTGAATTAACATAAACCTGTCAAAAATGAGTAAGAAAACTGCCTAACCTGCTTTTTTGGTCTCATTTCTATCCTTCTACCTTGTAACTGGTTCTGCACTCTCCAGTGCCTCCAAAATGGCATCAGTGGTATCTAAGTAGCAGAATCTGAATAGAAGTAAAGATCTAGCTTTGGCCTTTCTGTTCTTAGATGTGTAATTAGGGATGGTAAAGGAAGATAACTCCTGAGGATGAAATTGCATGAAGAATGAATGGAGTGTATAACAGAGGACTCCATTTGAATCTCAGAAATATAGGCAGTAAATTTCTACCTGAAGTACTGAGTGTACCAGGTAGTACCATGTACTGCTACCTGGTGTTTAACCATCTGGTTCATGATTTCTCTGGATTACATCTCTGTTTCATGTATGTAAGCAATATAGCATCATGATTTGTGATTCTCCTTGCTGTGTACACTTCAGTAGACTGCAGATCATGCACATGGAATGTTAGATTTGACTTAAGTAGGGCACAGTGGAGGAAAAGTCACTAAGAGCAGCTGGACGTATGCTATGTTGGTGGGTTCTTCAGTGAAGGATGCAGTCTTCCTCTGGAAAATGTGTTCCCCAACATCAACCAAGTATCTTGGCCACCTTTTGCTGTATAGATCCTCTTTTCAGTGTTTGCGTCTGCTGTGCTCTAAACACATTTCACTCTGCATGTAGCGTTCCGAGTTACGAGGTGTATTTTTTATTATCTGAGCACAGGCATTGGTCTTTAATCCCATCGTTGCACCTTTTAGCTGGGAGAAGAATTGACGTGGCCTATTTTTCCCCTGCAGCCTCTCACTTCTGCTTCTTCATTTTCGTTTTAGTTGTGTCAACTTTTTTCTTTTGTCAGGTTGTTTTTCAGCCTGGGCTAATTCGTTGTACAGTCCCACAAATGACTGCTTTTCAGTAAGGAGGAAGCAGTGTACCACAATGGTAGGCTAGGAGTAACGGGGGTCGGAAGGCAGAAGGAGTGCCTTAGATTGGCTCTGTTACTGACTGTGGAACCTTATCCTAAACTCTTTCCTCATCTGCTGTTTTCATAACTTCGCTGTTATACCTTTCTAATCCTATCCATCAATGTCTCTCAGCTGCTTCCTCTTTTATTAGCTTTCTCCTGCTATTTCCCATCTCTCTGCTGCATGAATAATTAACAAGTTAAAATAATGAAGTAATTTTCATTATGTGATTCCTAGCCTCTGGAATTAATTCTGTGTGTTGCTGCTATGCTTGCCTTTCCCTTCATCTTGTGTTTATTGTGTCTGGTTGCTGAGATTGCATCTATTCATATGAGAAGCAGAGACTGACTCCGACTCTCAGCACAGCCAAGTTCTGATGGGGGATTTCATGCACTATAGTAATTTTATGTGGCAGTTCATTTCTAAAATGTTTTATGACCAATTAACTTTTTCATATGTTGTAGTGTAAAGCAACATTGGTACTTTCATTCTGCAAAAGGTCATAGCATCTTATTCCATGGCCTGTAATTGCCTGTGTAAGATCTAAGCAGAATAATAGTTTCAAGTCCCCTTTAATTAGATTGTCTTAAATCACCAGAAGTCAATTCTTCTTTGTCCAGATTGTGTAATAGTATGTCTCGTGCTTCATATGAACCTCAGTTTTCTGATGCTATCTTTAAAGAGAAGGTGGTTTGAAAAGACTCTAAGCTATGTGCCCCTTAAGTTGTGAAATACTGAATTTTACCCATAAAACAATTTGAAAAGAAGTCGGCATTAATATAAGAATAGTCAGTGTTCTATATGGACTAAAAATATAGTAATGTAATGCAAATGCAGGTGGTTGGAATTAGAACTGTTTCGTATGGGGTGTCTGTTTCAGCAGCTTTTCTTTCAAAAAAACTCCATTTACTAAGTAAGTCTGTCTTTTTAGGTTGCTTGGGTTGCAACAGTGTCTAAGTTGGGTTAGTTCTGAGTCAATGTGATAATGTGCTCAATTATGAGGTAGAATAAAGTATCATAAAAATAATGTATTTTTCTGACATTTCTATTCTCTTTTTGCATCTTGAAAGTAATGTTGAGGACATCTGCGGTTTGAATCCATACTTCTTCAGTGGGTTTTTTTGGTTGCTTTCTTTCCTGCAAAGCCTTTGAGTGGGAAAAAGCCCTGGTAATAGAATAGTGATTTTTTTAGAACAGTTCTCTGCCCTATCAATGACCTGTTTGCTTATTGGGCTTTTTGTGTGTTTCCCTCATCCCTTGGTATCTACAAGTTTCCACTTGTTTTCTGCTAAAATGGTAGGTGTCTGTATATACTCAGTCATTTTCTAGCTTAGAGGATCTCAGAATCATTACCCCATTCCCAGCTCCTGCCAGATTATGGCTCACACATAAGAATCACCCTTCGGATTTGACTAAACATGTTGTATTTGCCTTTCTTAAAAAATCACTGAATCTGCATGGAAATAGGGAATAATTTGGCAGCTCAAATTAGATTAATTTTTTTTTTTTTCCCCAGAAGTGTGAAACCAAAGTAACTTGGTTGTCCTTTACTGTGAAAGTCTTTGTTAACACACATCCATAACTGCCACGTGTGAATTTGTACGGTTGGGTGTCTAAGATGTAAATTAATGTATCTCACTAGATGGTTGAATGAATATAGCGTATTCTGCCAGAATATCCTCCTCTTGTAAATGAAGAACTGAGGGATAGACATGCTAAGAACTTAGAGTTTAATCTCAGAAACTGTGCTAATTAATGCATTTAGTGCAAATAGTCCCTTGTGTGCATTCACAGCTAAACGAAATGTTCAGTTCTACTTGAGAAAGTTCTTCTCTTTAAGCAAGTAAAAATCCTTGGTGTGTGCACACATATACATGCACATAGTCTTACTGGAAGCATGTGGGACCAGGAGTTGAATGTAGAACTTAAAAATTCCAGTTCAGTGTTATGCTCAGAAATCCTCATAGGAAAGCTTAGAAGAGTTTGTGTTTTGCTAGATGTGAAGTTTTCCTCAGTTTGTGCTGTTTATATCATCAACAAGTAACTGCAGTGTAAATAAGCACCCCATGTAGTCCCGCAAGGCAGCCTGCCAAAGACAAAATATTTTATTATAAAAATGAAGTTCTGGGAAACTGGATTTAAGGGTTAGCTGGGGAATTGCTTATATTTGTATGTTTGCATCCTAGTTGTATTGTAAGGACTTTGTAGCCAAATATTTTGTTTTCTTTTTGGTTGAAAATAAATTTATGGCTGTTATCTCGCCTCCCTTGCCCTCCTCCATTCCATACCCTGGGAATTTTTTTTTCTGTTACAGCAGTCTTAACTCCTGTTTTCCTCCCACTTCCCCTTGCTTTGTACACCTGTGATACAGCAATCTGATTTATTATCTTCCTGACCACACTCCCACAATAATGATAATTAAAGAGATTCCTGGAGTCTGCTTTTCATTGCAAGGTAGAGGGCAAATTATTTTCTCAACTCGTAGCTGGAAGTGTGAAGGAGCTGAAATTTGCAGCAGGGCCTCTGTCTTTGCCTTCCTGAGCACCAGGAAGATAGGCTGTAACGAAAATTATGAAGATACCTTTGTATTAGAATATTTTGCTGCTTCTCCCACTCCTTGCTGCCAGATGAGGTGTGTGGGGAGAAAGCAGTGATTTCCTCTAGCAGTGATTTTTTTTTTTGTCCATAGCAAACATGGCTGGACACTACTCTGATTAGTAACATTGGATATTTGATACATGCAAAGTATGACTGGTTGCCTACTTTAAGGCAAGGGGTCAATTCTATTGCAGGGGGGAAATAAAAAAAAGAAAAGATACAAGAACCTACTGTAGGGCTGTGAGGGAAAAGGTCGTAATTTCAGTAGATGGATCAGCCTTCATACAAGAAAGGTTTAGCATCTTTTTGCACTGTCTATGTGATGGTTCTTGGTTGTCTTAGAAATTGAGATGCGTGTGGTGCTGGGATGCTAATAAGAGATTTCTTGAAAAACTCAGTTACACATCTAGAAAAGGTAATACAAAAAATACTGGTTTATAATAATATGGAGTCTAATAGTGGAGGAATCATAGCTGTCATGGCAGGAGTGATACTGGCCTGTGTTACTTCTTGCTTTATGTTTGTAGCTACTACACTCCGTATATTGATGTTGCAGTTGATGGCATGCTGTCATGTTTAGTCAGGCATGAACTTGCACTTCAATTTTTTTAAACATTTACGGAGAAGTTATCTGCAACAGTAATCTGAAATGTGTATGTGTAGTGGTAGTGGGGTCTTGTAAATAGTGCCCTGCCGTAACTTCTGTCTTGGAATGGTAAAAGCCTGGAACAAGTTTTCAAAAAGTCTGGAGTACTTAGATTTCCTTGATTATTATCTGTGGAATTTTGAACTTTAGATTTGAGCAACTGTAATAATTGAGCTCTTTCTGGTATCGGGCAAAGAAAAATCCTTACAGTTTATTTTACAGCTGCAAGCATGGTGTGAGACTGCTAAATGCAGAATGTCTGTGAAGTAAAGACAAGGATTCTTCTTTGATGCTCTTGCTAATTGTGAGAGATCTAGAGAGTAACTTTCTGGAGTTTTGTTCTATTGTTTCTCCTGTTGTAAATATGAGCTGTATTTCCTTTAGCATGGTGATAATAGGATTTCTGCACTTTTCACTGGTCTTTATACTTAATCAGCTTTTCCTAGCTTGTTTTTGTTTAGACAAAATAAGCAAATGTTGTAATCTAATATATATAATAAACTAACATTTTGTCTAGATAAAACATGCAGTATTTAGCCCACAAGTTGACAGAGAAATGATAGAACTTTATTGCAGGAAATTAAAATAAGAAAAAAAATGAACTTGTTCTTTTTTTACAGTGAGAATCCCACAAAGTTGCAAATATTTCCTAAAAAGCTGTTGTCTACCCCGTTTTTTTTCCCCTTCTTTTTACAAAAAGGTATTGGTTCACTTCTGAATGTAGTCACCCTGTTTATATCTTTGGCACTTCAGATTATTGTGAGAATTTTGCAACGTACCATAAATGAGGACTAGAAGTTAAACAGAGCAAATTGCAGGTACTAAATTCCTTAAGTTTTGCTTGCAGGCGATGTGTTGGGCTTGTACTCTGTGATTTGTCTTGAGTTTTAGGGTTTTTTAAGGAGGAGAAAGGCTTCATCTCCCTAAGAATGTTGAATTGTTACCTTGGTGTTTTTCTTTTTCATGTGATATTATGGCATTATTTTTTCCAATGCTTTCCAGCTAAAGTTGAGGCCCAAAGAGATGTTTTTTATCTTAATAAAAGGCCCTTGGTTAAAATTCTTTGCCTATTACCTTTTGATACAATAGACTGTAAGTGAAATAATCTCCTGTGAACTACAAGGCTAATCCATTTTCACAAGCTTTTTAGGAAAGATGATTTGAGAGGATTAAACAAGAAGTTATTATTCATGATTGGTTGACTAAATAAAATAGGAAAGGTTATTATGACTAATGAAGTTTAAGACTTTTTTTCTGCTTTTTTTTTTTTTTAATACTGTTGTATTCATATGCAAGAGTCTATAGACTAAAAAAATTGGTTGTATTGAAACCAATTTGGGAGCCAGGAAGTAAATTTTTTCTCTGAGGCTGAATGTAACAGAAGATCTGTTTAGGATGGAAGGAGGCAGAGATCAGGAAGCTAAAGAATACATTTCTTATTATAATAATACATGTTACAGAAGGCTTTAGTTTCTGACATTCCTCAAATTAAGATGTTAAAGTAAAGTATAATGGTTTTTGTATTTAATGTGTGAAAATAGGAGAGCAATTTCTTTAATTCTGCCTTGTTTGATACTGGTGTTGCACATAGTGCTTGGAGAGGCACAGTGGTTGATGATTATGGTTGACTGGAGACATAGGTTTTATTACTAATATTATTTTAATCAGAAATGCCTATTTTTCAGAAAAGAGTTGAATTTAATGTCTGCAGTCATAGTTCAAAGGTTTTTTTGGTGTTAAATGTAAGCAGTATTGCTTGCTTTTGGCTCTCTGTTCCTCCTCTTGGGCTGACATTTGCACTCCTCTGACCCCGCAGAAAGCTAGTTTGAGGAGCTACAGCAGCAGAAAGCCCTTCCCTTTTTTTTTAGCCATAATTTTCTGCTTATTTGGCTCACCCTGGCTTTCTTGCAAGATCTGGGGAATGTTGGTGTAAGGGAAGGTGCAGGGACAGGCAGTCAAGAGGCAACACAGTGTGTGGAAACACTGACTCAGGTTATTTCTTCTGCAGTTGGAGGCATGTCCAGAACAGCTGACAACTGTGGAATTCTTTCACTTTCTCCCCAAACAAGAGTGGGCTGAATAATTCCCTGGCGTATTCAAATTAACTGATGTGCTCTCTTCTATTTAGTGTTTTTGAAAAAGCATTGTGCACCTCATATCTTTATACATCAGTATTCACATAACTTAAAAATCTGCAGTTTCATCTGTTAGATGTTTTTGCAGTTCTGTATTTTTCATATACTGGATAGATTTGACTTGGTACAAATAATATTTTAAAAGGGTTGCTGTTAACCTTTGAACAAATGCTTGATAAAATACATTAAGTCAAAAGAACCCGTATTTCTTTCTCTATCTTATTTTAGCTGTAAAACATCAAGTTTGGAGATTTGGGTGAGTAGACTTGTTCAAAACACAAAATTTTAGTTTCATTTTTTCTCGTGTATGAATAGGGCATTTAGAAAAACTGTAAAAATGAAAGATTGTTTTCATGTGAAACAAAGTGTCTTTCTGCCTTTTTTTTTTTTTTAACTGAAAAGTAGCTATGGTTTTTACAATCTATAAATGGAAGGTGTCAGAACATGAGAATAAGCCCTGTCTTTTGTTTTTGGAAAATTACTTAGAATACATTAAAAGGCTTGCTAGTGTGTGTGTATGTGAGTGTGTATATATATACATCTGTGTGTATATATATATGAAAATAAATACATAGATATATATGAAAATGTGGTGACTAAGGGTGTGGAGTGTGTTAGATTCAGGAAAGAGCAAAAACCAGTATTCATTGTAGCATTTACTGCCATCTTGTCCTGTGTCTGGCAAGTCACAGGACAAAATCATGTCCTAATTATGTACGTTTCTGGAAGATTGGTTGCTCTCCTGTAATCTTTCTAAGCAAGAGGTTGATATTTATTGTGTTGCTAGTCTTTATCATTTCCAGTAGAGTTTTAGAAGCACTTGGTTAGGATGAACAATAGAGACACAGTTCAAGACTGTGCTTCAGGGTGATGTCAGGTAACTGTTGGAATTGTTTTTTGTAGTCTTTTTTTTCCCTTTGTTCTTTGGTCTCCAGATTCCTGGTCGTTAGGTATCTCCTTCAAACTTTGTAGAGCTTGTCCTGAAACATCTCTTGGGCCAAGGACAGTCTTACTATAATAACTGTTCTTTATGTTACTGAGTTGCCACATCAAACAAATTTGGTGACTGAGTACATGTGTGCACAGTTGTTCAGCCATTCGTTTCTGCTGAATTTAGTAGAGCATGCAGTATGCTGATGATGTTGATTGGCAGAATTATTTTGAATCCCAGCCTGCTGTATATCCCGTTCTGTGGAGGTATTTGTGGGGTGGGTTGCTTACGGGCCTGTGTGGAACCCAACCCCTGTCCTGGGAGAAGTGACTTTGAGGGAGTTCAGGTGCCATATGCTGGTCTGCCCAGTGCAATACCATAAGAACGTTCCTGGGAATTGTCAACATGCAGGAGGTAAGATAGGCCATACTGCCAATACATCTGGTGCACCATGATAGAAGAGGAGCAGATGTGACAAGAAATGTATTGGCTTCCATTGCCTGCATCCTGTCATTTGTGGTAAGAGAATTGATCAGTAGCGCATGATTGTTCTGCAGATGAGTTAAAACTTGAGGATGGAAAACGTGATGTGCATGGGTGTCCTTTCTTAGAAGCTCTTCATGCTTACTGTAGAAAAAACCATGTGATGTTCTTACCTGTAATATTTGTAAGAACAAAGAATGAGGAATGACTAAAGGCAGTTCATGAGAGTTGTGTCCCTAGCATCTTCTGGGGTTTGTCTCCCTCAGGAGAAGGTGAAGTTCAGATAATTTGAGTGAAGTGCTCGATGGCAGCATATTACCTCTGTGTTTTGTGAGATTGTTTTGAAAGCAATATGGTTCTGTTGAATGCACACATTGATCTCCATCTGTTTAATCTGTTGTATTTTTTACCTCTACTGCCTGGTTTGTGGCACGGCTTTCTTCATGTTCCTACATGGTGGCCCAGGCCCAGATTTAGCCTCCAAAACCCTCTGTGAAAGTTTCAGGTATCTTTATGGGGCCCAGTAATTTCCATTACTTCAAAAGTGCCAGTGAAAAAGAATTTGAGAAGTAAAGGGAATGCATCTGTTGCAAAAATATGGATTATTTATTATAGTAATATGTAGTAGAATTTTAAGCAGATCTCTGTTCTTTATGAATTCCACTGATTTTGTTGCTTTTGGAAAAAGCAGGAAACGGCTCTGGTCATGAGGAGAAAGCTGTGGACTTCTGGGAATTTCTGTGGACACATGGGCTCATGTATGTTGTCACGTAGTGGTGTATATGTTCGTCCCTGCTTCTCGTGAAGTGATATTCTCTGCTGGCTGTAGGGCATGCCACTAATTCTCTACAGGGGATGAAAAAAAAATAATGCAGCAGAGAGTGTAGCAGCGCCTACACAATACAGAGAGGCCTCCAGTGAGGCAATAGTTGCCGGGTTACAGTTTCCAACATTGAACTTGCTTCTCATCACTTCTTCAGTGTCTCTTAGCAATTTTCTCAGCCTTTTTGAAACCATATAGGGACCTCCAGCACTGCCAGAGTAGTGAGGCAGCTATTACTCTCTTGTTATAGTTGTCTTTTAAGCCTCTCTTTGGGCCTTGCAAGGATGCAAACTGCTTCACATCTGTCTGGTCAGAGGTAGTGTCTCAGATGGTATAATTATGAGTTTGAGCTCCCTGGGCTGCTGCTTTGCTTTGTAATTCCAGCTGATCCAGGACTGCTGCCCATATATGCAGCTGGGATATATTTGAGTGTTCTTAGCACATAATTCACCAGCATTTTCAGTGATCCTGCCTTTGGATTGCAGATTGGTTTTAAGTGGGTGTGAGATAAAATACTAGGGGTAAGAATTTGTGGTCTCACTACAGAGTGACAGTGTCTTTTGAGGCATGATTGTGCAGGGTTGAAGTGACTTAACTTGAAAAAGAGATGCAGGGAAAGA
>NW_009952893.1:3530365-3573342 GCF_000747805.2 Chaetura pelagica | reverse complement strand
AAGAGAAATAATCCTGATTGTGGAGTGAGCCTGCATCTACTGACAGTTCAGATGGAGAGTATGGTTACAGTTTGTAGTTTCTGTAGTTTTTTTCCAAAAGCTGCTCTTCCTTTGACTGCTATCAACTTGCTATCAGAAGGCTATTAGCCTTCTGAATGCCCAGTCAACCTAGTATAGGCCTGAAAGAGTTTATAAAGGGGGATTGTGAAATGGGCTTTTGTCCTTAAACCACAATTTAGCGATTTGAAGAGGTTTGATAAAAGCACCGGAGCAGTGATATCCAGAAGACTAACAAGGAAGCTACTAATGTGGGTTAATTAAATCCATAACAAAGAGGAATAATTAAGGACTCATCCAGTGAACAGACTGACCTGGCAAAAAAACCCCTTATATGCAGGCAAAAGAATTAACATTCTGTCATTACAGGGTTTTTTTGTTTATAAATACCTTCTATTTTATATCCAATCCCAGCCATCCTGCAGACTTGTACTTCATCAGTCCATGGTCCTACATTTTCTAGTTCAGGAAAAGAAACATTGGGGAAAATTCATGGGCGCCCTAACAGTATAATGTTAGGGTTCAACAAAGATACGAGGTCTGCAGTTCTGTTGGTGAAATCTTTGTATAGTTAAGCTGGATATTTAGTGAAATGATGATGTGTTTTAGTTTTGTAGCATGCAGGTCTAGATATTATGTGAGTTTTACCCTACCTAAAACTTTTTTTTTCCCAGTTTGTAGTTCTGAACTAGGTGTAAGTGTAGCTAGCTAGCATGCACATTTGGCTGAAATGTGCAAGGATTGTCTGTGTTTTAAATCACTCTCAGCACTGTTATGAAGATAAAGTTAAAATAAAGATCAGGAATCCAAATACTGTTAAACTGGTGCATTAGGGATGAGGAATTATCGCTGTAGGTGCGATAAAAGACTTGTCATCTCTGCACTAACAGCAGTGACCTCTCAAGTCCTGTGTCATCTGTTTGAAAGGCACTGCTGAAACCTCCATCTCCTTCACCATTTCTGTTCCCATCTCAGCTGTACAGATAAACTGAAATGTAGCCCTTCACGTAGCTGTTTTTAAAATTATTTTTCGTCCTTCATAAATTCCCTTTCTAAGACTATCGGGCTTTTCTGTAGGCTCTTTTGTCTACCAGAGAATATGGTAGTTCTGCTCCTATACTTTGGAGGGGCAGAGGAGCTCATGCTTAGGGGAGGAGGGTCTGGTTATTAGTGCTGGAGTCCACTTGTAATTGCAGAGTCACTCTTGTAGTATTATGTTGCTTTTTGGCTACATTAAATTAATGCATTTATGCCTATTACTGAAAAATTACTCTGTGAGCTAAGGCTGTGTCTTTCCTAATAGTATTTTAATGCTACATCTCCAACACTTACGCCTCCAACAAAAGCCAAGGGATATTATGAATACCGGGCATGTTTTTTTACTGCAGAGAGTAGCATGATGATTTTTGCCTCTTTAGCTGGGAGAAAGAATCTCTTGTTGGTGGTGTCACAGTTTGACTCAGGTCCGACAACAATGCTCTCGATCCCCCCTCCCCCCAACCCAGGTAGGGAAGGAGAGAGAGAAAAAGAGAGAGACTTGGCTGGATTGAAAACTAAACTACACAGCTTTAATTAAAACACTAATGAATCATACAAGAAAATATATACAATTATGTACAGATAGATTCAGGTGTAGGCAAAAGCCTCTCGCCTCCCCCCACCCCAGCAACTCCCACAGCACTTCCCTGAACTGGGAAGAGTCCTGAGGAATCCCAGAGCTGCTGCTGGAACAGAGCAGAGAGTTATGGGGGTCACGAGAGATCAAGGCTGAGGATCGACGGTGATGGATGAACAGAGTCCTCCCTGGACACTGGCCATGGACGGAAGAGAAGGGGAGAAAAAGAAGGAAGGAAGTTGTCTCCTGTGATCTCTGACCTTCCTCTGAGCTTACGTAGATATATGGAATGGAATATCTTTGGCCAATTTTGCTGTCCATCTAACTCAGCCTCCTACGGGGGGGTCACAGATCTCCCCACAGTGTCTGAGCTGGCAGAGTGCAGGTGTGGCCTTGAAGCCTCAGTAGTTAGAAAAACATTCCACTGTCTTATCAGCCTAGCAGAACACACTGTTGCTAGTTACAAGAAAGCTTACTGAAGGAAAAAAAAAACAACAAAAAAACAACAAAAAACAGTAAAAAGAAAAATTGGCTTTATCCTGGCTCAAACCAGGACAGGTGGGCTTAAAAATAAAATGTTTTCTTAGTATTCCATTTACATTAAAATTAAGTATCAAGTGTTTTTGTTTGACTCTTTAATAAGTGTTTTGTTAAGGGAAGACTGAAGGTCTGCAAAGCTGCTTGCTTTTAAAGTTCTCAAGCAGTGGTTGAGTGAAGATAGCTCGTGGACAGACCAAGTGGCTGTGCTTGGTTATGCTGACTGCATACTATGAAAACTCCAATAATTGGTCCTCATACTCAGAAAATGGAACACATAGAAATTTGCATCTCCTGCTGTCTCACTGAGGAAGAATGTTTTTTATTTTACCTCATACCTTTAACTGGAATTTGTTTTCTGTCATCAAGCAAATATGTAGTGCTTAGGAGAAATGTGAGCTGTGCTTTGTGGTGTTAAATACACAAAGGTGTTTCAACAGTATTTTGAATATGAAAAAAAGCTATTTGAATGTGTAAAAAACAAAACAAACGAAAAAAACAAACCCAAAAAACCAACAACACTGCCACCAACAAAAACCTAGCAGGAAAGATAGGTAAAATACATACCAGAGCCTGTAATTTAAAATGAAGAAAAATTGGGAGGTGGATGTTCTTATGTAATTTTTCAAATATTTGAGTTAGTAGTTCATGTTTAGTGGTATGTAAGAACTATGCATGCTTTGGTCTTGTCCTTTAATTCCTTGTAAGGATAGAAAAAGGTGGCCCAAGTGCGGCACTCTACTCTTTTCTGTGGTAAAGGTGCAAACTGTATCATTCATTCTCTGTAAGGCACACACACACACAGGCACACACTTTGTCAAGACATAAAGGCATTACAAATGTTATGTATGGATGGACAAGCATTGGAATTAAGAATTTTCAGGCTTGCTACTTTAAGTTGTCCTACAATCACAGACTAAATTATGGCAAAAGGATGCCTTCTTGAAGATGATTAAGGAGTTTTAAGTATTCTAAGAGCAGCTCTTAAGGCCATGAGGCACAAATTAATTCTAATTATCCCATGGCAGAATGCGTCATTGAGGTTTTAATACTTTCTGTTCTATAAGGTAGATAGCCCAGCGTGTTTCTCAAGATGTCTTGCCTTGTTAAAATCCGCACAACACCACCTGGAGGGTTCTTTAAATTGCCAGTCTGCTTTGTGATGTGTATCTCCAAAGCCAGCTGACAACTCAAAGCAGTTGAACATCTGCGGGGACCACATTACATAAATGTGTTGGCATCAACGTAAGTTCTTCCCACGCATTCAAATGAAGCTGGTATGGCTGTACTATATCTTCTTAATCAGCTTTGTCTGACCATCTAGGTGATTTGTCTTTGGAAATTATGTCAGTTACTTAAGAATTTGTGGTACCTCACATATGGGCACGGAAAGTGTGCTTGTTGGAAACAGAGCAAGAAGATTGGAAGCTGAAGAAGGTGGTGATTTGAGTTCGCTTCTGGAAGATGAGACCTACAGAGTATCTTTAGCATTGGGTCTCTTTCTGCAAACTTGTTTCAGGGTATGCAGATTAAGTGAAAAATAAATTTTATTTCCCTCTGAAGTGAAATTTTAGGCTGTTTTTTGATGGGTAACGTAACTGATTTTGTGGGCAATACTAACTGCCTTGGTGTTGTCTGGAATATAGGCATGGCTGTGCATTGAAAGGTTACAGAGCAATGCTCCAGAAGCTGTGTCTGTATGAAATAATGTAAACAACTCCAACTTTTTACTGTCTCAGAGTTTCCATGTTCACCTAAGCTGGTTAAACTGTTACACACGTGTTAAACGTTCATGGTTTGCTGGTAGTATTGACTTAAATAACTTTATTTTAAAAATGCTGTGTGAGTCATGGCAAATAAAAATTATTTTTGTATCCTATTGTTTTTATTCAAGTACAATAGGTGAAACATCATAATAACAGCTATTGAAATAAACAACTTTTTGTTCCCAGGCTTCTGTTCATGCTAGTGGAGGGCATTAAAGTTAAGAGAATGCTGTTGTCTCGCTTTTTATGCAGCCTCTCATTTTTCAGTTTTCACTTAGGGATTGCATGTTTTCAATAACTTCTAAGAGTTCATCTCAAATGTTCAGTATTTCTGTAGCAATTAACTTTGGCTAGTGTTTTTCTGTTGGTGAAAGAAGGGGAAGTGAAAGTCTTATTTTATTGTCCTTAAAACGTTGATAGATGTTGCATCATAAAAATGGTGGGCTGTTAATACATTTTCAGTTGTTTTATGCTTTCCAAAATAGGTTTTTATCTTAGCCATTATATTATAACTAAGTGTATTATTCCGGTAGTGTTTTGGCATGGGTTGGTGCTGTTCCTCAAGGCAGTAGGGGGTTTCTAAGAGTTTGAGGATCTGTTCTTTCAGGGATGGCTGAGGGATGGGAAGAGCCTCATCAGTCATTTCTTCTGTACTGTTACAATAAACTTTTTGTGTGGGTCAATGATTTTAGTTCCATCAACAGAGAGACTGTTCTTTTACCAGCACAATAAAGAACCTAATGTAAAGTTGTCATCATGCAGGTGCAGAATCTGGCATCCTTCATATCTTAGAGCCCTTCATCACTGTGACATACAAATTAAGTGTCAGACTGTTGATATCCTGTAGAAATCTAGACAGTGTAAAGGAAAAAAAAATGATGGCATACCTGATAAATGATAGATTATAGGGCACCTAAATCAAGATACTGAAGATGGTTTTATCAATGTTGTTAAAAATTCAACTGTCTTTGTAAGTGGTGAATTAGCCTTTTATATCAACAAATATAATGGGCCTGTTACTTCATTGATAATCATTACAGAATTGATATGTCATTTAGGTGTATTACAGTTCTTGGCTATTTGGAAGACATAGGGTACAAATTTATACTTGACATTGTTTCTATTTATTGGCATTGTTTCTAGTTAATTTCTTCTCTCTCTCTGATGGTGCATCAGTGGTTTCAGTGCTCATTGCTTCTTGGTAGCTTGCCCATCAGTTTTGACCATAGGTACAAAAACCATTTTTATCTAGAATGCCAGGTTACCTTCCCCATTGTCACGCCTCCCCCTAAAAATACTTTTCTTTAGGAACATGCAATGATATCAGTTGTGACTAGTGCTTGTTAGCAGGACTATTTTGCTTTCAAGGGAACACCATTGATGTGATCTTGATTTGGCCTGATGGAGTTTGACAAAACCTGCAGTTTAAAAGAAAAGGAAATAAAAGAAGTCCTTTGCCTACACTGAAATGATGCATGTGCACATCAAGTGTTCTCTGTTGGTGAAAGTGGTTAGGAATCTGAGGAGCCTTCTGCATATGTGTAGGTTCGCAGATGTAGTGCATACATGTAGGCTGTTCCCATATTCATAAGCTCACTGAGTCTGGTCTAGACTATCTCATATCAAGTGATCTCAGTGTCCAAAAAGTGCTGATTTGCTGTATGTGATACCAGGTTGCTCTCTGAAGGATTCCCATATATCTGGCAGTCCAGATGGATAAATACAGGGAAATTGGATAGTTACTTTTTAAGAGTTTTTTCTAAACTGGTTCATTTCATAGATGTGCTGTTGCATTGGCATGCCAAAATAGACACTGTCAGGCAGGAGGGGAAAAAATTGCCTATTTGCTGCTTGTTGAGGAGAGCAAGAGTATGCCTGGCTTCTCTTCTGGTTCCCTGTTTGTGAACTCGAGCTTAAGTTTCTTCTGGATTAATCTCATGGTTGTTGTTGTTGGTGAGACTAAGCTTCTGCCTTCAGTTCGTTGTCATAACTGGCATCTGAAGAAAAGCCCATGGATGCAGCCTCCTTACTTACAGTACACAGGCTATGTACGTTTATGGATTGACATCTTCAGTCAATTCTTTCCTGCCAGCTCTTGCAAAGAGTTGCGTTGCTTTTCTGACTTTGCAAAATGTTTGCTCATCTTATTTTAGGAGAAGCTGTTATGCCTTGTTAAAAGGCTGAGGTGGGTTTCCCCAGCCTCCCCTTTTCTAAACTCTTGGTTAATGAACTACCTTACTACTGTCAGGTTTTCTGAGCAGTTTGCAGACCTTGTTGAAAAGGTTTCACTGTGTCCTGAAATCTAAAAGGTAAGAGAAAGCAAGTAGCACTGTTGAATAGGTCATCTTCTTTCGGCTTGAGAAACATTCATTTATATTCTTTAGAAATGTGTAAGTTGGTTGTACTTCTGCTAGTGCAAGAAAAAGGTAGGAAGTGAAACCCACTGAAGTTGCAACTGAGTAAACAAGCCTCTCAAATAGGTAATGTAACATGGTGGGGGGAAACAAACCTAAATATAGTTCCTTGAAAATTACATTTTTGTCTTGAAAATTTTTTCAGACCTTCACCTCCTCCCATTTTTTTTGTCTTAAGAGCAATCAAAAATAAGCAGTTCTGATGTTGAGCTTTCTCACCTATTTTTAGACTCATTTGAAGTGCAGCAGTGGGGCCTTTCAGTTCAGTTTTTTTGTTGGGTTTCTTATATATTTCACTCTTTTGTATGTTTGAAATAACAAAATACTGACTGGAGAAATTGCCACCCCTTCAATTTTAAAGGAAGAGTCTCAAACTGTTGCACAGAAATTAACTATAGATACTAGGGAAAAATATCAGACTAATCCATCAGGTGAGTATGTCAGGTTATATTTTATGGTACAAGATGTCCAGGAATAATCAAAGTAAGTATGTTGTGATATTTGGTTAGAGAATAAAAGTTAAATTCCTCTTCTGAGGTGTTTGTGATGTAATTTATAAGGAGGGAGGAGCTGGGGGGCTGTTAAACTACTTTTGCGTATGGTATTCCATTTTGTATGGAATTATTTCATAAAAAATATAATGACAATAACCAGCTAATCTCATCTAGTGTGGAAAATAGTTTATTGTCCCTTCAGCTGGTTTTGTGGGGGATATTTTTGTGACCTTTGGAACTTAGCATTCCATGAAAATTTTTAGCTTTTCTATAAAAAAAGGAAAATGCTGTAGTAATTACATGAAAATATACTATTTTGATGCAAACAGAAATTTATCCTGAGTGTTTCACAAATCTGTGCTGTTTTTTAAACATGACCACATTTTTCTTCAGTGCAATAGTATACTTACCTTTCTAAGCCTTGAAGAAGTTACAATTCAGATTTCAAAGCTGTTTTTCCTGTGGTCTGCTTCAACATGTGATAATAGGTACTTACTTGCAAAAAAATGAAGTTCTTTTTACGCTAGTGCCTCTCTTCTCATACAAACGCAGGGCTCCTGATTATCCAAGTCCTTCACAACATGTCTGGAATCAGAAGTTGAATAATATATATGGCCTTAGGGCAGGCCTTGCCTCTGTGGAAGACTAAAAGGTGTGCAGCTGAAGGGTGGTGAGCCTCCTGTATCACATGTCCACGCTACGTGGGAGGCTGGAGCCAGGAAAGGAGTCCAGCTTATTAGCTGTACTACTTTGTAATTCTCGAATGTTGTGTTATATTGAAACCTGTTCTACAAAGTCAGGGAATATAAAGAAGATCTAATAATGTCAATGGATTGAGGCACAAGGCAATGCTCATCCTAGGTGTTGTACCCAATGCATGCATGCATGCATATATATATATGCATATATGTGCACATATATATAACAGACAGCATAGCAATCTCTCAGTTCGAGGTGATCTTGAACTACTTAGTATAATAGTCCTGTACCAGTACACAAGTCATAACCTGATGGTGAGAGACATCAGTTTTTCAGATTAACTGCCTTATACCTGTAGATTCTAAAACATTAAGCAATTATTTTTATTAAAGAAGGAAACGTCATTATAGTGTTTAGACTCGTTGTAATTACTGCAAAGGTTCTTGGGAAGCTCTCAAGCACTCTGCTGTGCTTTTGTGGCTAAGCTGTTCAGAGCTTTGTGTAACATTAAATTTTCAGGGTCAAAGGCATTTAGATGTGCACTGTACACTTGAAAATTTACTCTCATCACTAAGGACAGATGGCTGTATGGCTAATCCCCTGTTCACACCCAGCCCCTGTTACTATACCACTTAACATTCTAGTTGGTGTTTTGTGTTGAACTAAGCTGCCTAGAGAAAGCAACTTTGGACAAGTTCTAAACCCAAGAGTTTTAAAGTTTTTTTACTGAACTTCTGAGTTTATAGGTAATAAAAGCAGACAATCCAGTATAGAAAGTTTAGTTGTTCCAGGAAGAGTGTAAGTAGCTGCTCAGTTAAAGAAGGATAAAAAAGATTGAATATACACAACTGTTTTTTGGTTGTGTGGTGTTCGGGGTTTTTTTGTGGTTTTTTTTTTTGTTTGCTTGTTTTTTTACTATGTTGTGCTCTGTAAAAAGTTGGTACTTGCTGGTTAAGAACGATTTGTTTAAATATGTGCATTTATTTCCAAATGCAGTTTATATGCTGAGTGTGTTTTTATATATATATATATAAACATGTATTGCTCAGGATACATTTTCAATTCTTTTATTTTTAGAATAGATTTTTAATTTCTGTTGTTAGAGCCTGATGAGTTATATATTTTGTTTACATCTTAAAACAACAAAAGTGGCCTCTCAGATGAATCTAGTGTTTGCAACTTCTTTGGGAAGATATGTGGATAAAGTGTGTTCTGATCCAACAGAACTTCATACTTGGTTTTTTTGTTTGGGGTTTTTTAATTTATTTTTTTCTTTGTAATTGAAAGAAAACAAAAAAATAATGACATAAGTGATCTTCCCTTGTGGATGTAATTCTAAAGAGAAATACAGCATTTAGGGAATATACAATTGGATTGACTGTGCCATCTGCATTAACACCCTTACATCAATGCATCGTGAGGTTTTAATTTTATTAATATTTTCCAGGAAATCTGTCTTCTTTATTGCATAAAGTGTACTTCCTTGTGAGAAGTATTACAACCATTCCTTGTGGGTTTTTTTTGTTGGAGAAGAATGGAGGATTGTGTGTACTTTTAAGGCAGTTAAATGCCACTCTGGAGTAAAAGGTATTTCTCATGCTTCCATCTTGTAATTGCTTGTTAGTGCAAACATGCAAATCAAGCTTTTCCTAGATTATGACTATATGCTTTGCATTTGTTAAAGTGTGTGATGTGAGGTCTGCAACCTGATTTGCCTTCCCTGCCCTCTTCCTCCCCTCCAGCTACTCCCAACAGACAAAAAAGCTCAAGCTGGGGAGCTGTGCTTACAGGAGGGCTGTATGTGATTAAAAAATGGGAAGAATTCTAGCAGTCCTAAATTGGGTACCCAGAAGGACTGACATTTGGGCTCTGATCTCTTTGTGCTGAAGAGGAGGGATTTGAAGATGAGTATTTCTCAAGTGGTCAGACATTTCTGATGATTCCTCTAGAGAAGCTACGGTGAAAATTAAGTCTGCCTTTGGAGTTGGAGTACTTGGCAATATGTGAAGCCTATTGCCATTTCACACCTTTCACAATTTGAAAAGTTTTTGCTCTTGACAGTTTGGAAAGTAAATGAAAGAGTCAGAGTTAGGCTTTTTGGCAGTGACTTCCAGATGAAGTTCATTAGCATAGAATGCAGTAAGACTTTGACCAAGCTGATGGGTCAGCCACAATGTGCTGCCTTTATTTTCCTATCTCCTACACTATTAATTGGTGGGATATGATGCAAAAGGGGAGACAGTACGATGAGGGTGAGTTGTTTGATTCCACATGGAAAATTGTGGTTAGAGGCAGGACGACAATATGTACTTTTGTGTAGGAAGCAGTAAAGAAAAAGTTGGGATAGCTGTGGTGCAGGCAGACTGATTTACAGCATGGGAAGCAAGGTCGTGCAGAGTGTGTCACAGGTCAGCTCCTCATGTCATCCCCAAAAAACAGGGATCTTGAACTACAGCTGTGGTCCCGTTTCTTTCTGGTTTGTTTTTGGTTTTTGTTGTTTTTTTATTTTTTTCCCTAGGTAAGCCTTTTTTGGGTAGGCTCAGTGCATCCAATACTGTGCCCTTCAGGAGCAATAACATGCATATTCAGTAGCTATTTTAAAGTAAAGAATGTTTTTAGTGCTTTCTATTATTCTTTTGTTCTGATCTTCAGTTCTGTGTGCTAGTCTATATTTCCATAAATCTTTCAATTCCTTCATAATGTGAGAAAGTATTTAATTATATTGAGGCTTGTGTCTGTGTTACATCGTATTTGGCGAAGTAACTGACAGCAGATCCTCCTTTCCCCTGGAGAAGGGGGAAAGCAGTGCTGTATGCCTTTTGATCTGTAAATTCCCATCTGCAATTATGCTACAGTCATAGAATCATAGAAATATTCAGGTTGGAAAAGACCCTTGAGATCACTGAGTCCAACCATCATCCCTACTTTACAAAGTTCTCCCCTAAACCATATCCACCAACACCACATCCAAACGACCCTGAAACACATCCAGGGATGATGAGTCAACCACCTCCCTGGGCAGCCTATTCCAGTGTCTAACCACTCCTTCTGTGATTTTTTTTCCCTAATGTCCAGTCTAAACCTCCCCTGTTGCAGCTTGAAGCCATTCCCTCTTGTTCCATCGCTAATTACCTGTGAAAAGAGACCAGCACCAACCTCTCTACAATGACCTTTCAGGTAGTTGTAGAGACTGATGAGGTCTCCCCTCAGCCTCCTCTTTCTCAAACTAAGCATTCTCAGCTCCTTCAAGTGTTCTTCATAACATTTATTCTCTAGGCCCTTCACCAGCTTTGTTGCCCTCCTGTACTCACTCCAGCACCTCGAGATCTGTCTTGAATTGAGGTGCCTGAAACTGGACACAGTACTCCAGGTGTGGCCTCATCAGTGCTGAGGACAGGGGGACAATCACCTTTTTACTTCTGCTGGTCATAGCATTTCTAATACAAGCCAGGATGGAAGATACTCTTCCCTCATTTTCTGAATGTGTTTTGGAGGGTGCTTATGTACCTTGTTTTGTCATTCTGCTTCTTTCCAAAAGTACTTCTATAAAATTAGATCGCTACATTAATAAGGAAATTATGATCCAATATATGTGACTTTCCCCTTACTGCCTAAGTAATATAACATTAATGAAATTAATTATTTTGGTATTCTTAGTTTGTTGTGCGCAGACAGCACAAATTTAGTACTGGAGATAATACTGTAGCAAGCTTTTCACAGAGCAATGGGATTGTAAGAGATGCTGAATTTGAAGACAAAACTGGCATCTGGTAGTAAAAATTGGTGGGATTTCTATATACCCAAAATACTAAGTACTTTCAAATATACTACACTGAACTACTGTTCAGGGTTCTTGGTGATGAAAGGTCTTAATGCTAGTTTGTGTGCAGAGAACACTGCAAGTGGACTAAACCCAAGACTTCAAGTAATAAATTTAACCAGAGTAGCTAATTGTTGCCTTAATTAGATATAGCTTCAAAGTGTATGCAAAGATTTTTCCACTACAGCTTTTCATCACTTCTACAAGTTCAGCATGCCCTATACAGATGCTTAATTTGTATGCTGGGCCCTGTGATAAAGCTATTTCTGTCGATGAGATTCCAAAATTGTAGGCACTGATGTCAATGCAGATGAGGTTAGCCTAATTTGGTCAAGAGAGGGCTATGCCATGCAAAATCTTCTTTACATGGGCACATAAAGCCCAGTGCCAAGACTGACAGGTGTCCAGTGGGTGGCAAGGAGCTTCAGAGATAAACATTCTTTTTGGTACTGCAACAATTCATGCTTCTTTAAGAAACAATATAATAATTGTGTGGCTTTTTTTTCAGCATCCTTGCAGGGTAACTAAGTAAATGGAAACATGACTTAACTTTACAAATATAAATCTTTTAAATCCTATTGAAATAACTTTTAATGCTAGATTCTTTAATTACTGTTTAGTGTTAAAGCTCGACATTGAAAGTAGCATCTTGTTACCTTCAAAATTGGAATATCCAAGTTCAGAGGTGTGCTGCTGTGAAGTCTCTGCAAGAAGAATGACTTGAAAATTGTTTTTAATTGTAGGAGGTCTTGGGATGTTGTAAACGCAACAAAATGCACACCCAGGTTGAATAATGGGAAGTTTATACAAGTATATTGCATTTTTGAGAAGGCTGTAGAAGGATATTAGTTGTAGTTGAAGAAGTCCCTAAACATTTTCTGATAGCTTTCCACCTTTTTTTTCTATGTGAACATGTCAGCTGTGAAGTCTATTAAAAATATATTGATGTATTTATAGATCACTTTCTTTATATATGCCTGTTTCCATACCTCCTTTCATGCCTCCCCCTAATAGGAGATTGCAGGCATATAGAATTTTTTTGCCTGGGACCTTTTTTGTATTAGTTTTGAGCATGTAATTTTTCTGTTCTTTTGTCAGCTCTCTCTCAGTACTGATGTATTTAAAAAACAAACAAACAACTCAAGCCCTCTTTCATTTTATAAAAAAAAAAAAAAAAGAGAAAAAATATTATGCTGATATCTCTAATAGAAGGCTGAATGTTTTCAGTGTATTTCAGTCTGGAACACACTGCTCTTTTTCAGCTTAACACCTGAAGAAATAAGCCATTGCACTACTGAAAAGCTCTGTTACTGGGTCAGCTTTATCTGTAGTGGGTGAGATAGGGAAATAAATAGATGAGGTTTTTGATGAAAAGTCTTCAGATGCATGGATTGCTGGCACCCACATGCTAACAAAATGTTAATGGAAGGCAATAACTACATGTTTTACAGGTGTGTAAATGTCTATAAAAGATCAGGTTTGCATGAAAATACCTTTATTACCCTTTATCAGCAAGTTTTTAAAGCATTTGCTACAAGTAAGTTGCATCTGCTGCCAAGAAGGAGAATTTGGAAGTAAGAAAGACTTGGTTGTTGTGTTGACTGAACACAATAAAAGGTGGGAAGCTGGCAATAATGTATTGGAGCCTGGAAAGCAAGAGACAGCATTGCAGTGACAGGTGTTGAACTGTGGCTGGGCTTTCCAGCTTCCTGCCTCATTTGAGCCTTTCCAAGTTTAAGTCATTCAGCTGAAATTGGTCTGCTTAACCAGTTCAGTTGAAATTGGTCAGCTTAAGCTTATTTTGGGTGTAGGTTTAATTAGTTCTTGGGAAAACACATGAACACTACAAGTATTTTTGGGTATGGTGTATGAGCAGGTTCTGAAATAAGTGTTTGGTGCAGACCAGCCTTCAGATTAATTTTCTCAGGAAAGAATGCTGTAGAAGAAACTGCAGCTCTGCTTATGCGTGTTTGTTCTGGATTTGGATGGGTTTTCTCAGTTTTGTGGGTTTTTTTGGTGTGTTTTTTGTCTTTGGTTTGTTGGGTTTTTTGTTTGTTTGTTTGTTTGTTTTTTGTTTTGTTTTGGTTTTTTTTTTTGTTTTTCTGCAAGCTTGGAATGTAAGGTTTTTGAGGTGAAAGAAATTGCATGTAGTTGGCCAAGTGCAAGTTCTTGTGAACATTTTTCAGTTTTAGACACCCTGTCTTGCTTCTTAGTTTTGTGCTTTGCTTTTTTGTTAAATGCTTGGGCATGGCCCATATGATCCTTCTTTCAATCTCTTTAATCTTTATAAACTCTGTGATGACTATTCAAGTTTATTATTTTCATATGTAATTATAAATAAAGTACTATATTGATTAGTGGATTTGACAGCAGATGGTGTAACCTGTTTTAGTGTTTGTCCTGTGTAGTCCTTCAGTTACTTTAATGGAAATGATTGCAGAATAGGAAAGGAAAAGCTAGGCTTGGTTTGTTTCAGATGTCCTTTTGCCATCCTTGCTTAATTTATTAATATGATACTTCCAGCTTTCCCTTATAAATTTAATCTTTTCTGACAACATAATATTTTTGTGTGATGCCTAGCAAGGAACCAGAAACAAAGATGATTTTATTACTGCCTTTTTAATGTTTAGCATATTTTTTGAGCTTTAGCATATTCCTGTGTGCCTAGGGAATTAATGAACTTTTTTTTTTTTTCCTGTGGGACCTCTTCTTTAAAAAAAAAATAATTTGAAAATTAGTACTAAAATCCTTGCATAAATATCTGCTAATAATAAATAGAGGCCTGAGGAGGAGCTCACTAGGTGTCTGTATTTTAATTTTATATAAACTACTCTTTACATTTTTCCTACAAAGTGAATTGAAGCATGTACGTGGGGGTTAAAAGTATCTTTTAGTAGTGCTGGAGTAGCAAAAATTTGCTAGTCAAGAACCAGGCAGACAGATGGGAGATTACGTATCATTTGGTAGCCAAGTAGAAGCTCTTCATTTTTATTTTTTTTAGTCAATCTTTTAGTTTCTGATTGGTTTTTGTGTCTGATGAGAGAAATTGGAGCAAGTCAAAAAGAGCAGCTCACACTGTACCCTGTCCCCATGCCTTTTAGCCTGCATTCATTGCACTGTGTTGCTCTCTTTGGGTTCATGAGCTGGACAGATGCATCTGTGGGAATTCATACAGCTGCTCTTTGGGGAGTCCCCAGTTGCTTCCTGTGCTCCCCCTTTCCTCACACACACTTCTAGGAGCTGTGAAGCTGTAGAAGTGAGCTAGTAGTGCTCATATAATAAAAACCATTGAAGAAGCTTCTTTCCAAGGGGAAAAGCTTAAGCCTTTTGAATTTAGAGGACAAGCTTCTTGTGTCCTTTGCATCTTCTGTAGATCATGAAACATTTTGAGATGCAAATACCGTGACTTAAACTTCTCTAATTTCCTTTTCTGGTGGTGTGATGCTTTGACATTTTTGTGATGTCCTTCAGTGAGATTGTTTTTTATTTAGGTTTCCAGTTAAATAGGACATGCAGTAAGATAGTCTTTCACTCTTCAAAGGATATGCTTTAGAAATAGATCATAGATGTTTTATTTACTAAAATATTATTTACTAAATTTAAAATAATTTAAAATAAATTAAAAATAATAATTTAAAAACTATTTACTAAAATATTGGTAGCTTTTCTCATCACAAATTACTTTTAATCTGTTTTCACTTATATAGTCAGGTTACTTTCGATTGTGAAGTATGTGGGAATTGAAATTACTCTTTATTTGTTTCCAATGTACCGCTCAGTCTTTGTTGAAAGTGTGTTTAATAGTCTGAGGGCTTGATGGTACTCACCTTTTAACAATGATTAACACAGATGAAGGCATCCTGAACTCTAAAACTGGTCCAGGTTCTTGCCGTGCTGCAGATTTTTTGTAAATGGGGTGATATTACCTGCAGAGGTGTGGACAGAGCATCTGTGTGACTATGCTAAAATAATTTTCTGTCCAAGGTAATAATCCTTACTACATTCTACAGACAGTTAAAAAATAAGTATTTTCTAAGTAACACATGACAAATACACATATGTAGAAATTTTCTTTCTTTATAGAGGATTTGGTAAAACTGAAGTATAGCTTCTGGCCAACATCTTTTCTCTGGAGAAAAGCTGAAATCAGAAGTTCTGTGGATTTAAACGAAGCTCTAAAATACAATTACAAGAGAGCAGCCATGGAGAACTGGTGTCAGAAAAAAAATGGAGAAAGAATACTGTAGAACTTCAGTTGTTTGGCTAGGTATGCTTTCATGAGGACAAGGGTTATACAGAACAAACTGGCACAGTGACAGATGATTCCGTTTAGATCTTCTAAATATATAATTGTATGCTGTTTGTAGAAACTTTGAAATTTGCTGTGTTAGGTAAAGCAAATCACCAGAAGATTAACGAAAGTTCGTGATGTGATGGAGACAGTGAGAGTATTCTAATTTGTATTGCAAAAGGGGCATTTTGGAAAGAAGTAATCAGTTTTGAGATATTTAATCTATGCAAGGAAATTAAAAATGTGTTCTCATCCACCCCTCAACTAAGTTATGTGCTTTTTTTTTTCCAAATCCCTTTTTCAGTGTTACACGGTCATTTATATTAAGTTGCGTAAGCATGATGTTGAGCAAATAAGATGAAAGGTTAAAGCCAGCCATCAGAAAAAGTCAGTGTTTAATATAATGTGCTTGCGTTGGCAAAGATTTATGTGTTTGCTTTCTAAAATACCGAATAGCTCTTTCCCCCTTTGGAAATGCAGTGCACATAAAATGATCCCCTCACAGTTTTCTGTTGCTACATTAGAATAGCTGATGAATGAGTGGTGGTATAGAAATGCAGGGTAGTTGGCTTCCATTCAGTCACTGCAACTGGATCCTTTCCTTCCTAAAAGGGGAATTTTCATTTTCTGTTTTACTGAAGGCTGAAATGGAAGATAAATAAAAATGAAAAGTCGTCAAGGAACTGGTTAAATTATGCTTTCTGGCTATGTAGCCATTCTTGGCTTTTGGATAAGTTCTAAACCCATGGTTTAAGATCAACTAGCCTTTTGAGTTGAACTGCAATGAGCCAGGTAGTAATGATGATTTGTATGTGGTAATGAAGGTGAATTTTGCTAAATCTCTTTAGTTTTCATGTTTGATTGTTACTTACTGGCTGATCTGTCACTTTATTAGTAAGCAGCTAGAAAAGCTGGAGTTTTATGTTTAGTTGTGACATAGGCTAACATGGCAAATGTTTGAAAGAAGAAGCTGAATTGAAAGTAAAATGCTTAGATAACATTGAAATTAAGACAAAAACAGAAGTAGCATTTGTAATATTTGATCACTGTGTACACTGTGAAATTCTAAAAGGTCTCTTCTTGGTATATGTAACAGTGTATTCTCTTATTTTTTCCATGAGTGCAGTGTTTAGTGGTTGGGTTGGGCTGCAGCAATAGCTACCCACATTTATTACAAGAATACTTCTCATAGATTACAATTTAATTATCCTTTGTTAGTGAAGTCTGTTGGTGAGAGAGACTGCACATAATAGATAATGAGGCAGGGAGAAAAGTGAAGAAAAGATAGAAATTAGTTTAGCACTGCGTTTTTTTCACTGAATGCTGATGAATTAGTAAATTACAGGCTTTAATATTACTCTGCTGTCTTGACAGGCTTTTAATAGCAATATGGTTAAGTTCACTGACTGGTCCATAAGAAGTAATATGCTAGTCAGGAAAGTATCCTAGAAATCAGTGTGGCACAAGCCACTGTTCTGTGCCTGTTCTGGAAGGAAGCGTTTGAAGGACAAAGGAGACTCCATGGAGATCTTAATTTCTGGGCCAGGTGTGTAAGTGCATGCATGTGAAACCAGGGCATTCTGGAAGGTAGGAGTGATGAGCAGCAGGCCTCAAACTTCTGCATTAAAACCTGTGTTGATGGAGGTCTGTGAAGCTCCATTGTATTTAACCGGGAGCATCATATGAGACCAAATAATGTCTGAAATATGGTGCTGTTATTTCAACTCTGTATTTCCTGTAGGTGTTATTGAAATGTTTGGGGGGGTGGGGGAGGGGCGCATTTAAAGACACTTCTGTGGATACAGTAGTTACTGAGGTTTGTAAGGAAACACTGACTCATTTTTTAGGACTGTTGAAATTTATTTAAAACAAAAAAAAGGATTGGAACAGATGGATATTTAGAAATACGCAAGTAAAATTGGGATCCTGCACTTGAAGTACCAAGTAACAGAATGCGCTAATAGGAAATAATGGGTTTCCATGTGGAGCCTCGCAGATCACTAGGTGGCTAATTAATTAAAACATTTACTATTGGAGGACAAAAGAGGAAAGGGCGATTACTTCATATTGCTGTTTTCTAAGAAAAAAAAAAATTGTGCTTCTGATATCAGTGGAAGAAAGGCTTGCTCCATGTGCCTAGGGTCTTCACACTTCAAGAACATCTCCATGTGTTTAGAGACAGGAAAACAGAAGAATGATCAGGGATCGAAAATAATGGTGACAGAGAGAAATGCTTGACCTTAAAAAGAGTATTAGACTGTATTTGTGTTAGTTTTAATTGGAGAAGAGTTTGGTCTTGAAGCAAATCACCTAATTGACCCTGTTTATCATGCCCGTTTGTTTCTTTTCCAGAGTGGTTTGGGTAAGAGCTAAGTAGCCTCCTTTCGAAAGACACAAAGCCATTCCACTCCTTGTATGCACTAATGTACTCTAACCCTTGATAGGCTCATAGAAGTTTGACCAGTTAACGGTCATTTTTGGCAGCCTTGAATGTCCTGTGGTACAGTCTGGTTCAGGAAGTTTGAGTAAATGTGACTTGCAAAATAAACCTTCTGGGCTTCATAGAATATGAGCGTAAAGACTTCAGGAGCAGCTGTGTTTTGATGTGCTCCTGCTGTGCCAAATTGCTAATGCAGAAACAGCCTAATGCCTTTTATTTTGTGTTTTTTTTTTTTTTAAAGTAACATTGGACTGGTGATGACTAATTGTTAGAGGGTCTTAACCTTGTTAAGTGGTGTTTGGAGATGGTAAGGTTTTGAAATCTACCTCCATAAGAGTTTGTATTTTGGGTGGAACTTGACAGACCTTTAGATAAGCACTGTATTTATTAAGTGAGATACCTAAATGTTCCTGCTTGTGGTCTTTACCTGACTGGTTTTCAGGGGCATGGGGAGGGGAGAGAGCAGAATGTACACATTTGCAGTCTAATAGTGCTGTAGTAACCTCCATCTGGTGCTGAGATCATGACTATATCTTAAAAGCCAGAATGAACGCTTTATAATATGATTCTTAATAACCAAAAGCCCTGTCCCAGTTACTGAGTTTTCTCCTTCCTTCAGTAAACAGCCATTGTGGTATCTGTCCCCAGTGCCTGTGAATAGGAGGAAACTAATTTCTCAGTGCTTAAGTTACTCCTTTACTAAATCCCTGCTAACTTTTGTGTTTTGTGCACATACTGGAATTTGCAATATGATTTTCTTACAATAAATAATTAAAGGGAGAGCAGGATCTTCATGTTGTTCTCCTTTCAACTAGTCAGCTTCATCCTTTTAAACTCAATAACCCCACACTTGGTTCTTTTTTTCCCCTCTGTAGCTGCTTTCCCCCCCAGCTATTAAAGATTTCTTTGTATTTCTGAAATGAAACATTTTTTGTCATCTTAAAATGACAAAAATTTAAATCTCAAAGGTGCACCAAGTACGTAGGACTGCTTGGCTGCATAATCGGTGCTCTTAGAGGAGGTCAGCCTGCTTTCCCACCCCCGAAAGTGCCAGGGATGAGGGGACTGAAGACAAGTTCAGCCTTGGGAGGAATAAAAGGAAGCAACGTGCCAGTTGAGACATGAGTATGTGTGGCTAGAAAGGTGGTATGAAGGATGTCTTGGTATTTCATAGACAAAATAAGAGATTAGAGAACCATGGTTGGCTTCAATGATTGCATGTATTCAGTGCATTAATGTTCTTTCATGTTTCATATGTTTTGAAGTTCAGTTCACAGCAGTTCTCCAGGTCTCGGAGATGAAAGAAACTTGTGAATATTGGTGCAGTGGAACCTGATGAGAACAGGGCCTTGTTAGTATTTAGAGACAGGGCAGTATCTTGAATTAGCTCAGGTGGTTTGAGTAGTGACAGTTTGATCCTGTAGCCTACCAAGCATTGCAGTGTCAAAATACGGTTATAAAAGCATGTAATTGTGGTTTTTAATTTCTTTTAGCATTTCGGTAGGATTTAGGAAGGCTTTACTGTTTGCCGTGACCTCTGGTTGTAAAACTTTCTCCTGGAGCCGGAGTTGGCAGCGATTGGCAGGGGGGGCAGCGCTGCTCCCACCGAGCTGGGTGCTGGGCCGCCCTGTGACGGCAGCCTGGGCGCAGCTGTTGGGGCAGGCAGCTCCTGCCTGCTGCCGCACCTCTGCCCACCACTGCTGACACCCTGGCACAGCTTTCAGCACTGCCGGGGAACGGGGAGGAGAGTATGCTTCTGGTCTTCGGGGTGATCCAATGGGAATTGCATTGATCTGGTGTTTAGCTCTGATCCTTATCAAATGGATTACTTCTAAGGTAGGCCATTTTATTGTTCTGTTTTGATTCACCAGGTTTATAAGTAGCCTGAGAGAAAACCAGTCATTAAGAACCTCGCAAGTACTTATTTTTCTTTCCAAATCTAATCTGTTTTGGAAACACATCATTCATCATTTAAGGTTGTGTTTCTTAAGTGTTGGTACATGATTTTGTAGCTCTCAACTTTTGCCTGCCTTGAAGTGGGAAGAGTGTGTTTGTAGCAGTGCCAGTTGGGACACGAAAAGGGATCTGAAATGGCTTCTGAATGGCAAAGGTTTATGTGCCTCCTTTACTAACAGATCTGCAATTTTATAGTGCTTTAAAGGCCTTGTGAAAACAAGGAAAATAAATTTTAAACATAATGAGAATAATACATATTAGTGTTTTGCTTCTTGGACAGGATATCCTTTTTGTATTGTTGATTTCAGGGTTACAGGAGTGGAAATACCAGTTTTGTTTGCTTAGGTGGAATACTAGTTACTTTGCTTGCTTTGTAGCCTTTCCATTTGAGATACCTGTGCTTTGAAAAAATGTGCTAATGTTAGACAAAATTGGGAGTTCCTACTCTTATCATTCTAAAGGATGTAAGTGTCCCCATAATATATACTGTGGTAGTAAATGTAGGTGGAATTGGTGCCTGGACATGTGACCAGGCTCCTTGCCGCATAGCTTGCTGTCTAACCTTGAGTTAATTCAAAAAGGGGAAATAAATTTAAGTTCAGGATTGTGGAGGAGAGCCAGAATCATTGGAGAGAATGAGGGAAACAGAAGAGAAAAAATACAAGTCAGAATTAATGCATTTATATCTAGGTTTTTAATCACTACACTATTTAAACATTTTTATACAATTAATGAATTTGAATTTGTTTTGAGAAAAAAGTACCTGTTCCTGTATTCTTCAGTCATTGGCAATAACAGTTGTAAATTTGCTGAAAGCAGAAACGGTCTGGCTAAGTTGCTAGCACTTGTGATAACTGTTGTCACATCAGGAAAAAGACCAGGATACCCTAATGGAAGTTCACTTGTGCCTGAAGGCAGATTCCAAATGCCAAAATTTTACAGCCTGTTTGGTAGCCTAATTAGTCACCTGCATTTTGTTGCTACATTGTTGAATTGCTGGTTTTCTGAATCTCGACACAAAAAGCCTACTTAAGGGTTATGTCTATAATTCAGTTTGGTCAAAGATTCTGTTAAGGTGGGAAAAACAGGAAGGTTAAGTAGCTGACATAATATAGTTAAACATAAAACCCTCTTTTATGTATGGTTGGGTTTTTAAATGTGCTCATTGTGGTTTTTTTTTTTTTTTTTTTTTTGGGGGGGGTACATTAAATAATCCTAGTTTTGTTGGTTTTGAGTCCTTCTGCCATTCTCATTTAGTTTCTAAAGGTAGTATCCCTGTGTGTTTTTGTCCCCACTTAGGTCAATCACTTACACTTTTTTGACTATGCTATCTTTTCTGATACATCTTCAAGCTTTTGTATATTTTTGTTAAATATGAAAGTTTTTATTTTGATAAAGCTTTGGGTAAATCTTATTATGCCATTTGGTCTATATCTAGAGTAAAAGAAAAAGCCTTACAGATGCTTGTTAGATATCCGTTACATTTATATCTGTCATTAAACCACCAGCTAAGTTTATAAATGACTGCCATCCATCTTGGGAGACAATAATGAAATAGCTTTGTATGGAAGAAAATAGTAGAATTGCAACATTCAGATATTTGAAGGGGATATGTGTCTTATTCTTATAGATAAGTATTGCTCTCCTGAAGTTAAATACATTTTCTTATCACTGGCTTGATAAATTTTCAAAATACTGCTTTGAACTATCAAAAACAGTAGTACTGTTTTGCAGTGGCTTGTCTTGAGTTCAACAACAGTTACTTAAGTGCTTTAAAATAACATTTTTCCAGGGCTTTTGTGATAAAAATCTTGGTGACATCTTAAGTTAGTATGATACTTTAAATTATTACTGAAGTAAAAGAATTATGATAAAGAATATTCTCACTTTTTGGAATCCAGTAATCCAGAAATCTGGTCTAACTAATCTGTCATTCCAAGGCCTGCTAATTGATAAACTGTCTTAGAATCATGAATTCTTTCCAAGTGTGTGTATTTGTGGCAGCAAAACCAGCAAATTGCAGTTACCATGATATAACAATTTATCCAAACTTGTTCTTACTTTCTCTTTCTGAAAACAACCCTCTAACTGTTGGGCAAATAACTTGGGCAGAAAAGCCAAGTAGGTAAAAATACAAGACTGGCTGTATTGCTGTCCTCTGACTTTTCTTTCCTCATTTCTGAATAAACAACTGAGTCGCAAAATAAGGGATTTGCACTCCATCAAAACGCGTAGGTTGTTCTTTCTGAGGAGAGGCACTGGATACTGAAGGCTGACAGCTCCATCAGTTTTTTTCTGTTGTTACAGAATTAAACCAGCAGTTGTTTCACTTGACAATCTGAAAGCTGGCTAGCTGGCTTTTGCTGAAATGAAGTGCCCAGCAGTAATGCTGGTGTGGTGCTCTGAACTGGATCGGGAAGTCCTAGTGATAAAACTGATACATGAGTGGAAACGTTTGTTTGGCACAAACAGCAGCAGGTGCTCTGTTTCCATGTGTTCTATGCATCTGCTCTACTCCTCAGCATCACTGAAGCAGTTTCCCTTTGAAGACACGTGTGCTATTTTGGCATGTCATTCCTGTTGCAGGGCCTCTAATAATTTCCTATAGTCTTGTGAAAAGATTTTCTGACAGAGCAGACTTAAATCTATCTTTTGGTAGATACTTCCTTTGCCTGTTTCTGTGGAGTCCTTGTATCATTGTTGTTCTTAAAGAATTAATGGATTTTCCACTTTGGTTTGAAGAACTTTTGTGCACTTTCCAAAAATATGTGAAAAAATAAGAGGAGAAATGACAGTTTTTCTTACTGTATTGCCCTTTGGAAGAATAAATGACACTTAGATATGAAACTGAAATTTAAGTTGAGTTTTTCAAAGTGGAAGTCCAGTGTAAACAATCCTTCAGTTTCCCAGTAATCTTTACACGTCTTCACTGCTGAAGCAAAACAGCCCACCCAGTTCAGATAGCTCTGCTCGTGTCTGGGAAGGAGCGGAGTGGTTTAGAACCTTTCCTAATCATTGGAGAAATTTGTTTAATCACTTGAAATCCAACAGATATTCCCACCGGACTAAGCAGTCCCTGTGCTTTAAAAGGGAACCTGCCTAAACACATTAGAATTGTCTTCAGTTAGAGCACGAGTAATTCTGTCTGCCTGTTTGTTTGAAATTTGTACGGGGTGTGTGTGTGTGTCAAGGAGTTCAGTATGGCTTATGGTTATTAACAGGTACAAAGCCTCAGACCAGAGAGGTGGCAGAGATCTAGAAATAAAATTTTATGCTAAATGAGTTAAAAAATATTAACAGTATCAACAATACTGTGATGCTTTGAAGTGCTAGAAGTGAAGCTCTGTCCGTAATATTTTTAGCCGAGATCTCTGCAGGCTGAGTCAGTATGTGCTACAGTCATCTTTACTGCATAAGTAAGGAAAAATTTTAGTTTAAGTATAGTCTTAATGTCTTGGTAGAAGATTAAATTACCTTTTTTTTTTTTCTTTAGTTTTTCTAGAGTGGTGTAGTAGTATAACAAATACACTGACAGTATTATTTGAAGTGGGAAAACAAGTGATATGCCTTTACCTGTGGCACACAGTCCATTACCCATTTGGAGTGTAAGCTGACACAAAGTTATACATGGCTGGATGAACATAATATTTAATTTACCTATCACAAGTTGCTAAATACCTCTGTGCCATTAGCTTCCTCCTCTCTCTGACTGCCCACCACAGTGCTTCTTCTATCTGTAGCTCACTTACTTGCCTGGTCTAAAGATATGAGGTCTGGCCACTCATCACTCACCCTGTATCTGTCTCTTGATGGAACTTCCTAATAAGTGTTTTCTTCATATCTATTTTATTTAACAAATTTCACTGTATGAAGTATCTTTAGGACCTCTACTCTTCTAGCAAAATTAGCTGGAATCTTCTTACTACTTTTGAAGTATCATTAATAAGGTTTACACAATACATTCTCTTTTTCCTTAGGAAATAAAACGTTGAAAGAAAAGTATTTGATCAAAGATTCTTATGAAATCTTTCAGAGCCCTTGCAGAATGAAATCACTTGTTTTGTATAAGCAACCGGTTTGTTTTTAAAATATGCTTTGTGTTTGAGAACATAAATGGATGTAATACTATATCTAGCAAATAATATTTTAGAGAGAAAATAGTATATTAGAATCAACATATCAAAAGTTTGTATTTTTCAGCATTTTTTTCATAATATTTTCCTTCTCAGAGAGTATTGCCCCAGTTGGGCATGGTTCATCTAGCCACATGTGTGCTTAGCTTTCTCCTGTATTAGATTACAGAACAGTACTGAATATGTCCAGAAATCTGTGATAGACAGGTGCAAATTGCAAGTTAGCACTAAATTATATCACTGATTATGCCTAGTCAGTGATATGAAATGTTCCAGGCTACTGAAAAGATACTCAGCTGAGATTTGCTGAAGTTCAAAGGTAGGTTCTATGAAGAGATTTGAAAGTGTTAGTGGGAAGTCAGCATCACTTTTTGGCAGAGAAATGCTGTACAAACATATTTTGAGGGAAGGATTATTTTCATGGTTTATAATACTTTGAGGAAATACGAAACAAAAGCTAAGACAACATAAAAGTGCTGTCTTTCTTACTGTCTTTACAACAGCTACTGTAATTGAACCCTATTTGGAGCTAGATCTTGAGTAATTTCTGTAATTAATGTTAAGCTTACCTTTGGAAAAATGACTTCAAGTGAAAGTTTCTCTATTTTTAACATGAAAAATGTTTAAAAAAATAGTGTAACTTCTGGATTTGAAGCCTTTGTATGTCAGTTGTACGAATAATGCTGAAAGATTATTAATCTTCTAGTCTTTGTGTGCATTCAGTTAGTTCTGTGCAGAGAGGCATGTAAGCAGTTTTGTCTTTTCTGCCTTAGAGATAATTTTTCTGTCCCTTTTTTTTTTTAAAAAAAAATTTTGGAATGCCTTCCAATAGCCAACACCTGTATTTCTGTCCTGTTTTCTAACATGGTTTAGTTTTCCTCGTCTTTTGAACTTGCACGTTTTCAGGCTATTCTGTGTCCCTGCTGTATTGTTGTTCCTGCTACACAGGGAAAAAAATTAGGGACTGTTCACCTCCTGTCTTTTGTCTGAAGTTCTCAAAGGAATATGAGAACCCTTTGTGGCACTGAATGTCACTGTCCTCAGTGTAAATAAGAAGTGGACAGGGAAAAGTCAGTTTTTAATATTCATACATAGTCATGGTTCTTTGAAGAACATGTGTTGTGAACTGGCAAAAATTAAGTCTGATTGTGGAGATGATCCGAGGGTTAAGAAATAACATGAATGAAGGCCTCGGGAAGCTGGCAGAAGGTGATGAAAGTGTACAGTAAAGGCAAGGTGTGGGGCTGGGTGCTAGGTCATGCCAGTGTTGTGTAACTAGGAGAACATTCCCTCAGTTCTTGACTATTAGAGGACCCATTCATCAGACTTGTGGGAGACTTACCTATACATATTTTGTATAGGTAAGAAATACAGCCTTTATGGGAGTATCTTAATGTTGTGCACAGATAACGTGATAGTGCTTTTAGACTTTTACAATCAAATGTGAAATACCACTTATTTTTTAAAAAAATACTGTTAGGTATTACATCCTTCTTCAGTGTTACCTTGATTTGCCTACAGAAGGTACTGCATGGAATGAAAGTTGCATGTGACTGCCAGGTTCTGCCCCTGCAGGATATACGTTTAATTCCTAATGGTGTCATGTGAGTTTGTACCTCTTTCAAAACTACTTTTAGCTTTGAAAGATGGAAATACCCCATGGGTAAAAGTAAATAAATAAACCAGGAACTGCAAGCGTTTAATTATTACATTCTAGAAGGCTGTGAGGAGCACTTCTATTTTGTGCCTACTTAATGATGTGAGGAATGATTGGGGAGCGTTTGGAAAGAAATTTAGAGGGGATATTTTTTCCCACACTCTGATCCTGTTTTTCATAATCTCTGCACTACCAATTCCTGTCCTTCTTTTGTCCTCTCCTAAAATAAAATCAGTGTTTATTTCCATTTCAAAAGGTGCATATTCAACTTCCAAAATTAATTTTAAGAGTTAAATTGGAAATGGGCAACTGATACTTTATTTCAGTTTAAAAATCTTTTAGTTCTAACCCTAATTTCCATGAAATACTTTTTTTTTTTTTTTTTCAGAGACGTGGAGCAATTTCCTATGACAGCTCTGATCAGACTGCGTTGTACATTCGTATGCTAGGTAAGCATACCAGCTCTATATTGATTTTAAAGAATTATATTTTTTTCCCATTTGAGTATTGAATTCTAAAGTTTATAATTTCCTTTATCTTGCATAATATTCTGGTTAGATTCTTTTGTGTTTACATGGTTTTTTTGGTGGTTTGTCTTTTCTTTTTTTCTGAGTTAACCATCGTGTCAGATGATTTTACTCCTATATTTAAAAGAGTTTAAAATTTTTTATAGTTAGCAGATTGTGTTTGGTAGAAGTTTAGTTATCCAAGTGACTCACGATTGATCTTTATTTCTGATGGACTTTATCACTTCTACATGGTATCCTTCTGGTTAAAACTGTGGCTTAGAGAACATTTGTGTGAGAGTTTGCACATAAAAAAACCTTTGATACTGAGGCTATGAAATGCTCAAGGTGTTCTTAAAATTATTACATTATTTTAAACAATACTTACTAACACCAGAAGATGACTTGAGAAGGGAATGGATGTGTGGCAGGGCCAGTGGTTTGGTCAATTTACTGAAGAATGTTTCCATAGTAGCAACTGTGTAAAGTGTAAAGCCATATTAAAATTGAAGAACAGTGCTGGGAGAGGCAAGCATCTGGGGGAGACCCCGTGTGATTGTGAGTGCGTGGAAGGAGGAGTTAAGTTCAGTTACTGGGAGGAGAAATAGGCAGATCTGGCTGCTGGATTCAGTACTTAACTCTTCTGGAGGCTGCTGGTGGTGCAGATGGCATGGGGACTGTGTATATACACTGAAGTCTGTTTCACTGCAAACTTGTGCTGCTTAATTTAAGCCGTTTTGAGCTTGATTTTGTGTTAAAATGGACTATGAATGCATGCGTGATGTCTCACACAGCTCAGTGAACATCAGCAGCTAGTGATTATAAATTCTTAACCGGCTCCAACTAGATCAGCCAGAACATGTCTTTTTATGCCCTGAGTAATTTCAGTTTAGTTGTATATTGTATATATTAAAGTCCCCAGAAATTCATAACTATGTTCTCTATGAATTTAAGGTTGTAAGCTATTTGTGTGTGTGTACACGTGTATATATGAATTCGTAGTCGTAACTTATGTATGTAGGCATACCTCTGCGTATGTATATATAAATCCAGTTTTGACTTAGCATCTTCACATTTTTGTTCTGCACTTATTTTGATTTTTATTTTTTAAGCTGGTCAAGTTTTTAATACTGTAGCACTGACTGTCTACTAAAGGATTTTTTAATAATTACTTTGGAGATTTGTTAAGAGGAGGAGAACGAAAGATGCTAGCTTCTCAATGTTTATTGAAAAAGCTGCTGGATTTTTTTTGCTGTTTGAAATAGGCTTATTAAGTTTTCAGAAGTTTAATTTTTAAATCCTCTTTTTGGCAGGATGAACAGTAGAATTCTTTAAAATGTGATTTTTCTGATCTAATAATAAGAAGCAAATAAATTCAGGCCAGAGGTAGTTTTGTTTCCTTGATTTTGTGATGGTTTTAAAAAATAACTTTCTGTGCTGTAATTAGAAAATACAATTATTTAAAACTTTCAAAATCCTAAAAATGTAGTACTATTCATTTGCCAACAGGGGATACATGTGTTAATATATTTTAAAGATGCACAGATAAGCTTGAATTAGGTACTGTAAGTATATAAGTGTGTTTTGATCTTTTTAAAATTAATCTGATAGTGGTAGTAACTCAGTTTGTAAGAAAATAATTCTTAATTTCTGGAGAGAATAATCTGATTTCTTTTGCTGCTTCGGAAGTTTAATGGTATCAGAAAGTAGTTAAGCCTATAATTTCTGCAGAAGGGTTTGTGATAATGCTCAAATCAAGAGGAAAGCAATGCATGACTTCCTGTGCTTTTTGGTACATACACTGAGGGATATATACTTCGTATATACTGAGGGAAGAATCTAATTTGTTTGGAAGTCTTTCTTTGACAGTTCTCATGGGCATAACTGGAATATATTTGGAATGTCATAAGTTAATTTTCACTTTTTCTTTAATTGGAGTTAATTTATTAGACTACGGGATTGCTGCTTGTAATGAGTAGCGTAACTTTGGCTGGCACTGATTGCTGTTCAGTGATGCCAGTCATTCAGAGGCAGTAAGACTTATAAAGGATTGATCTCTTCTAACTTTGGCTGGGGAAGGACAAACAAGTAAAACACTGTTCACTGGATGTTTGGATCAGTGTGTAAAATTTGTATTACTTTCTCATTTGTTAGTGATCTTTGTTTTCCCAAATGTTACCTATGCTATAGTGTACAGGTTAGCAACTATTTACAGATTTATTACTGTTATATTTGTACATTGGCTGTAAAAAACACCAGCCTGAAAGCTGAACAGTTGGACACATCAATATGTAGAAATCTTCTTATCAAAGTAGATTTAAGAATGAATAAATTCAATTAGGTTTTTTGAAAGAAATGTGAAGTATTGTGTTTCCCATACAGTGGTGTAATGGTGGTTTTTTTTTTTTGTTTGTTTGTTATTTATTTTAGTACACTTTAGCAGAGGAAGCTGTAAGGAATCCTCAACTGTACCTAACAGGAAGTTAGGCACAGTCAATGGGAGGTTTTGCCTTTTACTTGTATGGTTATTATTCCTAACAGACTATATGTACTAATACACTGTACCTTGATAAGGTGTTAATTTTAGCAGACCAAAAATATAAAGCTGAGGGTATGTAGGTCACATCCCTCTACCTCTAGTTATGCTGGCCATAGCATTGCTTCCTGTAAAGCTTTCAGGCTGTTCCAGTGGGAATGCAGTGGAAGTTAATTTGCCCCAAGTAAATGGAAATACCTATGGTATGGTAGTATTTCCAGGTTCAATTTAAAATACCGTATTTTAGGGGCACACAAAGTAAACAACTAACTCTGTCTTAATCAGTGTCGATATAAACAAACAGTGTTGACTCTAATGACTCATCTGTCATACCCTGTTCCCAAAATACACTCTAAGCCACTCCCAAGTGGCTTATTTACTATTTTAAAATACAGATGCAGCATTGTAGAATTTTTCTTTAAAGACCTTGGAAGGGCTAATATATCTGCATCACCTCAGTCAGCTACTTCTCTCAGCAACTATGAGGAATTCTCAACATTTCTTTTAAGTGCGTTAGTGTAATCTTGATACTCTTGTTTTTTCTTTGCTTCATTGGTTTCTTTTTCCTGTTGTTTTGTATTGCCTGAAAGTTTTGCAACAGCGCATGGAATGGGAAGACTAGGACACTGACTGCTTGTGTTGGTGAGCATGCACCTCTTGGGTAAAACTGGGGCATTTTACTCTCCTTTAGAGGTCTCAGTTGCTTCAAATAGAAAACAGTGGAGGCAAGCTGTTGTGTAATGCAAGTGCTCACTGTTCTCTGGTGCATTTATTCTGTTGTATTCCTTTTGCTTTAACTCTGGCATGTTCGGCTGACCTGTCATCTGTTTCTCCAACAAATTCAATAGGAACTTTAATCTCTGAAGCAAGTAATTCTTTGTGGGAATCCAGCTCTTCACAACTTCATGGCTTTGGCTTGGGTGCTTTACCTTAAGGTGGCTGCCCTAATTTCTGCTCCCAGCTGTCGTCTGTGATCTGAGATTTCTGCCCCTGCTCCAGAAGGCCTCAGCTCCCTGAGCAGCTGCTGCATTGTTACTGTGCCACACTGGAGTATTAGGGTAGCACGAAGTATGTGCTGTGTAACCCTAATGCACAGGGATGTCAGTTGTGGTATTTCAGCTGCATTGTAAGTATCAGATCTGTCCTTGCAGTGTGAGCAGAAATCAGAGAAGGGTAGGAGCTAAAGAACCTGTTTCAAGGTAAGTTTTTTTACAGCCCTGATTTCTTTTCAGTTTTCAGTAGCTGCCTACCTCCCTCTTAACATTCCTTCTTCCATTATTTATTCAGTCTTCAACTGAGTTTTCTGCATATATGGCCTTTGTTTTAAAAATGCAAGCAATCCTGGTCACGTTGAAGTATTCTGGAAATAATTATATAGTTCAGTAGTCATGCAGTTTGGTCACATTTAGCAGATACAATCAGATTTTGAAAGAAAGGCTTAGTGCTTTTTAAATGTTTTTCTTGATTCTTTGGATTTGCAGAAGCTCTCAAAGAGAAAAAAATGGTTCCTGGAAGTCCAGTGTCATTAAGATACTGGACTTGAATCTATTCCCCTAAGGAAACAGAGGAGTCTTTTCAGAGTGGCTAAAGAGACACTTAAGATAAAAACTGTTAGCTTCCTGCTGCTTCTGCCCCCTCAAGTAACTTTTTCCAGTAAGCAAACAGTGCAAGTCTGGTTGTTTCAAGAGATTTTGTAACTACCTTGACAATATTTTTTTAAAAGGTTTAACACATGAAACTTCTTACAAGTTCATCTGGTTTAGGTATTGAACTTTAATTATCTTTCAGCTACTGTGATAATAATTGGCTCTGAGGTGGGACTCCTGTTGTTGTTTGAGGGAATTATGTATTGGTGTCCTTAAGTTTGATAAAAGTAAACATAAATATCAAATGTCTTCTGCCTTTTTTAAAAGCTACCTATGATGGCAAACATGTTTCTTCCTTAAGATTACATGTGGTATAATTTCCAAGTTATAGGGTTACAAAAAACTCGTGCAGGATTTTCCAAGTAAATCAATGCAAATATGTTACATGCAAACACAATGAAGTGGGTTTGTTTGAGATTTACTCCTCTTTGCAGGTCAGGTTAAATGAACACCATAACGATAGCCCAGTGTTTCTGGATGTTTTGGGACTAAGTATATATAAGCAGTGGAGATTAGTCTCACTGTGCTAACAGCAGCAGCATTTCAGAATGTGCTAATGTGCTGTCAGTTTGATACTGTTCCTTTTTATGCCTGTGTACACATGGAAACTTCAGATGGATGCGTGGTATCTTCAAATTCTACTTGTTCCAATTTTTCCGAGAAAGTTTTTTTGGTCTGAAATACCGAAAAATGTAGTAGTTCTGTACAATGATAACGGAGACAGCTCTTCTGCTTTCATTTGGGCCCAGTACGGATTCCTACTTTTTTTACTGTGATGAATTCTGGTCCTGTAGCAGTGATACTGTTTTCCAGAATGAATCTAAATTTAGTCTAAAAAAATTAATCCATTGTTGAGATCTTGTTTCCTTGCAAAATACTCTCCACTTCTACAACAATCAAGGAGACATAATTTGGTTTGCCAAATATTTAACAAAAATACATTGCTTTCCTTGCTGAGAATTTCTCATTTCATATGTATGCAAGTAAATACACTCATTTTACCATCCTCTTACTACAGTTGTCTTTTTAATAGTTTACTATGTGTATTTTTTAAATGTAATTTATTTTGGCTGACTAAATGCATGTTTAAGTAATTTCTGTTAGATACAATGTGGTTAGTTGATTAGTTGCATTTCTGCATTTCACTTGTAGACAGTTTTTCTTGTTTTCCTGCTCAAAAATCCACAACACTTTGAGCATTTCAAGGGTAACAAGGATACTGTTATACTATCTAACATATTAGACTAGGTACTAGTAAAGAGAGAACAAAGCAGAGACATTTTCTGGATATCATTTATCAGATGAACCTGCTTGTTATTTGCAGAATTCCATGTTAGTCTCAAGTATTTTTTCTGTGAGCTTTTCGTATTATTGACACTTGGAACAAGTAAGTTGTTCATCAAAACCTACATTGTACACCAACTTAAACTATTTGCTAATTCACATTGTGGTTGGTAAACTGAAAATTAGGACTGCCTTGAAAACTAATTATAAATCATGAACTTGTGTCACCTTTTCTGTAAAAAAAAAAAAAATTAGCTCAACTGAAAAACCTTCTTTTTATTTTTCTTTTAATTCAGCTGGTGAAATAATTCACACAGCTGTAGCTATGACTGATTTCCCAGATAAATGAGTGAAAGGTAATGAAAGTTGCATTTTCCTCTGTGTAAACTGATACTTTCATACACAGCTACTAATGCATTTGCCTCTACTTTTTTCCAAAATTTCCTCCCTTTTTCTTTTTTATTAACTTACTTTGAAATAAAATTCACCAGTTGCTTGTGCCTAACAGAAGAGTTCTACAATTTGCTGCCTCTGTATTGCCTGGAACAAGACAACCAAGCCTTTTGCACTCTGCTCAGATGAATGCTTGAAACGTTTATAAGTAATATATTGTCAAGGGTCTGAAAAATATTTACTGGTAGTAATTGTGCTACTTTCCCGTGCAGCTCTTTAAAGGTTTTCAGTTTCAAAAAAGCAAAAGGAGTAATAATGGAAACCAACATGTAGTTTGTATGTTTTACTGATCTCTAAGCTCTAGATTGATTATCTGGGGAGCCCTGGATCTACTTACCTTTTCTGTGGTCCTTCCAGGGTGCCTCACAAGATAACACTATAGGTGTGTCAGTGGTTATAGATATGTATCTCTAGAAAGATACCTGTTAAGTGTTGAAAGTATATTACTGAAGTTTTAGTCAGTGTCTTTGGCTGCTTTCTGAGAAGTTTCCTGGTTCAGCATTACAAGTTAGCAGGTTGGAAAAGAAGAGGAAAAGATGTTAGAATATTATTAGTTGCTGGAAATTAAATAGCTGTATCTTTATTTTGTTCTTATAAAATCAGTCTTTGTTCCTTGTGTTAAATATTTAGTTTTGATTCATATTAAGATCACTGTGTTTGAGGAGAGAATAAAACCTTGAAGGATTTTAACAATTAAAAACCAGAACATCTTCACATCCTAAATTTAGGTTTTTTTCTGTAGGATTTGATCAAATGCAGAGCTACTGCATTTGATTCTCAAAGGTTTGCCCAAATTGGTAAATGTAAAGGGATTCTAAGTGAAAGCTTTTAATCTATGTGAACTACTTAAATTAATGCATACAAATACCTAACAAAGTAATACTGATCAGCTTTCAGTTGGTAATATGCGTAAGTAGAAATCAACTAGCATGCTAAAAGATTCAGGCTGAAGCTAATTGCAGTACAAAATAGTTTGATAAAATTTTAATACTGAGTTTTGGTATTTCAATAGGCTCTTGTGTAATATTCAAACAGCTGAGCGCAAGTAAGTAAACGCTAGTGGGAAAATTCAATTATGTAATATAAACCCGTATTGTAACTAGCTTATTTGCTAAAAGCTACCATTTCTAGAAGCTGAGTCTTTTTTGTATTATACAAAATGTTATCGTTTTATGTGTTACTGAGGAACAAATCGACTTTTAATGTTCTTGTTTCTTGTCATATTAAGGTGCATTTTTACCATACTGGTCCAGCAAGCTGTTCCTAATTTCACCTGAATGCTTATCACATGCTTCTGGCAACCGTATGCTTAGGCAGGAGGGATTTTGACAAGAAAGCATGCGATTGCATGTTTAACAAGTCTTCAAACTTTGTTTTGAATTTCACCTTTAGAACAAAAAGCATTGAAATAGACCTATTGTTTGAATAACCCTCCTCCATTAAGTACATGAATCTTTACCCCTCCAGGCTATGTTAATTTGCGTTTTATCTCTGCCACTCTTCCACACTTTTATTTCACTCTTGACCCTGTTTCTAGGAGATGTGCGAGTAAGAAGTCGGGCAGGATTTGAAACAGAGAGAAGAGGTTCTCATCCATACATTGATTTCCGTATTTTTCACTGTAAGTATTTAAAAGCAGATAAATGACAAATAAGGGAAGGCTTCCATTAATTTTAACTACTGAGCCTCTAAAAATAAGATTAGCAGCTTATATAGCAGGACCATTTTTTATACTACTTAGGAAGATCTTCCGTGCTACTTCATTACCAAAAATAAGAGTAAAACCCTCACTGCCAGATTCTTGTTTTGAAAAAATAAGTAGAAACTCATTGAATTTAGATCTGAATCCCTACGGAAATGAAGACTGTCTTGTATGCAGCTGCTGCTGTGTGTGAGAGTTCTTACTTGGCAGACACAGTCAGTGGAGAGGAATACTTCCCTGCTTTTATAAAGCATCAGAAAGGCCTGGTCAAGGATGAAGTTTGAATTACAGTAGATGTCAATATTCTTGTTCTGATAATAATCAATTAACATACACTCAAACATGTAGCTCGGCCTTAAAATTTTTGGACCTTGACAAATTTTACATGAAGATTAAAGTATTAAAAGAAAATAGCTGAAAAAAATTGTGGTTTAGGAAACAGTTTTTCTCAGTTACAAGAAGATTATTTTCTGATAATTTAACTTTTTAATATCTATATTGTTAGAACTAAGTATAAAAGCTTTAATAACTACCAGCAAAAGTGCAGGGAATTTAAATCTTAATTATGCCAATAATATTGATGTATTAAGTGTCGTAAAGCATCTATACTGAGGTTGTATGAGCAAAATTCCAAGTGCTCTGAATGCAGTGGAGACATCTAGAAAAACTACTTCATGGTGACAAGTGTGGTTGTTGTAATTATCTTCTTAATAAAAATGAGTGGCAGAAGTTGTGCTAATTATTATTCTGATCTTAACTGAAGTTACTCTTTTTAACCATAGATAATAACTTAAATTTAAATCTCATTTTCATTCAAAAGCTAGTATAATAGGTGAGAAAACAAAGTTTGAAGAGTATTGATTTTTTTTCAATAAAGAGGTTAAGAATTCTATCTCAAGTCTTAGTAATTCTATTGGGTATATAAAAAATTCTGTGTAGAAACAGCATGTGATTTATGAATTGCATAACTTTGTCTTGTCATGTATCTATACATACGTGGCATTTAATCTTGAGATGGTGAAATGTTAACAAGCATTAAAAACTACCTTTTAAAGGCAGTCATATATGGTATTATTGCTGTTGTGAAATTAACTGTGTTTTCTATGGTACTCATCATGCTGTTTCTTTCCATCTTGATGATTGTGCATCAGGCACATAATGACTAATCAGGACAAGGATTTTCACACCCTTTCATCTTGCCCCTACTTGTTCAGGCTCAGGCACCAACTTTTAGCAACATCAACTGTGGTGTCTGATGACAGCAAAGAATGTTGCTAGGAGGCCCAAAAAATTCTTTGGTTATAACTTGCCTCTCAAATCAGCTGCTGTGGCACTTTACAGAGTTGCCATATTATAGTCAGATTATTTTTTTTGCCCTTCAGGATTGTGGCCTGTTGTGGTGTTGCTCTTTGACTTCAGACTCTTTGTGGAGATTCTTTGCAAGTCATAAGGAATTTGGCCCCATCTTTCACCCTATCACATTATTATCTACTAACATACAGAAGTATTTGGTTTTTTAAAAGAGTAAAATATTTTATTTTTCACTGCAGTGCTAATTTAGTCCTGATCAGTGTATCTTCAATTGTCTTAAGCAAAAGAGTTTTAGTATAGTATAGTCAGACTGTAATAGACAGCATGTGAGAGGAGCCAGCCCAGCCAGCTCTTCTTTGCTGGGGGCAAAAAACTGGACTGAAGAGGGGTCTCTGCAGCTGAAGCAGAATAAACCCATCTGTATGTTGGCTTCCCCCCTGCCCCAGCTGCATACGGAGCATCAATGCTGCATGAATATGCTTCCTTCATGGTGTTTGCCAAGTTTCACTGTAACTTTTTTCTGCTTTCCACTAACTTTACTGTCAATAAAGTACTTTGCAGTGGTCGTTGCTTACCTGTTTTGCAGATGACTGGTGTGTTGTCTGTCATTCGCTGTGTTGAAGCTTTATTGCCGTTTTGTATGTTGCTTAGCTGACTTCTGTCCTTCAGTGTTATTTTGTTTTTCTGTTACTGATGTTTTGTGAAGAAATTGAATGTCTTTCAGGATGTCCAGCTCTTCTTTTTCCAATATTTTAATAGGCCCTTAATATTTTATTGGTAGGTTTGAAGATTGTTGGATTTTTGAAATACATTACTCTGTTTTCAGGAAGCTACTGTGGTTATTTTTTGTTACAATCACTGTTGTTTCATAACATTATTTTAACTTGCAACTTTAACTAGTGTTACAAAAGTAAAGTTTATTAGCATTTAGTTTTTAAGATCACTTCTGTTTCTTCCTAAAGATGCAGTGTCTGCATCTTCAGCAAGGAGTTGTGTAACTGGCACATGAATATTCAGGTTTCTGAATAGGCTAGAAGTATTTTTAATGCTAACTACTTTCTTAGAAATTAAATGTTAAAGTGGTTGTTGAAAAAAATGTCTTTATTGTTGTTGCTAGAGGTGGTGGTATGGCAGTAATAGCTGAATATTATTACATGCAGGATTTGACTGATGATCAAACTAAGTTTGTTGGATGGTAGTTTTCCTTCTATGTTATCTGTTATTCCAGAAGCCACATTTTTATAGCTAATTGCAGGAGCTAACCAGGAGGAATAGCTCAGTAAACAGACTTTTGTTTCAACAAGACTGCTTTCTGAGGAGTAGAGAAAGCCAGGATTGTATTCTTCATATTGGCTGGTGATTGGTTAACATTGGGCCATGAATTAGGAGTTTTATTCTGTTACTGTGGTCTATTGATTGTGTCTGTGTGGGAGCCATGGACATAAACTCAAGTTAGCAGCTGAAAGCTGCCATTTCTGGAGAGGAGAGAGCAACCACTTAACTTTCTTCCTCAGAAGTAAATTTTTACCTTAAGTACCCTGCCATAGCTTTGTTCAGTGGATGGGCATATTTCACAGTTGCAAAGTAAATTGCACACAGTTTAGTATTTTATCGAGTTGAATATAAAGCACTGGATCTGCTTGTCACCCCTCAGGTTAGAAGGAGGGAGTTTGGCCCTTAACTGTCTTGATAACCCAGCATGTACTGTTTGCTTTTCAGGGAAGTTACTGAGAAAGTAATAGCAGTGGTATAACCACTCATTTCTATCTGTTGGTTTCAACAGACTACAGTTAATGGGGCTACTTTTTTTTTTTTTTTTTAAATTTTGCTAAAGACATTACAGGTAGTAATTCAGTCTGCAGTATTGGCAGAATACGTTGATAAAAGTTGATGCAAAACAAAATCTTTGGTAGGAGAGTTGGTAAATTACAGTATAAAAATATTCCCTTTTTCAGAAGTAAAGCAGCAGTAAAATTTTAGGGTTTGTTCTCTTGCTATTAGGAGGTTGTCAGTAATGGCTGTTGTTTTATATGTATATGTCTGTGCATATATATCTATATATAAACACAGTTAAGAGACTTTAATTGGGTTTATGAGGACTTCCTAGCATGCACAAACAAAGGAATATGTAATATGCCCCAATTATTCCCTTTTTCACTTGGGGAAAAAAAAACAACAGCAAATGTGTTGGTTGATGTGTACAGTATGTTATAATGAGGAAGGTAAGCCAAAATGAATAAAGTGAAGCTAAAGTGAGTAATTAAGAAAACAGAAAAAAATACTGGGAGGAGTCTTATGCAGATGCAACTGAAATTAATGCTTTCAGATTTGCCTTTTAGGAAAGGTTTATTGGATATAGGTCTGGAAGAACCAGACAAAAACTGAATACTTTTGTTTTTTTGAAGAGGAAGTATTTTTTTTGTTTACTTTTCCTGTTATATCTGCACCAAAATAGAAAAGACCTAGTCTAGTCAGAGCATGCTCCTATGGGGAGATGGTGATGTTGCCAACACATGTGGCTCTATTTCGTGTTTCATAGATAACTGAATATGCCACATCTTTGAATTAAAATACCTTTAAAAGAAGAAAGGGTTTTTTGAGTTAATCAGTGTGTTGCTGTAAACATTTAGCAATTACTTCAATTTTGAATCAGATTGATGCTTGCATACAATATAGTGTTTCACACAGGAGAGAAAGCAATGTGATGGAAACTTATGACATCAGACTTAAATGGTTATTCTCCTTAGTTGTGTATGGAGCCTTCTTAGCAGGGAAAAGAAAGGAATAACTAAGGTGACTTTTATAGGTGATGGATAAATGTAATTCTCTTTCTTAAGAGTGCAAACACATGAAGAAATTCCAGTTTATCTTCAGTATATAATTTTCAGACTGTGTACTTGGAAATCGCAGTTCATGGAACATTTTATATGCTTATTTGAAATCAGAGTCATAGAATGGTTCGGGTTGGAAGGGACCTGAAATATCTTCTAGTTCCAACCCCCCTGCTCTGGGCAGGAACACCTCCCACTAGACTAGGTTGCTCAGCGCCCCATCCAACCTGGCCTTGAACACTTCCAGGGATGGGGCATTCACAGCTGCCCTGGGCAACCTGTTCCAGTGTCTCACCACCCTTATAGTGGAGAATTTCTTCTGAATACCTAACCTAAACCTGTGGTTTATCACTTTAAAACCATTACCCCTTGTCCTGTTGCTACATGCCCTGGTAAAATGATCCTCTCCAGACTTCCTATAGGCTTCCTTCAGGTACTGGAATGCCTGGCAAAGATGTTAGAATCCACTTTTTGAAATGTTGTTTTGAACTTTGCAGTTTTTCACTCACAAGTCAGTGTAAAGGTTTACCTTGGACTGTGGATTTAGATTTCCCTTGTATGAGAGACAAGAGGTCAAAGAAGAGACAACAATTCAAATCCAAATGGCTTGTCTTAAACAATTGGGGAAATCTTTGTGTGACAGCACCTCATCATGCTTTTGACAATACCATCCAAAGGTTGAGAGAAAATGAGCATAGTCCAGATGAAGTTGAATGCCCTTTTTATTTCAAGAAAACGGAGGAATTACCTAGCTGAATCTGGTTAAGAGTAATTGTCTGTCTTGTTCAACAGTCTGCTGTGAAGAAGGGTGAGTTTCACAATGAATTAAGTCATGCAAGAAGATTTCTGTGTGGTCATAGGATGAATGAAGTATTTGTTTCCCTGTGAAAATACCAGCACTGAGGAGTGCAAAGCTTGTACTCCAGAGATTTCTGTAAAAGCAGCCTTTCTGTGAGGGAGGCATTCTGAAATTGTCATCTAATTATTCACAGTCCAGTTTATTCAATTAAATTGTTTTGCTCAATGTAAGTGAAATTTTGACTTCAGTTTAATGTGGAGAATGCAGTCACACCAGAGGAGGTCACAAAATGCCCTAAATACAGCTTTGGCCAACACAAAACAGTGAAGATAAACTTGAAGTGGAAAGTCAGCTTGAGGTGAGCTGGGTTAAGAAAGATTGCAGGTTAAAAGCTTCCAATTGAGCATACAAGACAAAATAAAGGACAGATTTTTTCTGTTTTTCTTTTGCTCTGTTATATTGTTATTTTATCTAGAATTTCTTCTCGAGTTTCTGTAAAACAGCATGTGCATTCTGGAGTCTTGCCCTGGTACAACTCAGTGTTTTATTGTTGAGGTAAGTTTGACCTTAGAAGAAGACACAGCCACATTCTGGGTTTGGGGTTTTTTTTAAACACTGGACAATTTGGCATGAAGTGTGCAAGCATTCTTTTGTTTTTATCTCTGCTTCTAGTTTGACTTTTGTATTGATAGTCATACAAACTCTCAAGGGATATTCTTTTTCTGTCAACCACATTTTGTTATTATAGAATTTTTCTTTCATTTCTGTGGGTGAAAAATAGCCTTGTATATACTGCTTCCTAGTCCTAAGATAATTGCAGTCTGAAGATAATTATGTAGTCCAGCACAGGAATGGCATTGTTCAGTTTACTTAATTTTGTATCCTTCCTCTGAGGTGTTTACAGAAATATTATAAGTAGAATCTTTTAGATACCTTTTCAATGTTTTCTTTATAATTCTGCTGTCGTGTAATGGCCTGCAGTGCCGTTGGGGAACTGGCATTTAGTTCATACTGAAGTAGTCTAATCTCTGTTCTTGGAGTAATTTCTCTCAAATTAGCTCTGCTTTGAGCAGAAAATTGGACCAAAGGACACTCGGAAGGCTCTTCTGTCCTTTCCAACCTGAATTATTCTAGCCTCTGTGGCACTACACTTGGCTAACACAGTATTTTGTTCTGTAAGGTCCTTCAGGACAGGAGTTAGGTTTGCTGGTGGTGATGCCTAGGAGTTGATCTCCATCAGGGAGGATCTGTTGAAAACTACTGTGGAATTTTTATTAGAATTATGGTACTACTAGAGTTCCTTGAAACTTTACAACTTTTTCGAATTCTATTCAGAAGACTCTTGCAAAGCCATGTTTATTTAACCAATCCTTAACCTGCAGTGTATTTTCCAGTGATGGTTGTTATTTGGAAAAAAATGTATGAATGTGTGTATAAATACTATAAAACCAAATCAATCTGGCTTTAATTTTTTATTTTAAGCAGAAGAGGGGGTATGGTGTCCTACGGTGATGCTAAGCAGGGCTTCATAGTGTTTCTAAGGAAGACAGGAAGCATCTTCAGGAACAGGAACCATCCCCCAAGGGCAGGTTGGATAGGGCCCTGGGCAACCTGATTTAGTAGGAGGTGTCCCTGCCCATGCGGGGTTGTTGAAACTAGGTCCCTTCCAACTCAAACCTTTCTATGAAGTGTAATAAGGTGATTTAAACACCGGTACTCTTGACATGCAACTTTAAAATCCTTGCTGAAGTTGTCTTCTGAACAAAATCACAGTTCTATGTGAAATTATTATATACTTTATTACTGAATATCTTACAAGTCTTTTAAAATGCAAATAACAAGTGGGGAACATAAAGAGGAGCAAAGTAGGCTGGAATGTTTTTTTTTAAATGTGCATGAATCTGAGACAATGCATTTCTTAAATGGTTTGATGGGAAGAGATTTGAAATTAGAATGCTTATGGGTCCCTCTAGTGGTGTGAAAGGGTAGATAATACTTTCAATTTATTCATAAATAGAAAAATACTTGTATCCTGAAAGACCTTAGAAATACGGTTATAATTGGCAGGTGAAATAGAATATTTCTTTCAAACATAGATATTTAGAAGTATTGGAAACTTTCAGATATGTCAGATTTGGTAACAGTGTCTGCTATGTAAAAATGATAAATGTGTAATTATGTTTAATATGGAAAAATTGTGAGAGATTACTTCCATGAAGAGATTTCCTTGATTTTATTTTTTTTTAGGCATAAACGTCATCTGGTGGACCTGCATATCTCAAATTTCAGGTGTCGTGTTCAAACATCAGAAAGATCCATCCTCACATTTTTTTAATTCCTTTTTTTATGTTAGTTGCAGTGGCACTCAGTTAAGCTCTTTCTATTGCTAATAGCAAAATTCAGTGATTTTATGCTGTAGCAGGGAAAAAAAATGGGATAGATCTTATGCTAAATAGTCGTGTGTCGACTAGGACCCCATCAGAGGCTAAGAGTCTTTATTTTTGCATGAAAAGAAAGTTGAAGCATTTTGCTAGGATTTAAAGTTTCTATTAATAAAAAAATCCACCAAACCATAATTAAGTTGTCATTCTTCCTTTTGTTGTCTGTCCTTACTATATGAAAAATGCAAAAATTCGGAGATTAAATATATCAGTCTGTTACGATTTGTGATTGTCACTTGTCTTTACTTTGTATTTTCATTTCAGCATGAGAAAAATAAATATTTAATATGTGTGCAATGTGATAAAATTATTTTTTTAGATTTTCTTGAAGTATAACTCACTTGAAAGATTGGGAGTGGGAAGAAAGATTAAAATAAGTGTCTTAGAATATGGATGAAATCTGTTGTATTAAGACAGCTTGCATTATTTTCTTGCTATCTATGCATAATAGCAAAATAACTGATGCTAGTTAACAGAATTATTCTTTTTTCTTTATTTTAGAGGAATTTTTTTTATTACACCAGCATCTTAGAAACAAGAATATAATAATCTTGATTTAAAAGTAAATAAATTGGGTTAAATAATAAGATTCAGGGTGATACTCTTTAAGTAGGTCAACCAAAGTAAAGAAGGGAAGAAGAATGTCACAGGAGAGCTGCTGTTGACTAGATACAAAGGCCTGCAGTTTGTTTTCTGGTTCCTTGCATCAATGGCACTTCTGAGTCCTGTAGTTTCCTTAACATGCCCAACATCCTGACTTTTCTTTCATTCTGTCTCAGTTCTCAAGACTGTATATTTCATATACATTTATATTTTCTCATTCTTAAGAGATAAGGACAGTTTTAGTACAAATGAAGAGCAAATGGTCACTTTTGGATATTAGAAAAGCATTTAACACACTGAAAGCTCCAAGTGAAATGAAGGGCATAATGCCTTGGGAGGAGGGATGTTTTTTCAATATGCTTTTTCTTGAGAAAATGTAATACACTCTTCACTTTCTTTCCATTTTAAATACATTCTTGAACCTTGCTTTGGTAGGGTCTCTGAAGTTAGCGTCTCGTTTTGTGATTCGTGATAGAGGAGGGTAGGCTGACATTCTCTTATTAATCATGCATATAAAGGGAATGGGTTTTCTGATTGTGCCAGGAGGGAACTACCAAGTTTCCATTGCACAACTTCATCGTTCAGTTTACCAGTCTTCCTCATGAGCTTGTCTTTTCTGGTTTGTCAGAACCCCAAAGCAGTTGACTTTTTTTATCCAGAATAATATCTTATATGTGAGGAAAAGGAAACTGCAAGCATGGATGCTACCAATGTTCCTACAGCTGAAGAGCCTATTGTGCCAGGAGGGAACTACCAAGTTTCCATTGCACAACTTCATCGTTCAGTTTACCAGTCTTCCTCATGAGCTTGTCTTTTCTGGTTTGTCAGAACCCCAAAGCAGTTGACTTTTTTTATCCAGAATAATATCTTATATGTGAGGAAAAGGAAACTGCAAGCATGGATGCTACCAATGTTCCTACAGCTGAAGAGCCTATCTTTTTTTTTCTTCTTCTTCTTCTTCTTCTTCTTCTTCTATATTCCCCGCC
>NW_009952893.1:3504010-3529636 GCF_000747805.2 Chaetura pelagica | reverse complement strand
CCTTCTTGAAAGCTAGCTATTTTCTTTTTCATCCTGCCTTTTAAATTAATTACCTGTCAAACCTCCACATCTGACTCACCTCTTCTGAATTGTCCCGTAGCAAATCTTTAGTTGTTAAAGAGAAAGCAATTTACTTTTTGGGTTGGGTAGTCCTCCTGAATTAGATGTTCTGGAACAGCAGAAGGCTGGCAGGGCTCAAGATCTTTTTTCTTGTTTGGAAGTTATTTGTGTCTTTGCAAATTTAAATGGTAAGACATTAGGTCAAGCTGTTACTGTCTACTTGGGCTATATGTTTGGAATAAATAGGAGTTTCAAAGGAAAGTGCAAAGTCCTGCCCCTGTGGAAGAACAACCCCAGGTACCAGCACAGGCTGGGGGCTGGCCACCTGTAAAGCTGTATAGAAGAATCCTGGGGTCCTGGTGGACATGAAGCTCAACATTAGCCAGGAAAATGCCCTTGCAGCAAAGAAGGCAAAGGGTATCCTGGGCTGTATTGGGAGGAACATTGCCAGCAGGTGAAGGGAGATGATCCTGCCCCTTATTCAGCACTGATGAGGCCACACCTGGAGTGCTGTGTCCAGGTTTGGGCTGCCCAGAGCACAAGAGAGATGGACGTGATGGAGAGAATCCAGTGAAGGGTCAGTAAGATGGTTAAGGGGCTGATGAGGAAAGGCTGAGAGAGCTGGGACTGTTCAAGCTGGAGATGAGAAGGCTCAGGGGGGCATCTTATCAATATATGTAAATACCTGAAGGGCAGGTGCAAAGAGAAAGGAGCCAGGCTTTATCTAGGAGTGCCCAGTGACACGGCCACAGGCAATGGGCACAAACTAAAAGATGGGAGTTTGCATCTGAGAATCGGGAGACTCTGAGGGTGACCAGGCACTGGCACAGCTTACCCAGGGAAATTGGGAACTCTCCATCCTTGAAGATAGTAAAAAGCTGCCTACATGTTGTCCTAGGCAATGTGGTCTAGGTCACCTGTTTGAGCAGAGGAGTTTGACCAGATGACCTCCAGAACTCCCTTCCTACCTCTGCTGTTCTGTGATTCTGTAGTAGCAGCATTGCTGCCAGGAAATCTGGAATGAAGAAGGGTGCTTCATATTTGAATTACAGCAGCTGGGGCAGTGCTCTTTTTCTTTTTTTAAATAAGGGGGAGAAAAAGTAGTGTAAGAGCAGTGGTTTATGAACTGCACAACAATTTAGTGAGTGAAAAAGTATTTTTATTAAGATGAATGTCTCAATAACGTATTTCAAAGTAAAGAGTAATGACTGTTCAGCTTCATAGAAGTGAGTGATTCATTTGCCTCTGTACCCACATCCTCATCAGAAAAAATGTGCAAAAACATGTGCAGTCCAGGTGACTTATGAACACAAATAGAGGTTGAACCCAGGTCTGTGCTGTCAAATGATCACATTTGTGTCCTGTTGTGTACCTCACTGACAAAAGATGTTGTTTTACTTCTGTTACCTACATTATACTGTTCTGCTAAAAATTCATGGTTGGCATCTGTGAGAGTGAGACTTAGTTGTAGCATGACAACGAAGTAGGTTTTTGTTAACTGTAAAGACTGCTTATGAAAAAGAAAACTATTAGTGCTTCTGAGATGATTGCTGATTTTTCCCACTTAAAATATTTCATTTTACTGAGTTGTAGTGAAGTTCCTGGATTTTGCTTGTGACTTTGTGGTTGTTTTAGATAATTTTATGACCTAAATATATCCATTTGATATTCCTTTATTTCAAACCTAACAAGTTCTGTTCTGAAATTTGGATTTTAGGGGACTGGATCAAGATTGAGGGGGGAAAAACTTCTAACCTGAAACCTATGCTGTTAACAGGAGCAGCTATATTGCTCCCTGCTTCTCTGTTCTGCAGGCTGTAACCTCTTGTTAACAAATGTGATTAGAAATATTGGTAGTGTAATCATCATGACAGAGTCTATTTTCCTGCTGTATGCATGAATGTTGCTTTATAGGCAACTTATATCATATGTAGCACACCTTTTTATATAACTGCAATATTATATGTACCAGTGTCTTCAGAGGATGTGCCTTTGTCCTTACATGTGATGACTTGAAGAAAGGTATTTCATGTTCAGTTACCTGTGTTAGCTCTTTGAAACTGATTGGTACTTTAGTATCTTGGTGAAGGGTTCCAGGCATATCTGAAGGAATATTCCAGTTGTGTCCATTTAATCTCTGTTAGTGCAGACTGATGTGAAACGCTGCTGCCTTTTGTTAGATACTGTATGTTTGGGCTGTTGTGAATTCCCTTCAGGGGTGGTTTTTTTAGTGTAGATTGGAAAATGTGTGAATGAAATAATGTAGAACTGAAAGTACATCGGAACTTCTCCAGAAAGAACTTAATCTGGATGAAGATTTATTTTATAGAATTAAACTGCTTTAACTAGAAAACACAGAAGTTTTTAATTGAGGTTGATAATAAGGCCACACCTCCCCCTGAATGACATTTTTTATTGACTTTAATAACCAAAACTTTAACTGCTTGTTTAACCAGTTTCTAGTATGCCTCACTCCTTGAAGGGCACAAGGTCTGTACAACAAAGTCGGGCTCATGTTGGTTTTGAGGATTTGCACTTTTGGAAGAGAGCGTGTTTGCATTAACTTCCTTATTTAATACCCTTTCTTTTTTCATTTTTAAACATAAGTATTTCAGGGCAGAATGAGGGAATATCAAGATTACTGACTGATGGTTAAATAAAACTGCTGTTGGGTGGATACTGGTGAAAAGAAAGCAAAGGCCACATTGGGCCTTATGAATTTAAGAATTAAAATATCTGTCCCATTCCTTACGAAGAACTGAGCTATATATAGATACGTAGTTTGATCTTCCAGGTTTCTACAACACTTCAGGCATATCAAGTGGAATTGAATATAAGCTAGCATCAGTCATTTGACTAAACCAGTTAACCTAACATGAGTGAAGCAAAACATTTGGATTGATCTTTGAGAACAGGCTAAAACAGCTTTCTGTGGTGTTTTCACTGTAGTGGGAAAGGGAATCTCATATAAGCTGTGAATGTAGATGTGGCACTTCTTTGGCAGAGGGAAGGTTCTCACTGTAATTGTCTGCAAAAGCACCAAAATCATCTGAGTATGTTTAAAACTTTACCAGTTAAGGTAAGCAAATTTCTGAGCTTAAAAAAATCGGTGTAAAAGTTACTTGTACATGCTTAAAACCTGCTTATAACTCCTGTATCAACAGAGTTCCTGACACTCCCTTGGTGTACTTTTCCTATGTGAATTTCTAGAGGCATGGATTGGATGTATATATATGACAGCAGTTTTCCAGAAATAACTTGTTTAGAATACTATGGGGTTTTTTTACAAAATGTCAGTAGTATTTCTGTCCTTTGACTAAGAGAATTCCTTAAAAAGATAAGTTCTAGCTATAATTTAAATACTTGTTTTTCTTCACAGGATGCTTACATACAGACCTTGCTTTTATAAGCTGTGGCTCTGTACTTCCCATTAATAAAAATCTCTATGGCTGAAACGTTCACTACTCCAATAAAAAAAAATGTACAGCACCTTTGTACCAAACTTCCCCAGACAGTCTTCTTGTTTTGGCAAAGGTTTGTTAGAGAGAGTATTTGTTTTCTTGTTTGTTTGTGTTTTTTTTTGTAGCAAATTCTGAAATTGAGGTGTCTGTTTCTGCGAGAAATGTAAGAAGGTTGCTTAGTTTCCAGAGGTACCTGAGATCTTCCCGTTTTTTCCGTGGTATCACTGTTCCAAATTCTTCAAACATTTTAGATGATGACTATAATGGACAAGCAAAGGTTGGTTGCTTGTTTTATTTTTTGAAAGTATGTTTTAAAAAATGTTCACTAGTTTATAACTGTGTCTTATGTTGAGAGAGAGTGCAGCCAAATACAAATTTTAAGCATGTTTTTTAGTGTATATGTGTTTGTTTATATATATGTCTATAATAAAGTCCAGCTAAAATTACCTGGTTTCTAACAAACTCCTTCACCTCCCACAGACTTACAGGGATGATTTTTAGACCTGATATGACTAACAGTTTTTTTTAATAATGGAAATGCACTGTAATAACTGGGGGGAAAAAGTGAAGAAAGAAAAATGTAACTATTTCAGAAATGTAACGGAGCAATTTGACAACTGTTTACCCAACTCTTTTCCTTTTTAATCTCATTACTGAACATCTGGAAGAGTGACTAACTACTACTGAAAATTCAATAAAAAGCATACATTGATTTATCAGGAGATTATTATGTCAAACTGACTTTTTCTTTGGTAGGCAATTCTTCTAGAAAAATGGGTTAGCCATAATATATTCATGCTGCAGTAAAGTATACCAGGAAGACAGGCAGTACTAGAAGAACAGTTAGTTGGATGAAGGGCTAGCAAATTGGGAACAGAGGATGGATAGAGCTGAAGGAGAACGAGCAGGCAGAGTTCACAGGTTACTCAAGATCCCAAAGGCTGTGTTGCCTTCATGATTATTTGTAAAGTTTCTTGTTTGGAACCTTGCTGCAGAAAAGGCAGGTATTTATAGTACAATGTGTCCATCTGGGACATAATCAGACTGCAGTGTAGAAAGAACCTGATAACCTGGAAGATGGATTTTAGAAGTGTACGTTTAATTAAACAGCAGAAAGATCTTGTTAGTGCTGTTGGTTTCTTTTAGTAGCTGGGTTTTAGTGCCTGGTGGAGAAAAGCTAGAACGTAGAAATTGGATCGTGAAACAGCTCTGCCAGTCTAGTGAGAATAGGAGAAGGCAGGTATCCATTGTCAAACATGCTGGGCAGGTATTTCTGCTAGAGGTGCAGGGGAAGCAAGGACTGTGACAGCTGAACTCTAGTGAGGCCTCGAGTGCTGTTTGCTGCTCTTGTTCATCCATGCTGCTGGAAGCACAGTTCACGTGGAGCAGCTGTGAAGTGCTACTTCAGTGAAGTGAAAAGTCAAAAGCCAGTTTCTTAAAGAAATTAAAATCTTGGCTTATGTCTAGTAAGACAGCTAGCTAATATTTATCTTGTATTAACAATGAGGGAAAGAAAGAAATTGAGGTGAAGGACTACAAAGGGATTGCTCATTGGAAAAAATTAAAAGGGGGAGAAGTCTGAACACAGTTTTCCTGTTATGTTGTTTCTGTTTTTAACCTAATTGTTTTAAATTTTATTTAGTTTGAGAAATTGACTACAGGAAGATCTCATGCCACTACTGTCAAGACACTTGTATTTGAGTGTTTCAATTTACAAGATGTATTTTAAAGTCTTCCAGTTATCAGATAAATTCAATTATTGATACTGTTTTTTGTATATAGAAATCTTAAGACTTGTGTCAGCCTCTGAAATCTTAATTACTCCTCTGGACTATGGGAGGACAGGCATGTCCTGAGAAAAAAAGTGACAGCTTTTGTGTTTTCTTTCAGTGTATGCTGGAGAAGGTTGGAAATTGGAATTTTGATATTTTTCTTTTTGATAGACTGACAAATGGTGAGTTTACTTCTGTTATTTCTTTTCTGTTTTATCACTTAGCAAACTTAACTATTGCTCTTATGCTGTTGTATGTGATTGCTCAAAAGCACACATTTCATCAAGTAGTACTTTTTGATGTAATAGTCTTTAAATCCTAGTTTGGCCACTGTTTAAATGGTATTGCTGTCAGTGTTGGTAATAATCTTTGATTTATAGAAGAGACCCTTCTGGTACTTTGTAGGTTGCTGTTCTCTCTTACAAGTAGTAATTTGGTATAAATTTTGCTAATTTAGTCTTTTTAAATTATGGAATGCTGTTAATTCACATGGTTGTGTCCGAGGTCAGTTACATTGAAAAACATTTTTCTGATCAATGTAATGTTAGGTAGAAATAGTTCTATTACTTTACAGTACTATAAGAAGGCAGGGTGTTGTGAATGCATTATAATGGTGATGTCTAGCAGAATGCCGACAGAATTAGGAGATGATCAGAATCTATTGTACACGTAGCTTCCACAAAACAAAAAAAAGGAAGTTTTGTGCACAATTATGGTTAGTTTTGTGCACTAATTACAAATAGCAGAAGGAACTAAAGTAGTTGCTTTGTAAAGAAAATCTCCAATAATTGGTTAAGGACAGATGGAAAAGATACCTGTGATGGTGCTGCAAAGGGGGAGGGAGGGCTGCTGCAGTAGATAGAGTGAAGTTTTGTATTACAGTTTGCAGCAATGGAAGTTGAGTTTTGAATAGAATGGAAGAAGGAGATGATCAAGTCAAGCACCAAGGAAACATTTGTGCCAGTGTGGGAAACAAACGGAGGGCAACTCTTTCAGGTTTTACATCAGTCAAATGGAGCTGGGAGCAGAGTTGCCGTCAGTGTGTTTAAAGTTGGCAGAAAGAGAAATGAAGTTCAGAAAGGAAAATAGGACACAAAAAGATAACTTTCCTGTTTGTTGAGGGGATGCTTGGCTTAATCTAGTGTGAAAGTAGTATCCTCACAGATTGATTTAATACAGAAGATGGGTATAAAAAATGAAAACAGCTAGGATTTTTTCAAATATAATGTTTATATAGATAATGATAAACATTAGACTAGATAACTGAATGCAAAAAAGCTATGTGTGCAAGTTAACCTGTTTGTAAGCACAATTTATTTCAGATTAATTTATCAAAGGGGAGTAGTCTGAAATGAGATATTTTTTTATATGAGGCCATCCCTAGCTCTTAAATAGGCTTATTTTAGATACTACCAGCACAGCTTCTATTGTGGAAACCTTCCTGTGCCATCCTCTGCATCCTAATTTAGTCATTTCAGGAGGACATTTTTGAACAGAGGCAATCTTGTTCTTAAAAGTTTGTTAGGGCAGAATGCTGCATATAAAACTCTGCTTGATGAGCTGCCCTGGACTGGCCTTTAAGAAACAAATTACTCAGTAAATGCTGTTGGAAGAATTGTCTATCTTATTGTGAGGGAGTGGCATGTGCGTGGGAATGCATTAAGCCCAGTAATAAGCTAGATTTAGCAGAAACTTTTGTTCTTTTGTACCTCAGTTTCTGTCTGTGATAGGTTCTTTAATTCCTGCTAAATGAAGATTGTCAGAGTCAATGTACCAAAACTGAGTTATCTGCCACTACGTATTGTTTGCGGAATAATAACAGGCTAGCTAATTTCAAGTAAACATTTGCAAGCTATTTATCTGCCTCTTACGGTTTTACTTGTTTTACCACTGCAAGTGATTATAATATCATAGCTATGAATAGGTGAAGTATATTGTAAGCTTGTCATAGTATCCATTTCCTAGTGAAACATAAAACTTTTCCTTTGAATTCTTTGTGAAATAAATAGTAGTTTAGCAAAATATCTGATGAAAATGAGAGAGAGCGTGTGTACAATGTACGCTAATAATTTGTGTTGGTTAGCTTTTTTCTATGCCTAATTATTTTTGTATTTGGTTTTAAGCTGTGTATCTGTTTATAAATATCGTGATGCAACATACCACAAAGTTGAATACCATTGTAACGGGTTTGCATGTTGAAACCTGTTGCCTTTTTCATGTTCAGTAACATTTTCCTCCTGTCAGTAGACAGTGGACAGACAATTGGTGAATGCGTTATAACTTTGCAAAAACACCGCTGGTTACTAGAGGAGGTAGCCAATGGAATCTTGTCATGCAGTAAGATGTAAATATTTATCATAAATTGGTGTAGAGAAATTTGTGTATTTTTTGTGACAGGTTCGTTTGAAGTAATACATTTCTTATGAAAGAGTCACTGATTTCATGGCTTCCAATGAATTAGTATTTTCATCTTATTTTTAGGAAACAGTCTAGTCAGCTTAACCTTTCATCTGTTTAATCTTCATGGACTAATTGAACACTTCCAGTTAGATACGATGAAACTTCGTAGATTTTTGGGTAAATACAGCTTTTTATTATGATGAATATTGCTGTTTATCCGCATTTTTGTACCTTAATGAAGTGTTGGTTATAGTTTAGCAATAAGGTTTGAAGAGTACTGATGCAGTCCAGATTGTGCAGTGATTAAATTATGTTGATTGAGACAATCTCTCAAAGTTTCTGAGTATAGAAATCTTCATGTTAAATCCAAGCAAGTGTTATCAAGTGTAGTAGTTTCCTAGCAAATGCTGTGTTGAATTTTCTAAATCTAAAGAATTAGGAATATATGTGATATCATGTGACATTTCTCTTGGGAAAGGCTAAACAGCTCCTTTCTCTTTTTAAATTTTCAGTTCTCTTTTGATTTATGAAGTTCACAATACAGATTCTGAACTGTATGGAGTATGCCAGCTTGGCCATATTTGATGGTGTCAGTTGGATGCTTTCCCTTCCTTGCTCAGACTCTCCTACAAATAAGCCCTGTGCTTGTGGGTTCACTGTCCCCATAGCCAAGCGCAAGGCAATTTTACTCAACTGTTTGGCCCTCCAGCACTGGAATGCTTCAATGGAAAGAACTGTAAATATGATATAGAATATTAAAATCAAGTGGCACTTTTCACTTGACAGCTGACAGAGCTGTCCTTCTGCATCCCCCTGCCATAGACACCCTTAATTTTGTGGAGTGGGTATTTTTTTTAACTGAGCAGGAGAGGGAAATTTCTGTGCTGTTCTAGCAGGCTTTCACAGTTTCAGAGAAAACAATTTCGTGCTTACAGAGCTTGCCATTTAGGGGAGAAATTGTCTGGTATGCATTTCTCCCCTTTCAAGTATTTTTCCCACTTCAGATTTTTTTCTTTTCAACATTTAGTGCTTGTTCAGCTTTACAAAAATTTTAGTTCTGTCTTGCATTTTGTGTTGTTTTAAAGTGGGCTCAATTCTTTTCAGTTTCAAAAAAGTAGATCAGCTGACCCTGAGGACTGATATATTGGAGTGTGAAGAAAACTATTGTAGAAATTTGGTCTTAGGCTAAAGTTATAACTGAGCGTGTTCTTTCCCATCTTGCCTATTTCCCGGTTAGTTGAGATTTAGCAAAAGACAATACTTGAAATTAAAAACCAGTTAGGAATGACTGGATTACGTAAATGGTTGTCAAAAGATAACAATAGTCTTAACTACATATGAATACTCAAAACTGTGAGTCACTGCAAGGAGGTTAGATTTGGAAGAAGGCAAATTTTTATTCTAGCTTTGAAATTCACCATCTTTGTGTTTTTGTTCCTGCCTTCTACTTAATAGCAGTGAGGAGAACTTTTTTTTTAATTTTAGCTTGGTCCTAGCCTGTCTGTCCAATCAAGTAGCCTTTCTTCCAATTACAGCTTCTTTGCATGAACCCAAATCATTGTTTTCTTCTGCTACCTCTTATACACTAGTTCAAAGTAATCTGAAGATCAAGTTCCAGAAGACTAGGACAGCTCAAGTTGTCCATAGTGCCACATAAGATTCACTTTATTTAAGAACTTACTGGGATCTCTTAAAGGACAAAAATCTGATTTTGGCCTCAGTAGGATCTCAGCATTTTATTTTTGTGTGTGTGTATGTATGTCTCTTGTATGTGTGTTTATTTATACACATACACAGTCTTTCTGTGATTTCCAAAGGGAGAGAAAATACAAAGTACTGCATTTCTGGAAACAAACGGTTGTTGTGCCATTCTAGTTCTGGCAGATGGTGATTAAAGTATTATCCTAGGCCTGCTTATTAAAATAAATAAGAGAATAGTAGACTTGAAGTAGCTGGACAAGCCTATGAAGGTACAAAAATTAGGGGATTAAGCCAAAGACATCATCATTCATGCACTTGAAGTGAGGAATAGATGAAAAAGAGTTCGGATGCAGATTAGCAGAGCCCAAAAATGCTTAAATGCCCAAGTTGTCAGCTATGCACTGAGTACTATTGAGATTACACAGTGTTGACAGTATTGGACTTTGCATGAGCCACAGCTTTTCACAGATACTGGGCAGTAACTCTCTGACACTGCAGTCAGTTACACAGAGGGTACTGGCTTATAAATTGAGTACGAAAATAGATTGTGGGCCTGTTTGTTTGAATGGGACTGACAGACCATATTCTGGAGAATGTTTGTTTGAGGTTTGCTCAAACGAGCTAATATGATAAACCAAGGCAAAACTTTAGAATATGCTTTCACTGTTGTGCTTCAGATCTTCTCCCATGTTATCCTTTTAAACATTATAGTAGTTATTTCAGTCGTTACACTCATGCTATTGTGGATGCCCTTTAAAGTATTCTATCTATGGTGTTTTATGACAGCCAGGAAGATGGAGGGAAAGTATGGAAGAAGTAAAATAATAAGTATGAAGTCTAGGAGGGTTTAGGCACACCATCATTTAAATTACATCCTTTTCTAAATTGTGTATAGACTTAAATTTGCCTGAGTACAAGTATAAGAAGATGCCTAAACTATGTACAGATGGCCTCCAATGACCACTTCCCTGAAGGGGAAAGAAAAACACTTCATATGACAGTAAACCAATGTGTAGTTCCTCTGATCCTGTCTGTTTTCAAGGCATGATATGAAGTCATCCTGATTCTTTGGTAAATTGTCATCTTCATTTTGTATTCCATGTTGCCTCAACATAACTAGGCATGCTAGATTATCAAAGGGGGCCTTTCCTGGGAAGTCCTCGAAGTCAGAATATCTCAGATCATATATTGATTTCAAGTTCAATTTTTGCAATGAGAAACTTCACATATAGTTAGTTTCATATAGAAAATACTGATTTTTCACTTAATCTTTTATACCTGCTTCTTGGTTCAGCTGATGATTTTTTGACTTTGACGTTTTTATGTGTATGTAACTTGAGATACTGAATATTTCTGTGCCTAACAAGGACATATAAAATGACTCTTGAAAAAAACCTGCTGTTTCATTTCAACTTGGATATTTGTTGTTTTCCTGCAGTCATGGTTCAAGAAGATTATCACAGTCAAAACCCTTACCATAATGCAGTTCATGCTGCTGATGTGACTCAGGCCATGCACTGTTACTTAAAAGAACCCAAGGTAAGGGAGTGTTCTCACTTTTACATCACAAAAATATATACACTTGTGTGCATATAGATAGACTGTGTGCATGTATATACCTATATGTGCATATGCATGCACTTTTTATTAAAAACAAACCCCCAAGCCCAACAAAAGCCACTTTTGAACATAAACGCCCCCCCCCCCGCCCGGGGAATTATGCTCCATCTTGCTGAGGCTTTGGGTTCACGCTACTTTTTTTCGCCTCTTCTGAGCTGGAATTGTCTTTTCTGTGTGATTTGGTGTTGAATCCTGGAGTGCAGGGGTTTGATGTAGATTGCAGCTGTTTAACACAGCCTTGTGCCCCAAGACATGCATATGGAATTGCAGCTTGAGTGAGAGCTGGGGGAAGTAAACCTGCGTGTTTGTGGTTTGAGATGGTTTTGTGTGTTTTTTTTTTTTTTCCTTTTTTTTTTTTTTTTTTTCTGTGTGATTTGGTGTTGAATCCTGGAGTGCAGGGGTTTGATGTAGATTGCAGCTGTTTAACACAGCCTTGTGCCCCAAGACATGCATATGGAATTGCAGCTTGAGTGAGAGCTGGGGGAAGTAAACCTGCGTGTTTGTGGTTTGAGATGGTTTTGTGTGTTTTTTTTTTTTTTCCTTTTTTTTTTCTTTTTGTTTTCCCTCTGGAAACTACCATTACCTTTGCTTTGCTCATCCTTGGTGTTTAGGAATAGTGGTGCTTCTGTTACAGATACCTTAAAGCAAGACATCAGGAGTTCTCTCGGGCCTCTCTTTCTAAGTGGTATTCTCTTGAATAGAATAGCTCTGTATTCTGCTTCTGAGGTTAAAACAAGTAAGTTCTGGCTCCCTGGATGTTTTTCAGAGGCTCTTTGCCCACTCCTCCCACTCAGTTTCTCAGTGGTGCTCTCAGATCAGTTGGTGCAGTGAGCCAAATCAGAACTGATACATGATGAGCTTTTTTTGTGGCATGCAGTTGGGAAGCTCTGAGCATTTTTGCTTTAATACTCGTGATGGAAGTTTTGTAATGCTTCAGATCCAAGTATAGGTTTTGTATTTTTAGTAACACATACAGCTACTGGTTCTGTTGCACCAAAGTCCATTATAAACATGTGAGGCATGAGAGACGGCAAATGCAGCAGGGAATGTTACAAACTTGTGTCCTCACAGGGTGTTTGCTGCATTTCACTTCTGTGTGGGCAGAACTGTCCTCTCTGTTTTAGTACAAGCTAGACCTTATTACTCAGTTTAACTCACAAAGCCTCCCAACCAGAAGCAGTAACAGCTCTGAGCAGTGACAGTAAGTCCTTGCAGTTTCCTACTCCTACTGAGTTAATCAATGTGCACATAGTTCTTGAGAGTATTAATTTTTGGCAGATTTTTGTCTTTGGTTCTTTTCCTGGGAGGCTTTGAAATACAATTTTGCTTAAGAGTAGAAATCCATTCTGAACAATTTTGAAGTCTTCCAGAGCATTGGTTTCTTTCTTTTCAGATGGAAGGTTATTATGTTTTTAAAAAATATATTCTGTATTTAAAGCTAAATTGACACAGACAGACCTAGTAAATGATATGGAGAGCTAATTTTAAGAATTTGCTGCTTTTACAGGATCTGGTTAGAAATAGTACTTCAGTACCAGCTAGAAAGTAGCATTTTGTGTGCCAGCATTTTTTAAGACTGAAATTTCTCATTCAGAAAGAATAATGCTTTCATCACTGTTGAGGTTTGATACCTTTTTGCAGGGAAAATACTTTGAAAAGTCAGTGGAATATTTGGTTTACATTATTAAAATATGCTCTTTTTGTTGGCTGTTAATCACTAAAAAAGACACTCATGGACTTTTTCTAAGGTTGTAGTTGTGTTGCTAACAGAATTATATTTGTTGCTATTATCTTACAGCTTTCCAAATCTTTAACTCCATGGGACATTCTGCTTAGTTTAATAGCAGCTGCCACACATGATTTGGATCACCCAGGCGTTAACCAACCTTTCCTAATTAAAACAAACCATTACTTAGCAACTTTGTATAAGGTAAGGACAAAATGGGTTGTTTCATTAATACCAGGTTGGCAGAATGCCTGAGGAGTACAGAAGTATAAATTGTGATGTGTTTCGCTGGTGGTAGATCTGAATCCAGACATTGTTTTTGTGTTATTTGGAGTAAAAAAAAAAAAGTGCAAGCTAACTAAGTATACAGCATTTATGAGTTTTTTAACCTTCTTGGAAAAAAAAAAAAAAAAAGAAAGAAAGAAAAGCACCACCTCTAAATCCCAATGGAACTGTCTGGTACTGCTGTTAGTATATAGCTCTTCAATTTAAGCAAAACTCACTGATTCCTGTAATACCCTTTTCATTGGCAGAATACCTCAGTATTAGAAAACCATCACTGGAGATCAGCAGTGGGGTTGCTGAGAGAGTCTGGTTTATTTGCACATATGTCATTGGAAAACAGGTATGTTTGCACAAAATAGTACAGATTCTTTTAAGATGTATGTAAGCTGTCACTTCAGCAAGGCAGCCTTACAAAGCCAGCTACATTATTGCATGGCAGTGCTGAATACAAAGTGTAGCCTGAAATGTTCTTTGAAGAACTCCCAAGTAGCCTGCTGTTGGAGTAGAAGCAGTTCATGGTGCAGTGAGATCCTGGGAACAAAACTGACTGCAAGCACACTGAAGAGCTGTATTCATATAGTCAAGCACCTATTTTGATTTACCTTGGCAGCATTTTCTCCTGCCACCACAACTGTAGCTTTAAATAGGCCCTCTTCACCTATGTTAACAAGAAATAAGCTTTAAACAATTACTATGTGCATTTTCAGAAGGGGAAAAAAAAAAAAAGGGATTGGGGGGAGAGCTAAAAATGGTTTGAGACTTCCTGAAAGTTGCCAGTGAAACATCCTGATATTTCTATGGATCTTGTAGAAATTTTTCAGAGGAGGGGGGGGGGAAGGGTTGGGTGAAAATGCTTAAAATCTTGTGAGTTATAATGAAAATTATAAAAGTATGAAAATGTAGTGATGGCTGCTGTTCTTAGTTGTTATGCTTTTTGAATGCTTGGTATTACTAATTCCAGGCAGCTGATGGAAAGCCAGATAGGTGACCTCATTCTTGCCACAGACATCAGTCAGCAAAATGAGTACCTATCCATGTTCCGATCCCACTTGGACAGAGGAGACCTATGTTTAGAGAATGCAAACCATCGTCACTTCATTTTACAGGTGACCTTTGTGGAAATATTTTTGAAAACATCATTTTAACATAAAAAATAATTTACTTAAAATGCCAAATAATATTTCCAAGCTATTTCCCGCTTTCAGAGTTAAGCAGAAATCTCTTTTAGCCATTTTGTTTCATTACGAAAACGTTCCCTCTCTCATCCCCTGCCCCCCAGCACTTCTCCCAGTGATGTTGTGTGTTGGTAAGTCTGGTAACTTGGGGCTGCTAAACTGAGGAGAGTTGTTTCCAAGGCAAGGCTTAGTTCTGATGACTCCAGTGCAGTCTTAGAACTGTGAAATGCTTTGTCAGAACCTATTTCAGGAAAGGAAAGTATCACCTTGTGAATCAGTTTGCAGCAGTGCTAGAGAAAGATTCAGAAAGCTTTAAAAGCAAAAGCCTTGAGAGTCTCTTGTTATTATAGGTTCATATCGTGAACTTGAAATTGAAGTGGACAAATAGATAAGTTCAGTCCTGTGCAAACCTGTGCATTACTAAAAAGGTGAACTTCAGAGCTAGAAATGCAAAATACTGTTTTCTTACTTTGATACTTTTTTAAAAAAAATAAATTTATTGCAGTCTCTTGTGTTAGTGAATATACTAAATATTGTGTCCCAAAATACTTGGACTTGACTGAATTTCCATATTACTCAGAGATGATCATGAGATCTGATAGTTCTCTAAGCATTTAAAAAATATTATAGAACATAACTTTAGAGAGAAGCACAAATGGTAGGTAGGTTTGTTATTCACAAAACTTAATCTGCTGTCAGGAAATAAATTACAGCTGCTTCTGTTGGAGGGAGAGGTGATCTAATGCTGTGTGTGTTAACTTACTAGATGGCTTTGAAGTGTGCTGATATTTGTAATCCATGTCGGACGTGGGAGCTGAGTAAGCAGTGGAGTGAAAAAGTAACAGAGGAGTTCTTCCATCAAGGCAAGTAAGAGTAGAAGTATACATTGGTACATAATTTATTTAGACTGTGGAGAGGGCAACAGTGAGTCATAGCTGCTTGAAAAGAAAGGCATTTATATTTAGGACTGATAGAGTTGTGCTCACTTTACATTTATGTAGTGGTTTCAGTAAATTATGAAATATATTAATCATGTAACTTCAATATTTAAACTGTAGCCATGAGACCTGCAGGCAAGAGGGAAGAGATTTTGAGTTGTTTTGTGGTTGAGGCTACTTACTTCTATAAGCAGTTAATAAAGCTTTTAATTGACAAGTGGAGTGAATTTTCTCCATTGTAACTGCTTTAATAATAATTTGTGCTTCACCTTCCTTTATTGAGGCTAGCTTAGCTGACTTGAGAGCTGCTAATTGGTGCATGGATACAGTAAAAAGGGAACAGACTGCTTTATTTGGTGCTAATCATGTGAAGCTTATTCGTAGATAAAGGGGATAGAGGAAAGCAGAACAACAAATTGCATTAGTGCGAGATTCCTGAAGGCTGTTCTCTTCCATATAGGCAAGGGGAGATCTTAACTTGGCATTTCTACAGCAGCCTAGGAGTTTTTGCAAGGTAGTGTGTTAATCCTTCAGGAAACCTGTAATTTGATGTTTTGCCCTCTAATTACTGTCTGATGAAAGCTACAAAGTACCGTTGGTCTCACTGACAGACCTACATGTTTTGGGTTTTTTTGGAAGGTGGGGGAGGGAAGTAAACAGCAAACACCATCCTTCTTGAGCAGGGTGCACAACTCACCTCTCTCTGTGTTTGATGATCCTATTTGGGTCTGGAGTTTGGGTCAGATGACTTAACAGTTATATTATACTTTTATTTCTTTAGGAGATATTGAAAAGAAGTATCACTTGGGTGTGAGTCCACTTTGTGACCGACAGACAGAAACTATTGCCAACATCCAGATCGGTAACTGCAGTTCTTGTTTTCCATTTATTTTAGTGGATTTCTTTAAGGATGCTATTTGAAAAAGTACTTTCTAAATGCACGTCCCAGGAGTTTTGTCTTTGTGTGCACAGTAGCACTTGGTTACAAAGAGCAGTTTTTTTCAACATTTCTCCTTGGAGTGTTTTCAGAAGATGCTGCACTGATGGTCTGTGAGAGCAAAGCCCCTGTTACCTCCCAGAGCAGGTGCAGAATGGGAAGCAGGTGTCTGACTTCTGTGCTGCTGCCCAGAATTCTCCTCATCTGAAGTGGCCAGTTTGGGAAGAGGAGTCTTTGTTCCCCTTTCCTATGCAGTCTCAGGTCCTTTTCACAGGAGGGTTACCTTAGTGGGGTTCCACCTCTCTGGGCTTTTAAGTTAGAGACAAAACCTGATCTGTTCAATCAGCTGCACTGTTTTAATTTATAAACTCTTCCATTTGTGTAAGTAACACATCCTATGTTGGTTATCTTACAATTGAATTTTAGGTTCATGGAAGTGGACACTGTAAACAAGTGTACATGAGGATGCACAGGAACATGTATAGAAATGTTTGTATGTTGATGTTCTGTGGCCTTGCTGAAAAATTTTCATTTATGTTTTTCAGTATTCTTAATCAACTTAACATTGTGAAAATAATGTTGCTTTTTTTCTTGTGTACTATAGTTCAGACTGTCTATGGGCTAATTTGTTACAAAATCTTTATTTTAGAAATTTAGGTTTTCTAAGTTAGTATGTGTGGCTTAGTTGCTGATGCTTAGATTCCTCCCCCTGTGTTCTCCCAATATTTTCCTTTATTTGGTCATTATTGTGAAAGAGAGGTGGTTACCTTGCGATCCAATATAATGCTGTTCCTTCAGCTGACTGGTAAAATAATTGATATTTTGAGAGATGATTTTGTTAAGATGCCATGAATACTTAAAAGAAATTTTAAGATGCACACTGGAGAAGAACAGTCTTGACACATGGTTTATTTTTTGCTGCTAAATTTTTATTTAAAATATTTAGTTTGATTGTGGGTTGGGTTGTTTTGTTGTTTGTTTTTCACTTGGATGTTTGTCTGCTTGCTCTCAAAGGTTTTATGACCTACTTGGTGGAGCCACTGTTTGGGGAATGGGCCCGTTTTTCAAACACAAGGCTGTCACAGACGATGCTGGGCCACCTGGGACTGAACAAGGCCAGCTGGAAGGGGGTGCAGAGGGAACAGTCTGGCAGCGGTGACGATGTTGACCCCGCTTTTGAGGAAATGGACTCAGACCTATTACCTCAGGAACCTCGATTGTCCTGACCTCAATCCTCATGACTAAACTGCCTCTTTCTTCTCTTGGTATCTGCACGGTTGGATTAAAGGAGATACTTGCCAGCTCCAGGTTTTGGTAAAATGATGCCAGCATTTATTTATTTCCAAGTTTTCCTTTGACACAGACCATTTGGACCAGAGTTGTTTTTTTTTTAAACTGCAAGATCTGAACATAGAGCAATATGCATACGCCTCAGTTGGTTTTCATTGGGAACCTTGAATATGCAAAGCACAGCAGTGACCGAGCCGTGGAGGAACAGTACGGAAGCTTCATCGTGCCACTTGGCTTTGTTGTTTGTTTGGGGTTTGTTGGGGTTGGTTTTTTGTTGTTTTTGTTTTTTTTGTGAAATGTGGAATATGGTCTTGAAACCTAAGACTTGAGATGGATTGTTCCACTTTCTTGGAATCTAGCAAGACTTGCATAAATGTGTTCAAAGCATACCTTCCACTCAGTCCCTGTTTTAATACGGAAATGTGAAGTGCCCATCCTCTGCTGCCTCTGGCAAGACTTGATGTTTACAAATGTACTCTGAAACTATTGGTTCTAGACTTAACCTTTGCGCATGGCTGTGAAGGAACCACTAACTTGGGGTTTTTTTGCTTTTTTTAAAAGAAAAAGATCAAAACTGAGACTGCAGCTCTTGTTTCTTTGGATGCCAGAAAAGCCTCCCATTTGCCATAATTTTGTTTTGTGCACTGGGAACTGAGCATTCATCATAGAGCACAGCCAAGCTTTTACTCCAGTGCTATATGGGAATGCAATTTTTTAACAGTGGGAAACACTTCTGAATTTTGGGAAGGGAAGGGAAAGGGTGGGAGAGGGGTGGGGGGTGGGAGAGGGAGGGGGCAGCGGCCAAACTACATTGCGATTCTGCAGTGGAAACATTGCATGTTGTTTTCACCATTGTACACTTGAACTGCACATGCAAGAAAAAGGTGGAATGTCTAAAACACCACAATCAGCTCAGGGTATTTGCCAATCTGAAATAAAGTGGGATGGGAAGCGTGTCCTTCAGAACAAGGGTACAAATGCCCCTTTCGCTGCAGCGTGTGTGTACGTGTGGGTGTGTGAGTATGTCTGGGGAGGGGGAGGGCGGGAGGGTCCCGGGAAGGGTTTGAAAGGCAACATTTACTTTTTGGTTGGTTTGGTTTTTTTTTTTGGTTGTTTTTTTATTTTATTTTATTTATTCTTTTAGAATGTGACAACTTCATCGAACAGCCACACTGGGGAGGAAACTGTAACAAATTGCTACAGATGCCTTAAACTATGCACAAAGCTAAGTGACCAAATTTGTTTTTGATTTGAAAACTAAGGAAAAAACAAACACACACAAAAAAAAGTGCATTGTTTACGTATTCCTCCCTCTACTGAAACATTACCCACGAATGGGTTTTTGATGGGAAAAGGAGAAAATGTTTTTTAGGACAAAATTAAAGGACTAATTTTAAACTTAAAACATTCCATTTTTGTAATTTGTTTTACATTGTTTTAAGTACAGTAAGCACAACTGTAATCTAGTTTGAGAAACTGGTGCTTTCTTTTAGTTCATTTGTATTTCCCTGTTATTATTGTAAAAGACTGTTTATTGATTCTGTTTACAGTTTGTTGCAACAGCCATTTTTGGGAGAGAACTCAAGCGTAAAGCCATTTGTAAAGGCTTTGCCATATTCATTTAGTATGTGCCTGTTGCTGTTAACTTTTAATTAATAAAAAACAAATAATCTTCTCACATTATGCTCCTGTACATTTAAGTTATGTCCAAGTCCAGCATTATGGAGAGGTAGCTAAGGTTGCAGTCAGCTTCCACTGTTAAAACCAAGCCAACTTCTGGATTTGAAACTACTAGTCCTCATATGCCAAAACTTCTTGCCTCTTGGAGCTTGGCCTTTTACTGTTTGAAAAGCAAATCCTGACTTTCCTGATTGTTCCCCTTCTGAAATTTGGTTGTTTATAATTCTTTCATGTTCCCTGAAGTGATACCATTAATCTTAAAGTGGCCATGTTTAAAGAAATAAATTTGTAATGAAAACATTTCTTTGAAGCTGCGTGAACTTCCTTCCTTTGCCATCAGTGCAAGTTCTTACTGTTCTCTGGTGTCATCAGGGAAGGATCAGATGGGATGATGAGCTGAGGATGTAACTGGCACCAAGAGAAAAGCCTCACTCTTTTAACAGGCTGCCTTGGAAAGGGCGGTGCCTGCCAGTGGCATTTGGAGCCCTGAGGACAAGGAAAGGCTGTGGGTGAGCAACTTGCTGCAGAGAGCCTGCAGCACAGCTTCCTTATGGCCTGCACAGATCCGTGGGGCTCTGTGTGCAAATATTGATTCCTCTCCAGTCTTCTTGAATAAAGCATATTCCAAGCCTGCACTAGTTTTCAAAAAAACCTTAAAATCAGTATCTGATGTCTTCTGTGACTTTTTTTAAATGTGACTTGGTTAAAGGCAGAGCCTCAACAGCAATATACATTTTGCTAGTTGTTGCAGGCTATTTATAAGCATATTTTATTAAAAATTAATGAATTTACATATATGTATGTAGCAATATTTCAGTCTAATATTTACAACCAACCTCTGATTCTTTAATGTTGTGCAGTCTTGCTGCCACTACAGCTTGTCAGGGTGCTAGAGCAAAACATCTGTACTTTTGTCCTAAGCCATCTTTACCTACCAGACTGGATTTAGAAAGACTGCTTCTAATCCCATCTATTAGTGTACATGGAAGCATCTGGCAGTTGACTGAATTAAAAAGCAACTAACAAACGCATTTTCTTCAGCATGCTGTGTAGAAGTGCTGAAATGCTGCACCTACACAGATGCCAATGGACCTTAGGTTAGGTGGAGTTGGAAGGTCCCTGTCCAGCATGTAGGGATGTCCTTAGCTTGAGCACTTCTGCTTGTGATGATTTTCTGCGGGCAGTGGCACTGTGGATGTAAAATATTTCAAGTAGCAGGGTATGAACTACAGTACAGAGAAATATGACAGATTATTTGATGGCAGCTTTGTAATTTTATTTTCCTGTGCAGATGATGCTTTACTGTGACTGTACATCACTGATAAGGTTTGCCAGACTTTTGTATTTCTGGGGTGCTAGATACCTGCACCTCACATCAGCAGTTCAAACTGTAAATGTTTTGTGTGGGTTTTTTCCCCACACTTTAGCCTAGTTCAGTAGGTCAAGTGATGGTGCAAGTGATTTTGCAAGTTAATGATGTAATTGGACTTAGATACTTAATTTGAATTCTGCCATTTAGAATAATGTGAACTGAAACACTTTAGATAGAGGTGAGGACTTCAGAGGTATTCTGGGCCAGCTGTTCTGGAGCTGTGGCTCTTTGCAAGGGGAAGGTTGTGCCACACAAGGGACTTTCAGGGAAACCAAGGGGGTGGAGAGACAACTGAACTCGAGTTCCTTCCTCTTATGTTTGTGATGAGGAATTCCTGATCAGTTTTGTCTGAATGTAACTGAATTAACAGCTCTTTGCTGGTCTGTGACTAATTCTACTGTTACTCCTGCTGCAGAGCAAGGGATGTCCAGTCATGAAGGAGCTGCAAGTCTCCGATGTCACTACACGGAGCTACAGTCACTAGAAAGGGAACGTATTGTGGCCGCCCTCTGGCTGCCGCTGTTGGGAGAGCACCACAAATCACACACACTAGTTATTTTAACGGCTTTTAATTTCATAGAGTGGCAACAGAGCATTAAATACAAAACTTTTAACATTTAAAAAGGTGTTTTCAAGGCATTTAAAAGAACACAAAGATGTAATGGCCTTATCAGTAAGGTGCGCGGCAGAGCGTTTTGGAAGTTAGATTGTCTACATACTAACAGCACTTGAAGCTTCACACCAGGAAACATCCTCCTTGATCACAAAAGCTACATTCCAGCTCTAAGCAGCAAAACTTCAGTCAGCTTCAGTAAGGTAGTCAGAGCCACTCCCCTTTCTTCATTTAAGAAGTGCTGCTTTTTTCTTTTCCTAGAAAAGAGTAGCTCGAGGAGGCACTGGCACTCCTTCCAGCAGCCAGATCACCTTACAACACTGAAAGACCCAGATTATTTTTTTTTATATGCTTATCTCTGGCCTGAGCAAATCTTGTCTTCATGTAAATGTGCAATTAAGTGGTAGTTCTTTGGTTCCTAAAGAGCTTTTTTTCAGCCTGAATTTTATTTTTAGCTTGAGCCCTTTATCTGTGGCTGGAGAGGTGAGCTCAGGTGGTCAGTTAATGAACTAGCTGTGCAGCAGCCCGGCAGGGAATAGGTGCAGGGGGATGACCCCACTCCCCTGGAACACAGGTTATGTGCCACAGCATAGGCTCCCTCTGCCCTGCAAACAGCACCATGAGGGATTGTGCAGTTCCCAGCTGCTAGAAACCCATCAGGGGACCCAAGACAGCTGAGGATAAAAAGGTTTCCATGAGCATCTCAGCACAGCTGAAATGAGCAATACTTTTGGCAACTTGCACTCCACAACATTTTGTGCCTTTGTTTCTTACCCACACCACTTCTATGCTGGCTAACACAAGCTCTTACCTTATTTTACTCTGCTGCTACCTACTGGTTCTTTCAAATTCACTGGACTTCCTATTCACAGAGGCTCCCACAGCATGATTTAACTCACTTGTCATGCACTCTTCGTCTTGGCCACAGCATGATACAAGTAGGCTTTGTGCTGTTACCCTTGCAAGCTCATTTGAAACAAGAAAAAAACCCCAAACAACAAAAAAAGCCTTGCACAAAAATGTGCTATTACTTAAAATGTCTCATACCAGGTGACCTCTGCAGCATAATTAAGTTTTCGCTTTCAGTAGGAAGCAGAATGCAGGTTTTCTTTGGGCTAAAAATTTGCTAACTTTAAAACAAAGACTTTGACATGAAAAATTCAGCATCAAACTAAACACTGTAGTGCAAGTTACAGTCAGAGCTCCAATAACTATCGACAAGGATGTTATCACAATCTTTATTGTACACAAAATTTTAAGATGGTCAGTTATGCACAAAGAATGTTGTGTAAATATAATTTAGTGTTAATAAACTAAACCCACCAAGTAACTCTGAGTAGATCAGCCAGGTTTGAATAAAAAATTAATACCTGAGTATAACAGCCAAATTAATTCCCCTTGATAAATCCACATACAAACATGTTTAGTGCCTCAATTCTACCTTTCACATTAGGTTTTCCCTGTGTTGTAAGAGACCACTCAGTACTAGTGCTATTTGCAACATAAAAGATTTCAAGCAACACAGCTGAACAGTCTTTCACGTAGTAATCTTGATACATTAAGATTTTTCAATTAAAGTCTTCATTTTTCCTGTAGACTTCAGCATGTGCGGCCCAAACTGGGAAGGAAACCAGAAACACATTCAGATTGCTCTCAACAGAAACTTACTGCAGCTTTTATCCATCCAAGTTGTAAGTAGGAACTAGAATTTAGGCAGAGGTAATTTCCTTTATCAATCTGCTGCTCTGCATGTGGATTTCACACAAGTCATAGCCAGAAAGTAAAGAAAACTTGTATCAGGAATCAGCTGAAATAACTCGGATGAGGCAATGAACCATCTGCTGGAGCAGCTCTGGCTACAGAGGGTTCACTCTATCACAGCTAGCTAAGAAGACAGATGCAGTTATCTTTAGAAGTTGACAACCAATAGCAGCAGTTGAACAGTATTTCTGCTCTTCCTCGGGCCTGTATCTTTGTTCAAAAACTGTGTCACACAAGGTTACCATACGAGGACTGATACTGATAAGTAACTGATGACAGATGTTTATTAGCTCATTATGGATCAACATTCTACCATTTAACAAACTAAAACTTTAACTTTTCTTAGCTTTTGAGGACTTTATGATCCTTAATCTCAAAACCTGGACTTTCAAAATGGGAAAGTCATGAAAAACCTGTGTGTGAAGAAAACACTGCAAACTCCTTTTCTTTTCCTTAAGGTTCCAGAGGTTCTGGGGAAAAAAAGCGCTTGATTCTTTGGGAATATCTAGCCTTTGAGTTATGAAGAACAGCCTGAATGTTACAGGAATGTATCTTTAAGGCCTAAACTAGAAGACAAGTAAGTCAACATTAATAAGCTGAAGTACTCAGAAGTCCAGAGATTTGTGGCTTGGGAATCTTATTTTCCTCAGAACTTAATTCAGAGTGCAGCCAGATGTGAAGTTTTATGTGCATTTTTCCAAACGTGCAAAGGGGAAAATTTTTACTCTTTACTCTTCCTCTCTGGCTCTGTAGCACAAGGCTTCAAGGATTGCTTACTAACAGAACTGATACGTATTATTGTGCCTTTTAACTGTCTATTGCTAACTTGCATCTTGAGCATTCACTGCTTAAAAATCCCTTCCTTCAATTTCAAATCTATCTGAAACAAACAAGAAGACATTAAGTTGTACATGAATTTTAAATATAATTTCCTTTTAACTTATTTTCTCACACTATAAGAAACTGCTGTTAGTTACCAAGCATTTCCAACATCCAGCAAGCATTCTTAACATTCCTAGGAACAGCGTTACAGGATTTTGCTTCAGGATTTTACACTATCTTAAGACTCTATCTTAAACCCCTGTGATTTCTGCAAATCCTGGCCTACCAGCAGTACTTCAGAGAGTGTTGTAGACTGGGGTGCTGACCTGTAGGTGTTTATGCATGTTGGCAGCAAGACACAGGTTGGCTTTCATGACAGTAGCATTTCATCCAAACATGTGGGCAGAACCACAGTACTCACCAGCACTACTTCAGTCTTTGTCTCAGTCTTTGTCTTTGTTTCAGTCTTTGGAATCACTTTTTCTGCTTCACTTTGGCTGTCACTTCGGTATCGATAAGCAAATTTCTTTTTGAGGGCTTCTGCTATTAACGCTGCAGGATCTGTAGGGTCAGGCACTTTAGGTTTTGTACCTTCTGATGATCTAGAAAAGAAAATGAGAAATAGTCCTGAGTCATAAAAACAAATCACTAATGCAAATGTTAAGACATTCATACTTATTTATATTTGTTACCTTTTCACTGAGCGTAATTTCACGCTGTTCATGTCTTTGAGGATTTCTAGCATGTTTGGTATTTCAGACTTCTTTGGCCCATTTTCTGTCAGATTCTGTCCAGAGTTCGTTTTTTTGTTTTTCCTTTCTTTAATCAGCTCAATTGCAGACACACTTCGTTGTAGTCCTGGGGGAGGGGGTGGTGGAGGAGGAGGTGGTGGCGGTGGTGGAGGTGCAACACGTACTGCAGCTGAAGCAACTGGACTTGACCCAACTACAGGAGAAACCATGCATTCCACATCAGTGTACTTGAAAATTCCCTTTATCTCTCACAAATGCTCAGGTAAGAATATGACTTCAATAGCTTTAATTGCCTGCCCTCTGCCTTCTTTTATTACCACACAACATCCTGATCCATAAACCACCTGAGCAGACTCAACTGAAAAGCCACATAAAACTCCTTCTCAAACAGTGAGAAGTGTTATTTGAATTTCTAGTTGTAATTCTAGGTCCATTCCTGTCTTTACTGCGATGGGATGCATGTCACCACATCTTTTGAGTTCTGTTCTGCTCCTAATAGTACCAGGATTTCCCTTTCTTCTGAGAGGCAGGTACCAAGCTAGAAGTCACATACAATCTGCCATGTGAGCTGTGTCCCTTCCTACTTATCATCACAAATAAGAATTGACCATACAGGATTTTTTAATTTCAGAGCTCAAATAGTGCTTAAAATTGCAGATTATTCCATCTCTCTGAGGCTACAGCTGATCATCTGTCTGAGGACAGAGATTCCTATTATAATCTTGATTTCAAGTTCCCTGAACTCTTCAGGTAAAAATTGATGTTACAAATAATAGCAGCAGTAGTAACTTGATAAATGAAGAAACCTCTGCTCAAATGCACCTTTAAACAAATCAGCAAAAATAGATCAAATGAGAGTTTTGAGGCTTGGCATATAAAGTTTGTAAAATATAGATTCAAATTTACAGATGTGTATGTAAAATTACAGAGGAGTCTACTCTGTAGACATACACACAGTGTCGTTACCACATTCCACCAGAAGAGGGAGGTAAAGATGATAAATTAAAATATAAATTGCATTTTCCTAATAAAGAGGTAAATGGAAAATGATGAAAACTAAGTTACTGCTTAGTTCACTCCACCCAATAATTACAAAGTGATCCCTATGTCATAGTTTTGAATATGAAGAGCTAAGGAAAAACAAAGTAACTGCTGTCAGTTCACAGAAAAAAAACCTAAACAAGAGCATCTGGACAATCAAGAGTATTATTTTATACATAAATATAGGCAAAACTGTATTGGCTAAGTGAGCTTAGGAAAG
>NW_009952893.1:3486181-3503742 GCF_000747805.2 Chaetura pelagica | reverse complement strand
AAGAGTGAAAGCCAAATAGCTGTCATCTCCAGTCCACAAGGGACAACTCCCACTAATCTCTGGAGATGATAGACTTAGAATTGGAAGGCAGTCAGAGGTGAGGGGAAGAGAATAAACTCAGGCAAAGAAGAATTACTCTGCTTACTACCAGAAACACTGCACCACTTTTGGTTCCATCTGGACAATGTGTCTGACCCCTGAAATGATTCCAGTAAACAATTAATTTCCTCTTCTGTTATTTATTTTATAAACTTGAGAAGTATATTACACATTCCAAAAGTGTAAGTAGCATCTTGTATGATTACTTCATGGTCTCAGAGAGCCTATTTCATTACTGGATGGGAAGACATCAGTGTTAGTAATTAAGTTATGTTCTTTTTGTTTGGTTTAAGCCATCATGTTTATCCTGAGCTTTGCTCTAAAAGCTGTTAATACATCTTTACTGAGCCACACATTCAGAATTCTGGCAGACATACACACAAACATTTTGGAATACTAGAAAATACAGAAAATCTGGCAGGTCTCTTGTCTGCAAGACCTGTTCTGCACTCCTTGGTTAGCATGCTATGTCTGCCTTCCAAACTAACCAAAACAACGGGGAGAAGGGTTTAGTGCTGCAGTATCTCACAAAAATGAATTAGCACATTAATAATTATAGCAAGGGACCAATTAATTAACTAATTTGTGCTAAAAGTACATAAAAATTAATACCTGCTGTCAGGTTCTGCTGTTCTTGCAAGATTACAATTTTGGCTATTTGTGCTCTCAAAGTAGCTAGTTCATTTTCTAGAGCACTGATCTTCTGCAGAGCTTCCTCATTGGCGATTGCTGTGCTCCTGGACACTGGTTCTTGCAACGGGTTTTGTAAGGACATCTGTCTGCACAGGGACTTCCCAGAATTATGTCGCTCACTTGAAAGAGGCTGGGCTGATTTTGACCAAGCTTCTGACCTATAACAAAAATCTCACAAGGTAAAGTTCAAGCTGTGTTAACCACTGAAGCATTACTGAGCATCTGCAGTAAAACAAGCACTTACAAAGGGTTGTATTCACTGAAGTCACCAACATTTTTGGACAGTTTATTTCAAGTAGAATTGATAAGGACTGACAATAGATTATCATAAACATTGCAACTGCAAAGTATGACGACATACTGAACTCCTCAGTCTTCCTTAACTTCAGCCCCAAAACTTCCCAGGCAGGTTGGGATTCCACTATTTACTCAAACATGAGGATAAGAACAGTGGCTACTGAGATGTGTAGAATGGCTCCAGGCTAATACATCTTAAGAGCCCCATCCCCTGGGTGGCTTAAACTACTCTGGATGTGCATCTGCAGCTGTGCTAGACCTCAAGCAGGAGCCAACACTTAAGGCCAGAAAAAGCACTGTGCTCTGACCACCTCAATCCAGGCTTAGATACACATTTCAATCTTCCACAACACTGACAGAAAGTATCAGCACAACTTGTAGAATTTTGATCCAGCAGACTTAAATATCAGCAAGCAAGTTAAACTTTAGGTGCTGTTATCTGGATAATAGAGAATAGAGAGCAACTAAAGCTGAGGAAAGAACAGGAGGGTTCCCATAGCAGCCACCTCCCTGTTCTCACTAAGTTAGGTGGAAGGAGCCAGTGGTCACTTCACTCTTTGAAACCTGCCTTCTAGAAAGTCTTTAACAGAGCACAATAAACAACAAAGGGTATTTTCAGCTCAGAGCAGCAATGGTGTTTTAAGTAAATGTCCTGATTGCAATGTAATGCTGTGGAAAAATACTATGCCTGAATTATCCCCACTGCTCTGACTAGGGATAGAGGAAAAAGGATGTGTCATTTAGTTGCTTCCTTTATAAAACTACCTTTGCAGAAATTAATATGTCTGTAAGACTGTTTATTGCATTATACTGTGTATATGTATTTAACAGTAACTGTGATGTGATCTTGTTTAAACAGAGAACTTCAAATGCCAGGAACACACCTAATGCACAGGAGCTCCACTGCATAATGCTCTGCATGGCCACAATAAACCTGCACATTGTAACACTCCTGTTTGCTAAGTAATTCACTTACCATGCTCCATTATTAGCTGTTTGCCTTACGGTCACTATATAGCTGGAGGATTATTTTAGTCCCAACCCACATCCATCTGTCCCCTTACCCCCTCCATATGCAGAGGTCTCAGAAAATGTGCAAGCCTTACATCTTTTGTTACAGGTTCTTTGAAGGCACAGAGCTAATCTCTCTGTTGTCTCCGTTAAACATAATAGCTTTACAGTTCAATCCTTAAACAAAACGTTTCTGTGGAAGCAAAACAGTACTGGCCAGTTCATTTCCTTCGCATAAAGTAGACTTCACAAGCAGTGCTTCCCAAACAAGCATTAATTTCTGCAACTCCCCTTGGAGATGGTGAAATGAATGTGGCAGTACCAGAATGTTTGTTAAGCAAAGCTGTGCTAGGGCAAGTCGTGTTGGAGGGCATCTAGGTCATTACTGACCTCTTTTGTGCTTTCAGATTAAGAGCAACATCCTCCAGTAATCTCTGGAGCCCACAATCTGCGCTTTTCTCTGGAAGCTTAGTTTGTTTAGAAGAAAAACTTCCTCTGCACTACAGAACTGTCCCTTTGTTTCTGGCCAGTCTGAGCAGCAATTTGGGTAGGCTGGAATAGAGAACTTCATCACTTCAGCCAACCTGTTCCATGCAGTTACCGTGCTGTGTGGTGCTCTTGGTCCAACACAACAGCCTTATCCCATCATTCTGGACACAGGTGCTCACATGCTTCCCTGCCAGTTTTCATTATGATGATTAAAGACAATTTTTAAAATTGTCTTTAGCAGAATGCAGAGCCCTAATCAGGAAGGTGAAAACCAATGTGCCAGTTCTTGGATTGTCACAATGACCATTGCTGCTGATTAGGAAGCTGTAAAGTGCACTGCCCCATACTAATGACACTCTTAGGAGAAGGGAAGAATCAGCCTTGGGAACTGTGCCATACCACAGCAGACGTTTGTGTGGGGACAAGGTTGCTTGAAGCTGTCATGTGCTAGTTTTTGCAATAAGTAAATAAAAACCAGTTTTTCTTGTATAAAGGCCATCTCCTGTATGTTCCCAAACCAGCCCTTTATTCCTAATCCTTTAGCCTGACCTCTACTACTTTTCTTCCAGACCCTGCCTTTTCTGTGACTCTCCCTCTCTTTTCTCCCAGCAGTAGTGCTCTCCACTAACTGCTATGCACAGATGATCCTCACTGCAGAAAAGCTTTGTTCTTTCTTCTCAGTTCGGAAATTCAAAGAGATGATTTGAGGATCATACCTGAGCCTGGTAGAGTCTTCACCTTCTTCTTGAGCAACCCATCCCACATCTGCAAAGGAGGCCACTGCATCTTCTCTAAGTTGGTTAGGATGGTTTCCTTCTGTGGCATGAGAAGTAAGCTAAATTGTAGAGACAAGATTGAAGGTTTTAGAGTCACTATTCCCAGCCATGGCAGTTATTTTAGCCCACACTTCTAAGTGAGGCTATGTGTAACTACTGACACATACACACACAAAACACATCTCTAGACAGAGCACACTCACTTCTGTCCTCTGCTTGGTTCAGAACCCACTTCACTAACTTCAAAAACTATTCCATCTGCCGTACACTTTACAGAAACTACCTGTGTTTTCAAAGTTGACAGCTGACTACATATGCCATCACGTGACACTACAGAACATAAAAAATCCAGTGCAAAGTTTTATCTTAAAGACAAACATGAACATTCTCAGGCAGTTGGCTGTGCTAACTCAAATAACATGCTTTTAAATTACAGAAATGACCTACAGTTAAAAAAATAGTTAAGGCTACTAGTACAGCTTCAGTCTTTCACTCTTATTTAGTATTACTTTGAAAGTGCACGTCTGTTGACTTCCTATAACTTCTGGAATTTCTATACAAGAATAATGGTGTGTACATACACAGGGGGGAAAAAAGAGACATTTCTACCAGCTCAGTAATCACACAGACTTTGAGCGAGAGGTACCATGTAATCACAACAGAATACACTATTCGCTAACAATCTCATCTGCAGTGCGTACTCAATAGCCACAACTATACAAAATGGTTTCAAATCTACCCTGAAATACTGACAGCTTCCCCATTGTGCACCCAGCTACTGAAACATCTTTCAGTAATTTCTTCTGTTCGGTGTGTCACCTTGAGTTTCTCATCTCCAATGCTACCATGTCAACTCTTCTGCTTGTATTCCAGTCAATCCACAGGCCAAATTCACACAGGAGCCCTTGCAGCTGTTTAAGGCTCCCCCCTGCTGGTAGTAGCCAAGCAACTAGTAATGCTGACAAAGATGGTGCCCCCTTGCTGGTAGTGGCCAAGCAACTAGTAATGCTGACAAAGATGGTGACAGTGTGTGACAGCCTGTGATGGATCCACCCTGTTAGCACTTAGGTCAATTGTCAAGGCAACTCTCCTCTGTGGCAGGAAAGGATCATGTAGCAGCAGCTCCAAAATGTTAACATGAACCTGAACTCGGAGCAGACCCATCACAGAAGGACTACAGGGTGAGGTGAAGCCATTTCTCAAGAACATCCACAGACATGTCAGTTTTAGCCTGTGATACACAAATCCCAGGAAGACAGAAGTTGTGGGCTTGGGGTTGAGGTTTTTTTCCCCAGGAGTTGTTACAAACAGCTTTGGAAATTGAGATTAGTCATCTTCACCTCACACTCTTGCAACTTGCATGTGAGCCTTTCTCACAGCTCCCAGGAGTGTGTACTGGCACCATCAGATCATTTGGAAACAACAGGGTTTTTTCCAGGTAGCATCAGCACAGATGGTAATATGCTTATCACATTAACAGTTGTGCCTAATACCATCACAGTCTGCCTCTCTTTAAAACAGTCTAGAGAATACTATATTGCATGTTAGGATTTTAATTGTTTGAGGTTTCCTTGGTTTTTTTTTTTTTTTTAAAGTAAAAGGAATTTTCATGACCACGGCACCTGTATCAATATTTATGGCAATTAAAAAAATCTGTAATACATTAGACACTTCTTGCAGGTGATACAGATTTTCCTCATGGCAATGCCTACATGAGGAACTATTACCACAAAAAGATGGAAGGCACATTTAAATACAGGCACTACACCTCCTTGCATAAAAAATAATTTTATAAATCAACAGTAAGGAATACATTTACCACTGCCAGGTTTTCTGCACTGTGAAATAAATAACTTCTAATCCAACATTTAGTTGCAAGCCTTCTGTTATACTGTGATGCAAGTTTATTCTTATTTTTTAATTAGTATTTCTATGTACACAGAATCTGCTTGTTACCCCATATACAGATGTTTTCTCTATCCCTAAAAACAAAGTCTTCCACAGCACTGGATTTCAAATTTTAAGTTAATATAAGATCTGTACTTTAATTTCAAGCCAATACTTATGTCTTACATCCTTCAGCTATCTGCAGAATGATGCTTAACCAACTCTTTGACTACCCCAGTTCTCCAGCCAACCTCAGCTGAAGAAAATGTGCCAGCAGGCTGCTTTTCTTTCTCTGCAAACTGTGGACTTTCTCCCTGTCCTCTCTTCACAGGCTGTTTCTACCTATTTCAGTGCCCCCGCACCCTCCAGAAATGCCTGTGGGTTTCAGCCCCACCACTCGACGCACTTTTAAAGAAAAGGTAACGCCCGCTCTGCTCATTTGGCTGATGCCACAGCATTGTAAAATACAGGAATCCCCAAGCTAAAACAAAGAGACCCGCCTGCTGTTTCCGCCCGGTTTCGAACCGGGGACCTTTCGCGTGTTAGGCGAACGTGATAACCACTACACTACGGAAACGCGGCTGCCCAACCTTCCAGGGCAGGCTGCCTAGTTCTTGTTTGCGCCATCAAGTGGCAACGCAGCACAACCACCCTTTTCACGCCTCTGGAGATAGAATAAAACCTCTTTTTTTCAAATTACTAATACAGCGAGGTATTAAACATTTGGAAATAATTTCCTCAAGTCAGACAAGCTTGCTATGACTTTTCAAATTAGCCCAGTGAACTCTGCCGTTCCTACATGCACACCAGGCTCCTTAGGAGACGTCTACTGAGTTACAGGTTTCCACCAGACAAAGAGAAGCATGGGACTAGAGCAGAGATGTTGTAGCTGAAAGACGCTATATTGAGATAGTACTGCAGGTTTGGGTTAATTTACCTGGGCTATATTGCTAAGTTCAGCTTTATTTTCTCCTAAAGACTACTGATAAACCTAAAACATATGACATATGGAACTATTTTCATTTGTTCATGCCATACAGAGTATATATGGTAAGCTCTGCCACCACTTCATACATACATAAGCAGCATTTAGCAATTAATTTAAACGTTTACTATGGCAAAATTTGCTACAACAGCCAGCAGACCACAAAAATCAAAATGTTAGGCTACTACATTTTTCCAGAGTAGCTGAACGAAAGCATGCTAGAAGAGAAGAAAGAATGAACACGACAGATACTCTTTCAATACCTCTTACCCATTTATCAAAAGGAAAATTAAGAACTGTGGAAAGTTTGTTGGTCTTAGATAAAGTTAGAATCACTGGTGATAAACATGCACCCTCAGATGAGGCAAGCAAGGTTTGCTCTGTTTTTTTAGATAAAGTGACTTACAGCAAGGTTCAGTGCATGGTCCTTTCATAATATAGCTAAAGCTGGCAAGAAAGAAAGAGGAAGAGACAGCTATAGGAAAGTGTCAGTTGCAACAGCAAAAAAACGATTGAGATCAGTATTAAACTTCTCTATAGCTTCTTAATGCTGAGATAAAGACATACAAAACATGTTAGCATCACACAAAAATTTCCAGCAGTTCATGTATTAAACTAGTTCAAAGCCTGCATAAACTATGTAAGTGTTAATGTGTTTCAAGGCTCACCTTCTGAAATAAGTATTTTTAATTCAATCAGCTGTGATGATTGTACATCTATTTTTAGGATATTTTCCTTTCATCTAATAGAAAATGAATGTTTCTACTTAGTGTGCATAAAACCTATGGAAAGCTGACTGAATGTCTCCTTAAGAGGAAAAAAAGGCAAATATTTTATGTATTCTAACACAGAATTCAGATGACGACAAATACATATTTTTACTTCAGCACTAAAAATATTCAGGAACAAATTGCTCAGATATATCTTACAGGTATTTGCAAGTATACACACCAGGAATGTCTTCTTTTATGTACCATATCAAAGAAAGGCAGTTCTTGGCTAACTGTGCTAATGAGCATCATCTTCCCTTGCGTTGCCTTTATAGTTCAGAAAATTAGACATCATTATCACAGAATCACAGAACCACACAATGGTTTGGGCTGGAAGGGACCTTAAGGATCATCTAGTTCCAACCCCCCTGCATGGGTAGGGACACCTCCCAGTAGACCAGGTTGCTCAAAGCCCCATCCAGCTTGGCCTTGAACACTTCCAGTGATGGTGCATCTACAACTTCCCTGGGAAACCCGTTCCAGTGTCTCACCACCCTTGCACCAAGGAATTTCTTATAGGAAGGCTTCACTTTCATTCAAATCTGAGACACGTGGAGCTTTATTGCTGGCATAGCTACTATTAATTACTTTCCAGATGTTTAAATCCTGTGTGTAACTTTGCTGTCCTTCTCACCTGCACAATCCCCACCCCCACAACGTGTGTGTGTGTGTGTGTGTATATATGTGTGTGTGTGTGTGTCTCACCAAGCCACTAGTAGTGAGAGACGGCTGCCCCTTCAGTTTCTCAGTGTAATTAAGAAGGGCAAAACATTAGCATGGCTTTAACTATCACTCCAATATGGCTTCTATGGTAATCTGAACTATCTGATTTTACTACTAATTTCAGCTGTAAATATTGTTCATACACTTTATATAGGATAAGAAAATTTACTTTAAACAGTGAAAAATTTAGCCATGTGGAAACTACTTTCTCTTAGGATGGGTGATGATTTCCACCATTTGTCTTTCTGTTCCCCACCCTTGATCAGCCAAAGAAACATTCCTCTCTCAGCTTGAGTTTTAAATACTAAATTTCTCCAATTCTATACCCGCCCCCTACCCCTAACAGACACACACAGTTGAAGAGATTATGTGTAACAGCTTCCATTGTCCCATCTGTTCCTTAAAGACTTGTTATAAAACGCAAGAGTTTTCTCCTCCTTAAGCTCTTCCCCTTACTCTTTACCCTCCCACTAGATGAAGTTGAAGTTAAAAGCAAACAAGTCAGAAAGCTGCAGAGAATGGATGTTCCCCTTTCACCTGCGTTAGCCTGGTATTTAAAACAAAAGCAAACTGGGTACTTATGTTATCTTGTTACTATTTTTTACGTTCTGATAAAGTTGTTTATTTTCCCAAGTACTTTTAAGTAGCTGTTCATCTTTACATGCCTCTTAAGCTTAGCTTATAAGTACTGTTAATAGAAACGTTTCAAACATTTTTCTCTTTTATGAATACATTTTTTCTAATAATGACTTTTTCATACTGTATTGCCTCATTTTAGAAGTTCCAATTTTCTTGCAAAAACCCCATTTGTTTCAAGTTTCATTATGTGTGGCACAGCAGCACAGACTTAAGGTTTAGGCAAGTACAGAACCTGAAGAATGAGGAAGAACTGAAGTAATCTAACTTTCCTATATGCCCAGTTTTATCATATTCTGCTTTTACCAACCCTCTAGTCATGTATTTAATTTAAATACTTGAAATCTATTGATGCAAGAGTAAAACCCCTTCATCAGTATACTGAAACACATATTCTAAACTGTTGAAAACACCTACCTGAAACTGAACTCTTGGACACTGTATGAGAGAGAGATTAGTACCAATTTTTCTTACAATACTTCGAGATGAACCGTAAGGCTTGCTTGACCAAAGAACCTAGATGGGAAGGAAAAAGAAGTCAGCTGTTAGGCAACTGATTTTTATCATATTGGAATAGCTTTTCCCTTATCCTTCCCTGTAACGCTTGTCCTAAATGTATTTTGTTATTCCTTTCTTGCTAGAATAGAATACAACATAAATACACTGAAATTTGTATTGGTGAACTCCTTACATTCCATACCCAGATGAACACAAAATTTGCTTTTGTCATTACAATATAGCTCCAGCTGTTAAAGTACAAGACAGCCTTTGCATTAAGTTTAAATTCAAAGCAATAAATCAGGTAACAGAGAAGTATTCAAGAGTTGGAAGCATCTTCAGAAGTACAATTTGACCATTTTGAAGACAATAAATTATCTGCATTGAGTCAGACATCTCTTTTTTAAGGGCTTTCAGGAAAAGCCAATAATGAAAAAATTCATAAAGTTACATAATTCTGCATTTCCCAGAATATTTACTGTAGATACTAATTTACTAGATAGACCTTCATTTTTAAAGGCTCATGGATTCAAGCAAACTCAACACCCTGTTACATGGTTGCCCAACAAAAAAACTTTAGATAAAACCCATGCTGTTAGTACTGAAGCAACCCTCAAGTGGCATGGCAATACTGCCTGTGTGATTAGTGTGGTGTAGCTGTGGGAGCTTCACAACACACAAATTAACAACATTCTGGTATATGAAGCAAAGATCACCACTCTTAGATTGTGAAGGTTCCATTAAAAAGAAAAATTGATTTCCCATGGTATTTATCCCCAGATTATATCATCTCAGGGGCTTCACACAAACATTGTGCCTATTTCTGAACAAGTATCTTTTCTTCCTCTGGCTTTATTGGAATGTATAAATTTTGCCCAAATACATACTCATTGCACAAAGGCTCTGCTAGATGCTCACATCAGAGCTGCAACTTTGTCATTAATCGACTCAGAGCCATTTTATTCCACTCTGAGAAACATACACTCTGTTGCTTAATATACTGCTAAGTTTGAACTCATGTTTTTCCAATGCAGGGTTCCCTGTAGACCCTGCATTTTGGATGCCTCAAACACAGACCTCACATTCACAACTATCACATTACTGTTTGTATGTCTGAGCAAACAGGTAGATTAGGTAGATCAGTAACCTCCAGCAAAAAGTCACTGACAAACATGACCACAGTAATACCACCTCACTATTCACAGTAGTTTCTGATGTTAGAAGCAGAACTGTTGGTGAGAGACTCAACACAATGTTGCATCGGAAAAAGTAATACCAGTCAAGGGAAGGCTTAATTAATTACAGAAGTAATTCCACAACACCAAACCAGCCTCGATTACATGCTGTGTTACCAACTAAGTGCAGTGCATTTTAAACAAGTGCCAGAACTTGTTTGGACCTTGCTCAGATCACAGACAAGATGTTGACTACTACCCAGATCCTAAAAAATATTTGGTGCTTAAATGCCCTGCGGGTTGTTCTACAACAACGGTTTGGTGCCCCAAAACTTCTAATAACTCAGTTTTGGTAATTCAACGTATGCCCAGCCAGTATTTTCAGAAAACTGCATGCAAGCTGTACCACAAGGCATGCAAATAAAGCCAGCTGAGCTACTAAGTCTCAGTACTGCTCTATCCAGGTTCCACACAACTTCTTGTTGACTTGAAGCACTGGCAGAGCAAGTCTGCAAAATATTACTTAGTCATACCCTCTGATTGCATCAGTGTTTTGTTGTTGTCCAGATCAGTTGGCATTTGGAAATGTAACTGCATTATCATGAGCTTGATACAACAGGGAGGAATAAGTTTTTAATCTGCCCACCCCCCCTCCCATTTAGATTGAATGATGGTGCCAGCAATACCACAGCAACACTGATGGCAGTTCAGTATATTCTCATAGTTTGGATTTTCAAAGTTACACTGCACGAAATCTCAGATCCAAGTTGGAATAAAATCCTAAAATACAGATTCTTATTGGTAATTTTAATTTACAGTGCATAAACATTTTGTTCTCCATAAATTTCCAAGATTGATAAAAAGTTCTACCACAACAGTTCAGAGTAAGAATTGTCTTTCTAAGCACATGGCTGATAAGGGTTTCCCTGTTGTTTAAACATTACAATATTCTAACATTTTACAGAGATTACTGCATTGAGGTCAATACTCCTACTCAAAATAGCTTCCTAAAGGACCCAGTGACAAAACAGTTGATGTTTAGCACGTATCTCTCTCTGCTAAATATTCAAAGAAAACTCTATATATACTTCTCTCCAAGAGGAGAGTTAGGTATGTATGATCCTCTGTTTCTCCAGTAAAGAACACAGCCATGCTGCTCTCATTTACTGTAACACTTTCAGGAGAGGTAAATATACCACAATTGCCATCATCTCGGTTTCATGGGGCTTTTCATATCTCCAAAATAAATAATCTTATTTTTGTGCTCTTAAGAATTAATATCACTGTTAAAAATCAGTTGGAATTTTTCCTTCAGCTTCAAAATACACATAGAAGTCCAGCATGAAACGCAGTGTTTGCAATGTAAACAGTTTGTTATTAGAGCTAGTAGGAACTGCATGGTACTTTTAACACATACACTACCCAGTACTTCAGTGCCCAATTAGTAAACTTCATACTTTTTCAGAAATTAAGAATCATACAAGTATTGAGTATACTTAAAGTGTGCTGCCGGAACAGATAAGCACAAACTAAAATATATGGAGTTCTTTCTGTACCTGATTTTCTGAAAACAGGAAGTAAATTTGAAACACTTACTGATTCCATGTTCAATCCAACTTGTTCAAAAGCCATCCTAATTAAGCGCTTAAGCCAGCAAATCATTTGGAATGGAAAAAGCCTTTCCAAACTTGGATTTAAGCCTTCCAAATCTACAAGGCTGCGGAGGTTCCATAGTACTTCTGAAAAGAGAAAGACGAGAATTTTAGATACGTGTTGTGGAACACACACAGAAGTAAACTGCTACACATACTCCTAAAAACACCAAACCTTAGAAACAGTTACTGAAAACAAGACATGTTAGGTGACAATAGTTGCTAGCACTGCAAAGCATAGGTATTCAGAAGGAATTTAGTCAATACAAGTAAGAAAAATTCTTAGTAGTGTCATTTTTAAGAAATCAAAGCTGTTGCAACAATAACCATTAAAAAGCTGGGGAAATGATTCCTCACTCTAGTTTGGACAAATGACGATGTTCAATGACTCAAAGTGAGCACCAAACAGCATGGAATGCCTATAGCTGGGGACTAGCTCTAAGGCTGAAGGGTAATGCTCCTAACTAAAACTCATTTCTATGCAGGGACAAACTATAGAAAGCTGATCACCTCTTGTATTTCATACTCTATGATTGCTTTGTTGTTTTCTTGTTTTTTCCCACAACTAAGGAGAGACAGGAAACATGGAGAAATGACTAATGGAGAAAAGGACAGGAAATAGCATAGATGTGGGACCTGAAAATATTCAAGCGATTTATAAAGTTGGACAGATTTCATATTGCATCTATTTATATGAGCTACCATTCACTTGAATCAGGATGTTTTTATAACAGTGTAGCTTTTCTTGAACTGTTCTACACCAGTCCTAACTTGGATGCCACCGAGAAGTGTAGCCACCAAAAAACAAAAAAGAAAGCTACAGATTTAGGTTTACATTTGGTTTGTGTATCAGGCTAGAATAATACTGAATCACACTGAATAATACTATTTGTAGGATGAACAACAGTGTTGCTGAAGCCACTATACAGAGAGAGTGATGACTAAAGCAACATAACAGCAAGGTATGGGTACTTGGCAAGCATGGAAGTGAGGAGCCGGAAGGGCTATGCAGTCTGGAAGTGCCCACAAGCATGACAGTTAAACCGTAACTGTTTCCATTACAAATGTTTTTCTTCAACAGTTTACAGTTCCTTACTAATAACCTGCTTCTTGTGGAAACTTGGCAGGAACCGTGCAACTCCACAGCTATCTTTGTTTTGTTTTTTTTTTTGGTCAGGCTTAAAAAAAAATAAAAAGGAAAAAAAAGAAGTTGGTATTAGTTTCTTATCACCACTGAAATTAAAAGACACTTCCTAACAGGATTTTCTTTTGCTTCTAAACAAACTAGGAAGAAACTACTAATCTAGAAAATATAAGATGAAAAAGTGATTTTAAAATTAGTGAATCAACCAAACACAAGATTAGAATGGAAACTGCAATTGTTATAAGGGAAAGAACAGGGAAGACTAATGTGCTACCTACCAAACAGCTATGAGTACAAGCTACAGTCATACATAATAAACTAATAAGTCATGGAATTACTTCTGGAAAGCTGGAAAAGTCTGTTAGGGAACATAACCACCTACTTAGTCAATTCTTCCTTGAGGCATCTATTATTCTTCCTTTAGACAAGCCACTGGACTGTATCTTTGATCACACTGCATCTGCTGCATTTTTAAAATAGGAAGAATGCAAGTCTTTCTATATGGCCCAGATCAGATTTGGCATCATATCTGGCACTGTAGACAGCCAGTGACACATGAGAGACAAGAATGCTCCTTTAAAAGGAGAAAGTTATTCCAAAAGTGCAATACATGTGATGCACTCTGCCTCGTTCCAAAGCTCAGACTTGCTGAACATGTAGAGTGGAAATCACAGAGGAGAAAAACAGAACCCACGTCCAGACATTCAAACAAAGGAGGAAAAAAAGGCAGCAACTGTATTGCTGAGTAACTGTGAGGCCAGGGCCGGCTGTTGAAGGCAAATGACAGGGCTATAAAGAGGTGACTGTAACCTGATACACTGCTCTTTCAACAGATAGCCAGGTCATTAGTTTAAAAATCCCAATACATGGTTTCAGGTATGTTTGGCTACAGGAAGTGAAGAAAAGGTACCATCTTGTTTCTGATCAACTGGGAGGAACGAGTCTTTAATAACAGAGACAATTTATACAGAATTGACAAGAGTGTGTTAGAACTTCCCCTGAGGAAACCAGAGAAGGTATAGAGAGTTTCCATGGACTCAAGAAACAGAGAGGCAAAAAAGTAAAGGAATGACAAAAACTGTCAAGATAATTAAAGGCACAAATGCAAATGCAGAAGAAAGTAGCATAATACCAGGATGACAGAATAGTACAAATATGAAGTAGCAAGTTAAAAAAGGCTAAGGTATAAAATGGGTTCCAGCTAACAGGCATAGAAAAAAATACCACATATGTATTAGGAGAAACCAGAAGACAAGAGAGAGCGCCATGATGTAAAAGCAGAAGCAACCAATGAGTGATATAGATATTCAGTATATTCTGCTTTTTCACTTTAGATGGTAGAAAAAACAGACTGATGCTAGAAGGGGCTCTAGAGAACTCTGAAAAATTATAAGCATCCAGGACAATGAGGTCTAAAGAAATTCACCTTGAACAGCTCAGAAATTAGCTAAAGCAACTTCTGAAATACTAGTGATCACTTTTAGAAACTTGAGATCAAAAAAACTCAGGAACAAAAGAAGAACTATGATAACACAAAGCATTGGGAACACTCCAAAATACTTATCCTGCCTTGAAACGTTTATGTGACCTTTTTAAATTCTAGGTTACAAAACTCCAATGACTGAACATAAGACTGCATTCATTCAACAAAACAACTACTTCACTAAAAATATTATTTACAGCTTACATTATAAATGTTTCTTCTGTAGCCTAATTACTTAAAGTACCAAAGACTCGTTCTTCCAGTGACCTGTGATCTGCTTTTGCAGAACGAAGGGACAGAAGGCAACATGTAAAGAGTTCAGAGTACCAGCCAGTTCCTGGATTAGTTCCAGGCACTAAGGAAAACTACCATGTTTTAAGGACCTGCAGCTAACTGGTTATCTAAAAGGAAAACGCTTCTAAGTATATCAGCTTCACATTTTTATGAGATCTATTAGGTTTCCAGGATGATCCCCAGACAAACCTGATACTAATTTCTTCTGAACTATATTGCACTATACTTTTCTTCACAAATCTCACGTTATTTCCCAATTATTTTATGTGCCAAAAGCAGGAAGGGTTCATTCCAAATAAAACTGTTGGACAGCAAGTTAGCCAACAGTTAGCCAATTTTTCTCTCATGCTCTGTATACATGCCAACTTCAGAAGCAGGGGTTAAAGGTTTATTGATTTTATTAACCTAGAACAATACCTCTTAAAATATTGATGCCTGCTTTATTTATCCTTTACCTTTTTTATACTACCTAAACTAAAAATAATTGTAGTTTAATTCTCCTACAGCTTCCACAACTCAATTACTACCCTGAGTGATTAGTGTTACTGCTGTAACATACGGTACTTCTGCTATGCTTAAGCAAAACTACAATTATAAGCAGTAATCCTAGCCAAAATTCCCAAAAGATGTTAGATTAGTAACACAAAGAATTATATTTCACTGCATAAAGCAGGTGCAGATTGGAATTTCATGTGTTCTTCATTTATAAAACTCTATTTATAAAGAAATCACCAATGCTGAAGGACTTACTTTCCGATATGGAATCAGGCAGGAATCCCCTGGTTCAGAAATTAGAAGGTCTAAATTTCTGAGTATCAGAGTTCTCATCTTAGCCTCCTTGAACTCTCTTTTGCCCCCACTTTTCCCAGTCACTTTGCAGGTTTCATTCAATACTGCCATAGGAAATAACAGTATAGAAAGCTGAAAGGTAACACCACTTATAAATAACAAAGTGTTAATTAAATAAATATAAAGACTCTGAAGGCTGGACACACAAGGCACACCACTCAGTAAATAACAGATGGAGCCCATTGCCAGACTTTCTAGTGAGTCCTACCCATGGAGAACGAACAACCAGATCCAAGTGCTTTCAAACTGAAATTCTTCTGTGTATCTTTGCCAATCTTGAATTTGTCCATAACCCTTCCAAATTATGAGCTCTCACTCTTGAAAAACGATGTTCATACTTCTCTTACTGAATGAAAATCCTCTCAGTCACGTAAGAGCCACCAAAAAAAATTAAGAGAATGGCTTAATGGGCTTGATCAGATGAGCTTTCACAAAGAATAAACAAATGCACAAAATCTGAAATGTCTAGTCTCTAAATTGAAAGGTAAAGACGTACAACATTTATAAAGAAGTATGGTTTCAGAGGAATACCAACCCCATTAAACCCCCACACACCCCCCCAAAAAAAAAAGAGTAGGTTAGCAGGAAGCTAGGGCACACATATCTTCAGTCTTTAAGATAGACACATGACCCAAGGTCACCTCATGAAATTACATCCATAAGGAAACATTAAAAAAGTAATGAAGATAGATAAAGCAAGCAATTAATATATCAAGAGCAAGCCAAGCAGGCAGGAAGAATCTTCTGCTCAAGGACTAGACCCTCTCCCAAGTCAACACAGATTGGTTATAAGTTACAGAAGTATATGGCAGAGATCACACAGCCAGCTAGAGAGGTCTGTGTTTAGGCTCTGCAGCCACAAATAATAAAGTGCCCTATTTCTTTCAGAAACACTTATTTGGAAAGCTATGACAAGAGAAGCAGATGTCAGTGAATATGACAGTCAAGGTCTTGCCTAAGCCGGTATCAGTGCAAAATCTAAAGGAAGAACTGAAAATAATGCAGACTTGCACAGAAGTTATAAAAAGCTTTCTTAAAAATCCAGGCTAGTTACTATATTTTGCCAACTAAGGATGGAGAAAATAATCAAAACACTAGTTTAAGCAAAAACCTTTCCTCAGTGGAGATACCTACATGGTGCCACATGATGCCATAGAGAGGTAAGTGAAATCCTTCAACATTTCTAAACTGCACAGTTTTATACTCTACAGCACAACCATATGCCTACAGCTTCCTGCCAGACATACATGCCTCCCCAGTCACTGCAGTGAATGCCAGTCATTCTGCTACATCTTTGAGCAACAAGAAAATATGTTTTATTAGCAAAAGGGTGTATTTGTCTGAAAAAGGATTTAAAATGTTCTACCTTTTTCTCCCCCAAACCTCTTTGTGTTACAACATTGAGTTCCTAGATGCAATCATATTTCAGCTACTGAACTCCACAAATTTTCATTCAGCAATAATTAACTTTTAGAGCCAATGTGCAGAAAACTTCAGCTCCTCTCTCTTTTCTTTATCATCTATATAAAAGGCAGTGGTTACCAGAAGACAAGAGTTATTTTCTTTTCATTCAGCCTTTGTAAATCTTGCCTCCATAAGAGCTACTGTGGAGGACTGTGGCTGTCGGAGGACAACATGTAAATGTTAATGAAGCCTTGATAAGGCTATCAGACGCAGATCAATAGGCTACGGTTGATGTCAGCATTCAAACTCTACTCACACTCAATATTTGGAATTTCGACAGACTGTTAAACAAAACAAAAAGAAGCATCTAGCAAGTTACTCATTTATGACAACTGCAGAAGAACCTGAGAACGGCAGCAGTATCACTTAGAGTACACAAAGTAAGCACCACCAGTTTACAGACAAGGAAAATAAGCAGCAGAGCCCTTAAGGCCAAGCTCCTTTGCCCTCTACACGACACCCCTCTAATTCAAGGCCTCCTTAAGCAACTTCCCCGAAGCCTCTCTGGATTACCTCCAGATCATCTTTCACACACAACGCTTTCCCGCGACCTGTCACTCCCACCACAGCAACGTAAGAAGCTTTCCGTTTCCCCCAGCCTGCCTGCAGAAACCACAGCCTGAGCCCCAACGTCCC
>NW_009952893.1:3483735-3485081 GCF_000747805.2 Chaetura pelagica | reverse complement strand
AGTCGCCGGGCGCTCGGGGAGCGTTCTGTGTGAGGCGGGCGGTGGGCGCTGTGAGGGGCCCGTTCCTGGCCCGGCCCGGGAGGATGCAGCGGGAGCTGAGGCCGACTGAGAGGTCTGCGCTGCCTTTGCCAGGCTCTTGTCTCAGAGCTGCAAGGAGAGGAAAAGACGTGGTGCCCGGTTAACTTCTCTGCTAGGCCTCTGAATCGTAGATAACTTCTTAAAACTTTTAAAACAGCGTAGTTATATTTTTATTTAAAGCTGCTCGGCCTTAAGCTTTCATGAAACTTGCTGTCAGAGGGGTTGGAGAAGGTAAAGGCTTCAGTTGCCTGTTCAGCTGTGGCTGAAGAGACAGGGAGGAGGCGCTGGGGGGGACATGAGTGTCGCTTGTTAGTCCTGGGGGGGTGGAGTAAAATTCATGCTCTTTCAGGAGGCTAGAAGGGAAAAGGCAAAGGACGATTGGGGTGGCGAGAGTTGTAGGAATAGTCTGGTGCTCAGGATGCAGAACTGGAAGTTAGAGACATAGGTTAGCATCGCCTCTATAAGTGACTTTTGATTTTGAAGTTTTGAGTAAGTGCCTTTGCCAGCTCTGCAAAGTACTTAACCGAGAGTTGGTTTGGTTGAGGTTTTTGTTTATTCGTTTATTTGTTTTTTTTGTTGTTGTTGTTGTTTTTTGTTTGGTTGGTTTGTTGGGGTTTTTTTTGTTTAATTTAAAGTTGTGTGCTTTGGATATATAAATTATTGTTTTTTGGTTTGGCTGCTGTATCTCCCAGTTGGTCTCTTTTGGACTTGTGATAGTCAAGAAAAATAGCCTGGAGACTGATCATGGACATGTACTTCTCACATTAGCACTCTCTTCCCTGAAGAAAGGACTGTTGACTTAAAGGTTAACAGCAGCTTTTTCTGTGTAAAAATATCAGATGTTATCATAACCAAACTGCTTATTTATGGCTTGTTGGTTTTGATGAGTGTGATAAGTTTGTGTTGCTGAAAGGCCTGACTTCAGTAAGAAGACAACAAAATGTTTGTATGATATTATTGTCTGAGAAATTATGTTGAAAGAATGTGACCACTTAACAAATTTATTTTTATGCAGAGGAAAAATGATAGAACACAAATTAGCAACACATTTACTCACATTTTTATGCCTTAAGAAAAGTTGGTACTGGCAACAGCAAGGCCACAGTTAGCATTCAGTAGTTTCAGAGGCACATAATTAGTCTTTTGAAGGAAACTATTGTTTTTTTGGTATCAAGTTGTAGCCTTTCATCTGGTTAGACTTAGGCTTTTTTTGCCTGTTAAGCAATTATTTCTTTATTAAACTACTCTGCAATCTGATATTCTAAAGC
>NW_009952893.1:3441740-3483509 GCF_000747805.2 Chaetura pelagica | reverse complement strand
TCAGCAGGAGCAAGCAGTGACTTGCTTTCTTTCTGGAGATGGTCCTAGTGAAAAACTAACCCATGCAAAACCCACCCTCTAAAACCATTTTTGCCTTGAAGTATGACATTGCACAAGTTATTTGATATATATATCCAGATTGAAACGTAATGTTCACTCCTCTTGATGTGGAGTTAAAAGTTTTAATGGTTTTTCTAGTTCATTTTTGTGTTAAGTTTGATTATTTTTAAAGGTACTCTGAAAAGATTTCGATTTTACATGTTTATACAGGAGGATGTTTATAGACTCTAAGGTGCCTTGTTGTGAGAAAAAGATGGATTTCTGGGAAATACTTGCCAGTATAAGCAAAACAACACAAACATACTCCTATAAAGGCTGGCTGAAATTATATATAGGAAACAAATAAAAATACTACTGACTAAAACTGTTTTCTACATAGGAAGTTTTGGATTTCCATTTTAATGTTGAGATCCACATTGTTACCAATTCCATCCACATTCTATGAATTCTAGTCCTTGGATTATTTTTTTTTTATACTTTCATGCTTCTAACAAATCTATACCTCTTTGCTTTTGTCTTATCTTTGTTTTAATTGATAAGTGTTGTGGTATTATACTAATACAGATTATTTTTTTTTCTCAGCAGGTATTTTGGATGCATGGTGCAGGAAAAATGAATTCTACTATGAGTGAGGAGCCTGATGCACTGTCTGTTGTTAACCAGCTCCGAGATCTCGCAGCTGACCCATTGAACAGAAGGGCCATTGTTCAGGATCAGGGATGCCTGCCGGGTCTCATTCTGTTTCTGGACCATCCCAACCCTCCAGTTGTTCATTCAGCTTTACTAGTAAGTATTCTAGAGAGCAATTTGTGTGTCAGTAGGACGTTTTGTGATTTTGTTAATGTCTTTCAACAAGTGAAAAATGTAAAAAATAAAACCTGGTTTTATGTTGATATTTGTTATGCATGTTTGTTTTTTTGAAATATGTCTTTCAAAAATTTTATAGCAGTAATACATGATCCTGTGGAAATTTTATGTATTTTGGAGGAGAATAATTTACATTGCATTTTTTCCCTAATGCAGCTATTTTAAATTTTGTGTGGAGTGAGCTAAGAGCCCTTAAATTGCTTTCTTAAGATGAAGTCATGGAGCTTGGTAAATATACACAGTGATTTGACATTCATATTATAAAAGAAAAAATAATTTTAAAATCATAGGATAATTTAGGTTAGGAATTACCTCCAAAGGTGATGTAGCCCAATCCCATGCTCAAATTAACATCATGGCTTAGTTGAATCTGTTTGATTCTTGAACACCTTGAAGGATGGGGATTCCACAGCCTCTCTGGCACCCTGTGCTGGCATGTGACCACCCTCATGGTATCAAAGACAAACAAACAAACCCTGCCATGGCCCTGAGAAAGCAAATTAAAATCTCTTAATATCCAGTACAACTGGTTACAGCTTTTTTTGTTTCTTCAAAGTCCTGATTTCTCATCCTGGGTTTGAATACCAACTTTAAAGAGTGAATTTATTGCTTAGAAACAGGATGAACAGAAGGAAAGATTTTGTTAAAATCTCATTTTGTTTAGTCTTATGTGGGGGGAGAGAAGATGGACTGTTCCCCACAAGGATTGAATAAGACTTTTAAGTTACTAAAATTTATATGGTGCTCAGTTTTCCATTTTTATGTCATTATTGCATTGTAAACAACATGAAACTAAAAAATGAAGAGCTCTGCCTTTTCTTTATATCATTAAGAACTACCAGTACCATAATTCTGGGTTTTTTTCCACTTCTATAGTGGATGCTACTAGACTTCTGGGAATTACTTCATTGTATCTGATACTCTTCTGGATTCAGGGAATGAGGTCCTGTAATCTAGGAGACCTGTGTGCTGCTTAGTGGTTTCTAAGTTAGCTGTGCCATAGCATTTGGCAGCCTATAATATTCTTCACTGGAAGAACTTTTGAGTTGAGGTTTCAGTTCTTGGGAATATGTTGCATTGGTTTTCTTTCCAGTGCAGTTTCCTTAGGTTGTGGTCTTAAAAGTGGATCTTGTTTGGATGTCTCACTTTTGCTTCTTTGGGGCTGTGTATTCTCTCTGTCTGCGTGAGATTTGTTAATGAATCTGTGATCATGTTACAAAAACTGACTACATAAAAAGAACTGACTCAGCCTGATTGATGAGGGCAAACCCAGTTTACAGTGTAGTTCCACAGCCCCAGATGTTATTCAGGTTGTGTTGTAAGGACATCTTGTTGGGTGGGAATGTGAGACAGCTGTGTTGTTCCATTTAGTAATAATCTTACAGTTAGAGCGGATTAAGAATCAGGATTTAGAGGAGCCCATACTGTCCTCCAGGACCCTGGCTGAAGTCAGAAATTGATCACTTTACTATGAAAACATGTTCTTTGTCTGCTACTCAGACTCCTTGTGTTCATGAGTTCTTGAACCTTTTAAGTTTTGTAGCTTTTAATATCCTTGCTGTTACCTTTTTAGTCTTTTTTTTAATATATTTTTCCATTCTGAAAGCAATTTTGTTTTTCTAGCTGTATCATTGGTCAAAAAGGTGCTCCCATTTGAATGGGAATTGTTAAATGTAGTGACTTTTCCATTAAGCTCATACATAATAAAAGGATGTACAGCACTGTTCTACAATCTCTCATGTTATTGTGTGATTCCCATGGCTAAAATTATGAATTATATGTACGAATCATAAGAGTTCCTTATTTAACTTTTTTAGTCTGTTACAGAATCTTTCAGGGAGGATATTTTCCTCCCCATGTGCAGTTTCAGCTCAGTCCTCTCTTCTGTCCAATCAAGATGTGGTATATTTTTTAAATAAGTTTCTCTAGCTTTGATTCCAGGACTTCTTTATCGTACACTTCAGATACTAAAAGTTTTGCATGTTTTAAAAAAAAATAAAAATAAATATGGAAATAACCTAGGCAATACTCCTTTTTTTTGACTAAAATTTTCAAAAACAGAACTCTGAAGTTAAGAAACTACATTAACATTTCTCTTGCAAAGGTGTCTTTTGTTATTAAGATTGACAACCTTGTTCTTTTTTATATTTAAGTACAGAGATAGTTCTATTGATCATGATGAAATTACTTGTGAGATTAGAGCTACCGTAGGTAAGTGTTTTGCTGAACAGAGGCTGAACCAAAGTCCATAATGGTTATCTTCCTTATGGCTTTGGTAAACTTCAGTGAACAGTATATATTACCATAAATGACCTCAGTTCTCTGAAGGTGCAGACCTCTGTGTCTCCCGTGGGGGCAGAAGGAATACAGCTTCCTAGTGTTGAAAAGTCAGATCATTTAAGTTATTCTGATAACTTTTTCTTTGGTCTTATTTTAGAGGAAGTTACATTTGTGTGTGAAGAATATGTAACAGATGGAAAAGAGACTGCCTACATTTTGACTGAAATAATAGCTGTTAAGATAATAGGTTTTTCCTTGTCCAACAACTTTACATCCTTACCAAGTTGCCTGAACAGAGACTGATCAAAATGAGGAACTTTTTCCCCTGGTCTTACATGCCTTAACATGAAAGCTAGTAGTTTGGAGCTGTCACTCAGATACCCCGTTGTTGGAGGGTAAGAAATAAATGCATATGTAAGATTTATAAACCGCAATTATTGATACTGTTCCACATCAGGAAATAGTAAAAAAGGCATTTAGAGTTTTTATTATGTCAGATAGCAGCCAGACTTTCTCAAATGGCAATCAAATAGTCTTGACTTTTACCTTATACACACTGAAGATGATTTAGAAAAAACCCAGATAATTAGAGGTCTATCTGTGAAGGGATTAAGAAGCATGCTATTTTTTTTAAGCCATTATTGAGCAGCATAGCTACTACACAGCTATATTTAAAGAATTGGTGCACTTTTAAACCTTGCTATCACAAAACCTATGGGTTTTTTCATAACCCATATGAAACAGCCCATGGATTATTTCATAACCCATTCTCTCTGTGTATTGTTAGATTTTGCAAGTGGAGTTCATGTACCTACATCAATAAAACACTAATTAAAGCACGATGTGCAGTACACCTTTGGAGATCCCTCTAAGAAAACTTTGTCAGCACTAACAATAGAGAGATTAAAAGAAGGACTCACATTTTAACTTGAAGAGTATTATGTTAGGAGGATCATGCAAATAATGCAATTACTGACTTGGATCAGCAATGTGAAGTTATGCAAGGAGTCTGCCTTGAAAGTCAAGTAAACAAAACCTTGGACAACAAATAACTAACTGTCCTGTTTAGGTAACAGTAACCTAATCAGTTTGCTGCTTGGGGTGATGAATTTTGCAATCAGTCTTTAGAATTGTAGAATCTTTCAGGTTGAAAAAGATCTTTAAGATCATCAAATCTGATCAAGTACTGACAAGTTCACCACTAAACTATGTCCCTAAGTGCCACATCTACATGTCAAATATGGTAGACCTCTTTCTGTGGACAACAGAAGCTTGATGGTGGTGAGTTTTTTAGTACTGCGGAAGCCCACAGAAATAACTTACATTCTACTAGAGGAATACAGAATAAAAATTACTTTAGATCTCAGATCGCAAATGTTTCTTGGAAGGGACTTCTTGAAGTCACTTGCTTCGACTTCCTGCTTGAATTTGGACTGTCACCAATGCTCCATCAGGTCAGTTGTAGCTTTGTCTCAGTGATCCTGCAGTCCTGCTAGGTCATTTCTTCCGGTGTTGAACTACCTTCTTAGTGGAAAAACTTGTTAGAATACCTGGTTTGAACTTCCCAAGCTGCAGTTTGTTGCTGTTCCCACTTGTTACATTGTGTGCAGCTGTAGAGGAAAGCTTGGCTTTGTCATCTTTGTAAAAGACTTTTTGAGTAGTTGTAGACAGCTGTTAGATTATCCTTTAGACTCTCTTAGCTGATGTAAACAAGCTTAGTCTTTCAACCTTTCCTCATAGATTAGATATTCATGCTTTCTATTTATTAGAATAAAACAAGGTGATAATACTCTTGTCTTCTTACTAGAACTCCCATTGTGAATGTCTTGCAGATGTCCAGTACATTAACATTCATTTTTATTATTGTACATCATGCTGATCAATGTGGTTCTCTTCCTTTCAGGCTCTCCGCTATCTGGCAGAGTGCCGTGCCAACAGAGAAAAGATGAAGAGTGAACTGGGGATGATGCTCAGCTTACAGAATGTCATACAAAAGTAAGTTTATGATGAGTTGTTGGATCCAAAGAGTGTAGTCATAACATTCTGATGCAAAGCGAAACTTTGACTATTAATTTTTATTGTAAATTTTTAATACTGTGTTCTTCCTTGATGAAGTTGTGTGGCTGCAAGCAATTAATGCTTTTCATTGTACAGTATAGCTAAGTAATTATACTACAGTCTACAAGAAATACCTGTTTGAAAGGGGGTTTTTTGCCAAACAATAGATTTTTTGCCCTTGTTATACTTAAGTTTGTCTCTTTCCTTTAAGTTCTCTTATAGTCCTTTTCATCATGGTATAAGAGTTCTTTGCATGAATGTATTTAGTGAAATTGGATGGCATCTGCCACGCTTATTCTTTGAATCCCACTTCTGCGAGGGGAAGTTGTATATGCAATGTATTTGTTTCAATGTGTTTTGAAGGTATGCATCTGCAGTTTGTTGAGCAAACATCTTGCAGGTAGACTAGAAGTTGATGAGGTCTGCAGTGATCTCTGATTTCTTTCTAGAATGTTTCAGCTGGGTTACATCACTTACGATTTGCAACTGTTGGATTTCAAGATTGTTAATTGTTGAGTCTTGAATACTGGAAGATGTGTGGGTCTATGCATAGTGGAGAAGATGCCTATATGCACTTACCAATAGAAATTAATATGATAAACAAAGATGAATAATTATTAGCAGACACCTCTGATCTACTTCAAAAATTAATCTATCAAATTTAATTTGCTATCAGGTTATAAAAAAGTAATTATTTTACACACAGTTTGGTAGCAGTCTGGTTAACTGTACTTTTCAGATGTGAGAGACTGTTCCATGAGAGAGGATCAGTTGTATTGTTGCACTGAGATGTCTCAGATGAACGTTTAAAACAATTATTTAGAAAATCATGAAAAACAAGAAAAATTGTATGTTAAAGATTCAAGTGGAAAGCTTTTGAATCTTTAATATGTTAGTTGAATCTCTAATGTATCACTTGCGGTGTAAGTTACAAGTTTCTTTTAGCAAAAATGCAAGGCTAGACTTTGCTAGTTCCTCCATCACCAGTTTTTGGTGATGTATCTTTCTCTGATGCTGCTTATGTAAAAGTGTGAACCTCAAAAACTGGAGGTGAAATTCTGGTCTGTTCACAAGTCCCATGTGATATGTGATCTAAGAAAGATAAGCACTGTTTACCTTTTAAGTACTTTATCAATTCTGCTGAAATGAACAAGATTATGTATTGTCATGAAGTTCAACATTCTGCTTAAATATCAGTTACTCACCCATTAACCAAGGATTTAAAATTAGTGTCTTATCTAGGATGATGAACTAAATTGCTAGAATTCAGAAGTGAGTAGGTCTCAAGTGTTTGAAGAATGTAGTAATTATAACTTTTGAAAGTTATAGTTGTTTTTATAGAATATGTGGGGAAAAATGGAATTACCTCTTACAGTATTCACCTTTTTTTAAGAACAAGCATAATTGAAGTAAAACGTGCAGGAGTCATGCTACTTTTATAATAACAATGGTTTGTTTAGGTAATAACAAGCTTGTATTTCATAAGAAGTTTGAGTATAGATTGTCTGTATAGAGCACAGACATCCTTAAGTTGTTGAAAGTAGAATGGTAGTTCATTATCAGTCTCTGCAGCTTACAAATATTACTCGGGAAGCAGTCATAATTAAACTTTTGTTTAAAGAATTTTATGGAAATCTCTTTGGCAACATTTTTTTCTGCGTTTCAATTTCAAGGACTGAAAGAGTGTGAAGTTCAGAAGCATGCGGAAAAGGAGAGATAAATCAGTAAAAACTGGAAATCTTGTAGGTGTTCTTTTTTTCTAGAAAGCTCTTTGGCAAGAGTAAGAGCATGCATTTGATTTGTATGCTTGTAACATTTGGAAAGTGTGATATGAAAATTTAAATACATAGCATCTTCAAACACAAGACTTTGTCATGTGCTTGTCAGGATTTTAGGCTTTAATGTTGACAGGAAATGCTGAAGCTAAGCTTTGTATTGCCTGCAGAAATGGAGAAAGATTGTAGAAAAGTGCTGAGAAGATAGATGTAGAATTATTTTTGCCACAAAAAACACAATGGTTTGGGGTTGTTTTTTTTGTTAGAAAGTATGTAGAAGAGAAAACAAGGTCTCTACCTTCTTCAGATTTGCTATACAAAAAGAGGGATTTGAGCTGTTAATGTGATTTCAGTTTATCAGAAGATACTGCAATCCTCTGAACTGGAACTAAACCTTAATAAATGCAATAATAAATGCTTTGGTCTAAATGACTTCATGCTGTGCATTCCAATGTACTTTCCAGAATGTGCATATCTAGCTCATTGCTCTATATAATCTAAAATATTTTTATTATTTCCACCGTGTACTTGGAATTTAGGTTATTTTTTTTGTGATGTGTTGTAAAATTGGAAAGGAATCTTAGGAAGAGATAACTTCTTCTAGCATTCTGCTTTTCCAGTTACTGCGTATTTCTTTCAAGTGAGACAGACCCCAGCATCTTCTGAACTAGAAGTTGTAGTCACTGACTTCTTGCTCTTGGCAGGTTAAGCACGTCCTGTAGTCTGAATCTTCTTTCATCAGGAATTTTGTAACTTTCATTGACTTCCTACTTAATGAATACACAGTGGCATTCCTTGCTCAATTGTGAGTTATGACTAACTGTATTATACCACTGATAAAGCCATGTTATGTCTTCTCAGGCAATGAAATGGAGCTTGTGTGCACAGAGACAGGTTGCAAACTTAGTATTTGTCATATTTCAAACTTAAGTTGATGTTCAGCAGCACTGAATTGACACTCTGCTTAGGAAGTCGAGTCTGTTTAGAATTCCAGTTCTCTTTTGCTTTCAGTTACATAAGTCTTGAAGTTTGAGGGCTTTTCTCATCATGTCAGTCTTTTTATAAACCTTGAAGGTCTCTGTATTAGAGACTTCAAGTTCAGGTGCGGAATTTCTTGTCATGACTTGTCTGTAGTAGCTAGTTTAACAGATCTTTTAAACGGTTGTTGCGATCAACTGGAAAATAGTGGCAGTTGCTACTTAGGATTTCTTGTAATAGTACATGGGAGCCTCAGACACAGTCCAAAGCCCTTTTGTTGCAAGTAATACACAACCGGTGAAAGAGAAGTGTAACATTTGTTTAAACTTGTCACCCAAGTTTAACTAGTTCTTTTAAGTACCTTCAAGTCTTATCTTCTGACTTATCAGTCCCCCAATATTACCTCATCAGTATTTTGGTATTTGCTTGTAATAAGCATTATAGGTCATTTGTAAAAATCATTTTACTGCTCAAAATGAATGTCTGACTCCTTAGCTGATATTAGATTTTACCTGAAGAACAAAGGATTGGTTTTAGATTCATTGTGACAGTGACAAGATGTATGAGCACTAGTTTTTGCTAACAGAAGAGTAACAGATTTTAGATGTTTAAGCTCTAGAGCAGAATATGAAATGTCAACTCTGAGTACAGAATAAAAATATGGAGACAAGGAGATATTTATGTATTTAGGATTTTTTCAGGCTGAACTCTGGAACATGTATGACTTTTGAGATACTTTTAATTAAGGCTTTATACTCTTCCACATTTTCTAGGACTTACCATAAGCTGTTGAAGCATCATAGAATACTTCAAAATGTTCTTCAAATATAAAAAATTCTGTTGTCCTACTCGATACTTGCTGTTTTTTTCCTTAGTAGAGGAAATTTCTTTTTTTGTTCATCCACATCTGCTTATTTTTAAATTAAGCTCAATGCACCTTTCCATGTTATAAGCTAATAATATAAGTAATAACTGTGTTGGAGAGAAATCAGACCTTTAACATTGCTACTTGCAGGTTTCCAAACTTTTTATTTTTCTTCTTTTATGACTGATTCTGCTTTATTACTGTCATAAAATGTTTCACTCCCTTGCCAGGTGACTATCTGTGTGTGTGTAGAAGTGTTTGTGTAAATAGATAAAAAGGTGAGGAGAAATTGGGGCTTGTTGCAGAATAATCTTTCATTGTATTCCAGCAATCATCAACAGTTATTTAATATTGAAAACTAGTTTGGTTGCTGGCTTTATGAATTGTATGAAGGACTTAATGTGTCCGTACGGACCTAATAAAATGTTATTAGCACCTTCTAGAATTAAAATTAATTAGGATTCATAGCCTACAAGGAAAATACTAATTTGTATTCAGAGTGAAAGTGACTTTTGATGGACAGTAAAGGTCAAAGTTCATAATTTTTCATAATCTTTATAAGCAGCATAATGGTACTGTTTAAATATAACAAATATGTGTTTAAAAAAAACAACTTAGGAAGAGTCAATATACTAAATAGCGCTTATTATGGAACAGCAAATTACTGAGAGTAAAATTCCAATTACTTAGCTAGAAGAGCTTTTCAAGATAGTCTTCCTTTGCCAGGGTGTCAGATTTAACAAGCTGAACTAAATCCAGTGCATTAATCAGCTCTTCCAATTTATTACTTGCCTAAGAAGATTAGGGCAATTAATACGTGTTTAATTAGAGTCCCTTGCAGATCTGGTAAAATACATGCAGTCTATAATTGCTGATTCTTACTCAATTTTAATTTTTGGTAGTTTTAATTACCTGTACTTTTTGAGAATTTAATTATTTGTTGAACTAGCAAAGTTTAAATTTATGATGTCTGACCAACAAAACTGCCAGGTATTTCAGGTAGTATTTGTTGAAATTAAAATAAGGATATAGTGTCACTGTAGTTTTATCATTTTTGTTTTGTGACATACTACTTTTTCTCCTTTGTGAGAAAGGAAGATGGGCAAAGGCCATCTATTAATTAGCAAGAAAGCAAACTACATATTTAAAAGGATATCTGACTATGAAGGGGTATTGCAGTATCATAATTGGCTTCAAGATAATACTTTGGGAAATTACAGCTAAAAAATTTGGTAGCCTTCATGTTTACTGTATTTATACATTTACACTATTATTGGAATATTAAATTCTGATCTGCCAAGGGGAATAAAGTGGCTTTTAGCGACTGTAGCAATTTTATTTTTCTATACCTGAATCACTTAGTAGCATTTTTTTGGTAATACTTGGGTGTGTGGGGTTTTTTACTCATAAAAATTCAGAAGTAGTTGAGATTGGGTAATGGGAAGCATGATTCTGTTGCATTATTATTTTTGGACTTTACCATAGTTGTGACTCTGCACTGAGAAGTTGTGTTTTTGGAGAAAAATATGGTTATCCAAAGTCTTAAATATTTCTATGGGCAGCAGGTTAAAAAGACCTTAGTTTTCAGAAATTATTTACAAATTACAGTTTATCACCTGCAACAAGACTAATACAGATATCTTTGTCTATTGCATGTTCACTTTCCTGGCCTTTCCTTTTCTGTTACTTTCCCTGGTTTTACCCACTTTGTAACCTTTTGTCTATTAGAAAGTAAGTGCTTCTGGAAAATTACAGTGTTATTCACTGGTGCACTTATTTGTGCTGTGGGCTCCAGTCTATTCAATGCTGTAGCAATATGCTTGTTAATAATACATGGTCACAGCAGGAAGACATCTGCAGGCTGTTTTATTCAGCATTGTTAAGCAAAGTGGCTTGATAAGCCCCCTGCCCCACACCTAGTTTCTTTAAGGAATGTTTTTATTGTATATTAATCTTGCAAGTTTCAGAGATACATTGTTTTTTGAAATTATTTTTGAAGAATATTCCACCCCAGTGGAATATTGCCAAGTGTAGGAACCATCAGTATGTCCTCTTCAAATATACATACCGTATTTGTTTTGAGTGGCTGAATGCTTCTTTTGTGTGTGAAACAGCTTTCTGATATTTAGAGTTTATACACTGGAAGGAGAGGAAAGGTAATGGGGAGGATGGGTTCAATGCTGTGGGCTACCTAGGTCACTAAGGCATTTATTCGACAAATGTTTTTGCTCTTTTTGTTTGTGGGTCATGGCAAACTAACAAGAGTTCAGACTTTCTTGCAGTTCATCAGTATTTTAAGAAATGTTTCAGTAAGTTTTTTGTGTTTCTGTACTGTATCTAGCATTATGAAGGACGTAGGAAGTCATGATCTCAACCCAGAGATGCAGACACAGACAAATGGTAACAATAAATAAAACACAAAAGCATTAAGTAGTGAAGTGATAAAAAAATCCTAGTTTTACAGTATGGGTGCTAACCTGGACTTAAGTCACTATGTAAGTGACTTCCTGGGAGAACCCCATGTTTTTTGTGAGAGAATAAATAAGGTTTAAAGGTGTTGAAGGTGGATGTTGATGATAAGAATAGTCCAAGACTTGACTGTCTACGATTTAAATGTAACTAATAATTTAAATGTTGAAATATTACTGGGGATTTATATTTTGCAGGGGTTATTAGAAATGAGCAATCGTATAAACAACTATTCTAAAGGTTTATTAGAAAAGGTGCAGTTAAATATGTGCTTACTGGTTTTGTTTGTATTTGTAGAATTGGTCACTGAGTGAAATGTGAAAGTGTGGCCAATTGAAGTGTGCCCTATTCCCTACAAAATGTACTTAATGTTCTCTTGGTGTAATTTGGATGTTCTGTTGGTTTGGATTTTTTTTTCATCTCAGGACCTCTCTGTAGTCAAAAGAAATATTAGAGAGTCGTGGTGGTTCCTTGCACGCAATTTACTTGCTCAGTGAGCTCTGTACAATCAGTAGTTTCTGTACTCAACAGTTGAGGCAGTTGTCAACCTCTCTGTTTGGCTTTTGTGTGTTTGTGTTATTACTTTTTTCATTCTGTCACGTGTATGTAATTCCTATTATGTTTTTGACTGCAGTCAGAAATTGCTTGGTTTCACATTTTGCTCTTCAAGCTACTACCTTTACCTTATAACATTCTACTTGGTATCTGGTATCAGGACTGTTGACTGAACAGCTTTTCATCATCTGATGTCTGTCTCAGCTTAATTTGGTTACTATATATCATAGACTCTTTAGTATACCAGTTCAAGTCAATACGAGTGTCATAGACTAGCTTTTAGTTCAATATGTTTGCACAGTAGGTGAAACAGTGGAGCAGCTACTTTTGTTACTGATTTCTGTGCTGCACTTGCAGTTAAATGTCTGGCTTTCTTGGTTCGACTCTGATGCTACAGTTCTTGATTTTCAACAGTTTGTCTTGCACTTTGATAAAATATTTCATTTTATTGGTATTCAGTGAATTCCAAGTTAACTGGCAAATAGAAGGGTAACAAATGCAATGTTTTAAATTGGTCATTTATATATGTAAGATGTAGAGACTATCTATAAGTCCTTAAAAATTATGGCCTTCAGCTGCTTTATGATGATTGGCTTAATAATGTACTAAGTATTGCAAGTTCTATGCTTTGCTGCTTTACCAACAAAGTGCTTGAATTCTATGGTGGTGATTTATATACAATATCTGAAAATACATGTTACCAAATCATAGGCTCCTAGACCTAGAAAAGAATTTTCAGTACTTGTTACTGAGTGAATAGACATTATTCTGGCGCTGCTTTTTTTGGCAGAGAGAGCCACAGTCTTAATAGCTTTGAGTGCTTTGTATTTAAATGTGAAGAAATCAGTTGGGAATTTAGAAAATTAACTAGTAGCTTTTCATTATAGGCAAGAAATGTGATGAGAATTGTAGAATTAAAAAGAACTTTAAAACACTGAAAAAAGTGTGTGACTTATAAAATAACTTTATTAAAAATACATATATTTGAAAGCCTTTTGTGCTCAATCTCTTAGCCAGTTTCTTATTTGTTTAGAAACTGGACCAGGGAATTAAGTATTTTAGAAAGTAGTATAAGCTTAAGGTGTTTTTACTTCCTATTTTGCTGACTTTATATTAAACCAGATACGGAACTCGGAGAAACATTTGCTTATAAAAATTGAAATGTTTTATACAGTTTGACACCGTGTTCTGAAATGTTAAAAAGAATAGAATCTGAATGGGCATTTAATAAAATTGTTGACAGGATGGTATAAAAAAATACAATATGGTAGGAAAAAAATGCTATTATGCTGAACTCAGTGCCTCAAGACCTGCCTGATACAGTGTGCCAGAAGACAGCTGTCTTCTCTTTTTGTGGTGGGGTTCAGTACGGAGGTGGGAGGGAAGACAGTTAATGTGGATTGACATGAAAGTTAGACACCCTGTGTTGCCATTACTATTCCTTTAACACTCAATAAACCTTGTCATCAGCTGGTGTCAAAAGCGTTTTAGGAATACAGTGACCTTCACTGGTTGAGTTTACAGGAAAATGTGCTGAGGTAGGTTCTTTGATATGCTGACTTTTGCTGACAGCTTACTAAAATAAGAGCAAAGAATGGTAAAGATGCTTTGATATAAATGTAGCAACTTGTGAAGTACTAAATACTTCACAACAGGTGTGGATTGATTGACAGGCTGGAGCCATTTATCTATTGAAGTTAGTTACTTAGCACTATGAGGTTGCTCATCTTCCCTTGCCAGTATCATATGTCTGCTTTTTAGTTACAGGTGATGGTTGTCCCTGGTTTTTGACAATCATGATACATGTCCCCTCAAAATTGCACACATTTTATAAAACCAGAAGTGTCTTGGTTACCCTTCTCCCCCTCCAATGCTGCTCAAGTAAGAAACATAGTAAAGATGATGGTGTGTGATTAGAGTTTACATAGTTTGAAGTAGGTATTACAGGCAATGAGTGTCACAAAAGCAAATGCCTCAAAAATTATTAAAATGTTCTATAGAAGTTTCTGAATGGAGCTATTTCAGAAGGAAGTGAATTTTACTCTGGAACACTAATGCAAAATGAGTATGTTACTCTCTATTAGATGTATTTCTATTAAGGACTGTGTTTTTATACTTCATTGTTTTGCCATACATGATACATTATCTTTTTCTGCAAGATTTCCATTGAACTATCAGGTAGGAGGCCCTAATAACTTGGATTGAAAAAAATTGCTAGGGCATGTTGTAATTACACAGTACATGATCAAGTTCACAATTTTTTTTTTTTAAGCCTTGATGCATCATGCATCAACCTGTTTTGTACAACTGCTGTCCCTTTGGTTAACAGTGAAGCTGCTAATACTGGATGTAAAAAAAAATAAATCCATGGCCAATAAATAAGTAGTTCAAGAGTATGAAAACAAGATGTTAAATAGTTGTTGCTTTCAAAGTTATCTACTTCAAGTCTCTGCTTAGTACGTTAATACTGACTAAATTAGCAAATGAGTCAAATACAAAGCTTACACACAGCTAATCCTACAGAGACTAAAACTGCATTTTTTTCTTCTTGTACAGGTTGGTGCTGTACTTTAATTCTTATTATTTGTACAGGTTTTTTTTGGGAAGCCTTTATCTGTAAGTTTGCAAACTTTCTTAAGCAGATTTCAAGAAAATCACATGAAACTTAATTCTCAAAATAGAAATAAACTGTTGGCATTTTTTAATATATAATTATCAGGAAAATTCTTTTGCATACTATCATCAAATATTATTATATACTTAATGCTATTAACATGCCCATAATACAAGAAGTGATGCTTGGCTTCCTTCAAGATGTTCCTAAATGTTTCAGTACAGAGCCTAATTCCAGCACTAACAATACTTCTGCCTGGTCTCTACAGCAGTATTACCAGGAAAGATTAGCTTTTTAATGCCAGTATATGATGTCTTCCATCGGAAGGGACCATAAAGAGTTGATACCCTTAAGATTATGGTTTTTTTTAACCCTGATGAAGTTATTTGAAGCCATATCATAAGCATTATTTCTGCCATATTAATCTGTGAAATTAATACTGTTCATTGGCAGGCAAGATGTTGGAACTAGCTACTGTGAAATTCAACATGGAGTTTGTGTCTGCTATGTAGACTCTTGTCTAGCAAATGCTACTCTGAAGCCTTTTGAGTTTAGTTGAGTAACAGGCCTTGATTATCTTTATTTATTTATTTTTTTTTTAGAAGGAGAATATGTCCATATGGTAGATTCCAAGCTGTGGAAGATCAAAAGTTGATCTTCTATTTAGCATATAAATAGCAAGAGTTAAACAAAATTGGATGAATAGCTTGGTTAAACATATGGCATGTGTTCAAATTTGTTATCCCATCCTTGAGAGTTCGATCTTCTCTTGTGATCAGAGGACAACAGAATGAATCGGGGAAATGTTCTAAGCATGAGTAATTACTCAGTTTGCTAAATGTTTTAAGATTATATCACACTGATTTTACAGCAGTTAACAGGATTGTACTGTGATGTTACTCAGATTTACAATTTATATTTAATATCTATGCTTTTTTGTTTTTCAGCATTGTTCACAGCATCCCAGTATTTACAAGGTGTTTCTCTAAATTTCAAGGGTCAGTAAGCATATGACTTAAATTAAGCTGGAAGTGGCACTGGGAAATCTTGATCCTCACTCCTAATTTCACTGAGGTATCTTTTGTTTAGTACACCATCAAGACATGAGGTTTCCTTGTTCTGTTCCAAACTTGGTTTAGTGTCTCCTGGTCAAATTGTCGCAGCTACTAGTGTCAGTAGAGCCTGAAAGACAAGCCAAATGACAGGCAGCTTGCAGGTCTAGAAAGCATTTTAGGAAAGTCTCTCTGACCTTGCCTTGTTTCCATGATGTGACCGCCTTGGAGTAAATAAAGGTCGTATGTAGCTAGCACGTGGTTGATACCATTGGAGTGTGGTCATGTCACACATCCACGCTGAGGCTGTATGTAGGTGCATCAAGCAGCCCAGCTGCTTGGCTTTTATATTTGGAGATTCATAGTGCTGCAGTTCAGTGTCATTTCAAACTTGCCCCATCCTACAGGTTTTACTACTTTTTCTGTTCTACACCTATGAATTATTTTTCCTGTTGTTAACCCACTACTATGATTGTTATGTTGTTGGCCAACATAAGGATGCTGCTGTCTATGTTCTTGGGGATTTTGACATCTTTCTTTTAAGAAATCAGGTGACAGTCTTTTTTGTCAGCTGCTGTATTGTGTTGTCTGGTCTTAATTGGGTATTTTTGGGCTAGAGGGAACTGAGGTGTACTGTAATGGGTAGTGTGGTAATAACACCATACTGGGACTGTAAGAAAGTGTCTGTCTGCTGAAGTGATGCTCTTTTTAAAGTTGATTTCAAATGCCTTGCCCATAGCCTGAATGAGTCAGGAGAGCAGCTATATGCTTGTGAACCCACCATATCATGGGATGCACTAAAAACTCACAAGAAAGAGCAGCATTCTTGGAGATGAGAAAGTGTCTTGCCCTGGCACTGGAGCAGAACCGCCATAAAACCAGCCAGATCAGATAACTGTCTTGAAACAGATTGCTTTTCCTTTAATTCCATGCTCTCTCTTTAGGCTTGTCATTCATGCTCAAAGTTTTCATCAAAATCATGTCAATCACTCTGTCTCACTTCTACAATCAAGGATTAGTTATTTTCCCACCCCCCTCCCTAGCAATTCTTTGCAGCTTACTGTTCCCTTCAGTTATTGTTAGGGATGGTTTCTGTGTTTAAATATGGGCTCTAAAAGAAATTGGTCACCTGGAAACAAATAAATTAGTGGTCTTAAGGCGTAGCTGATATGGTTAAAAATGTCTAACAAATTGATATTCATAATTAAATAAAAATATAAATCTATACTAAGTGTATGCTTTAAGGTTTATAATACAGCTGCATTTGCCCAATAATGTATTAATTATAATTCATTCTTACTTACACTTTTTTGTCATATAGGATACTATGGTTATTGCAGTGATTGAGGTTCATAATGGAAATAAAATGATGGCTGAAAATACCACTACCTGGGATTCCAGGGTAAAATACTAGTTCTGTCTTGCAGAGGTAGTACTTGCATGTATGAAAGGGATTGGAATCAAGTGAAAATAGCTACTTCTACGTGTTTATAAGTTTTTTACAAACTTTCTTGAAAAGTAGTTGGATAATTCTAGAAATGAAGTCTATCAAACTAGCATTTTGAAGAAAAAAATACATGTTCAGTCTTTTATTACATTTGCTGTAAATCACTTAGGATAAGACTGTAAGTTAAATCTGAAAGTTGTTTTTACTTTTAATTTATGAGCACATTATTTAGTATGGGATTCAGCTGACGTCTTGCCAAATATCTGAGCTTTAGCTTGGATAATGAAGATATTTTTGTTCTTCCAACCCTTCATGTTTATTAGACTTGAATTGTTTCGTGGATTTTAAAATATTTTTTAACATCTCTGTGCTTTAATGTTCTATTTTTCTGTTAGTATGTCAGCTTCTTCAGATGTCAATACAGGAATTTTTACCTGATCTGACTTTAAAAGGTTGAGATCTATTTCTTTAGTTTTTGGGATTGGGTTAATCTTTCCTTTACCACTGCTAGCTTTCTTTGCTTTTACCGACCAGCTCTTACTATACATTTTTGTGTGTTGGTTTCCCAAGTACTCAAGAGCAAGAGCACAGTGATGAGTCATACAATGTGTGCCCCCCTTTTCTGATTAGCTGTAACACAGCCTTTTCCCAGGAGCTGTAGGGCTCTATGCCAAGCCCACCCCTTATGGGCCCATATATACTGAAAAAATATATATAGTGCAGACATTCTTTATAGGAAAGTGTGGTTACATGTGTGTCACAATCTCGTATTCAGATGTGTGGCAATTTTTTATGATCTTGCCAGGACAAAACAAAGATAACACAATATCGGGTGCTATGTCCTGCAGATAGTCTTTGGCTAATTACTAAGATCAGCCACTGCAAAAGAGGAGGTTGAGACAGCTGGCACCACAGTATTAGTTTATTGCAGTGAAGGTTCAGTCCTAGGAGGTGGCTTGAGGCTGGCACTCTTTATCTTTTCCTGCTAAGTCGGTGGTTTTCATGAGATACCAAGGCCTGGTTATCACTGGATATTCTGCTCCCAGCACCAGCTGTAGAACTCCTTTGTCTCCAATCTCAGCATGGCCCACACTTAACTGCCCAGTTCGCAGGTGCACATTGCAGGGGGGGAAGGAAAACGATTGGGTGGGTTGCTGAGACTTCTCTTTAGTCCATCAACAAATCTTGTTTAACTCTTGGATGTCTCAAGACAGACATCAGATATCCTGAGTGCCTGAGTACATCACTTATCTCTTGGATTGTTCAAGACAAGCACTATACATCTTGAATGTCACAATATGTATAGGTGGTATACTGCAAATACACTGTTCTAGTATGGAATTTTTCTGGCTTGGATCTTAACAGGTTTTCAAGGAGCAGGCTGTTCTATAACAGAAAGAGTCTACTTCTAATTTCCCTCTTTCTCAGCCTTGGACAGAGAATGAGCTTCAGCATTTCTCCATATTTCCTGAGGTGGAAGTGATGCCTACTTCTAATGCTAGAAGTTGAGAATGGTCTGTCTTATTCCTGAGCAACCCTGGCAGAAAAAGTCCATCTGTTCAAGGCTGAAATTTGTCCCTAGATTACAAATTGAGTACTCTTGAACTACACCAGGCTTTGTTGCAAGGGGAAAAATATAAACTCCTGAGTGAGCTTATATATATACATTGACATTTTGAATTGACTTGAGATTATAGTAGTCCTGTGTGATCTAATTTTTGGCTCTACACTCAATTTATTGAATATAATTTTTGTCCTAAGTTAAATGACAAAAAACTGCTATAGATTGAGGGAGGAAACTTGGAGCAGTGTTTTCCTAAAATTGGTGTCCTGCTCAAACTACTGGATTTTTAAGTTTTGTATTACAAGTTTTTAAATTTTTATTATCAGGTGTAATAAGCTCAGTAGCTTACCCTTGATGACTGTGGCTAGTAAGATTATGCTGTAAGCTAAGGTGAAAATGCCTGAAATATTAATTAGAAAATTGTTTAATGACTTTGAGAATGAAGTCCCCTTTTCCGTCTTGCCTTGCTTTTAGTTCATGATGCCTTAAGATAAAACAATTTAGCACAGAGCATTGAACAGTTGGCAGGAAAATGTAGTATGTTTTTGCTTTACTTATATAAAAGCTTATCTTCTAAAATGCTCTTAACTGGAAAAAAGATATCCACAAGTAGATAAAAATGTATATGCTCCATGTACATTGCTGTTAGAATTTACCTAATGACTTCTCAATTCCTAGTATGTGTTCACAGAATCACAGGATGGTTGGGGTTGGAAAGGACCTCTGCAGGTCATCTGGTCCAACCCCTCAACTCAGGCAAGGTCGCCTAAGCCACATTGCCCAGACCATGTCCAGATGGTCTTTGAAAATATCCAAGGATGGCAACTCCACAGCCTCTCTGGGCAACCTGTGGCGATGCTTGGTCACCTTCACTTTTGATATCAGTGAAGAAGTGTTTCCTGATATTCAGAGGGAATTAGCTGTGTTTCAGTTTGTGCCCACTGCCTCTGCTACTACCATTGACAACTATTAGAAAAATTTTGGCACTCTTCTTGCACAGTTGCTTCAGATAATTATATACATTGGATAAGATGTCCCCCTGATCCTTCTCATCTCCAGGCTGAACAGTCCCAACTCTTTCAGCCTTTCCTCATCAGCCCCTTAATTCTCTATCTGATACTTCACTGGATTCTCTCCATCATGTCCATCTCTCCTGTGTTTTGGGGAGCCCAGACCCGGACAGAGCACTCCAGGTGTGGCCTCACCAGTGCTGAAAAAAGGGGCAGGGTCATCTCCACCTGCTGGCAATGTTCCTCCCAATACAGCCCAGGATACCGTTTGCCTTCTTTGCTGCCAGGGCATTTTCCTGGCTAACATTGAGCTTCATGTCCGCCAGGGTCTTCTCTGCAAAACTGTTTTACAGCTGGTCAGCCCCCAGCCTGTGCTGGTGCCTGGGGTTGTTCCTCCCCCAGGACAGGACTTAGCACTTCCCACTGTTGAACTTCATGAGGTTCATATCATTCAATTTCACCAGCCTGTAGAAGTCTGTCTAGTGGCAGCATGACCCTCTGGTGTATCAGCTGCTCCTTCCTGTTTTGTGTCAACTGCAGACTTGCTGAGGGGCCACTCTGCCCCATCATCCAGATCATTAATAACTATACTGAACCAGACTGGACTCAGTATTGACCCATGGAGTTCATAGTTAGATACTGGCCTTCAGCTAGAGTTTATGGCTATGATCACCACCTTCTGGGCCTGGCCATCCAACCAGTTTTCAATATACCTCGCTGTCTGCTCACCAAGTCCATGCTTCATCAGTTTCTCTATGATGATTAGATAGGAGACAGTGCCAAAAGACAAGATGCACTGCTTTCCCCTCAGTCGCAAAGGCAGTAATTTCATTGTAGAAGGCTGTGTGGTCAGGCATTACTTCCTCTTTGTAATAAATGACAAAAAACTGCTATAGATTGAGGGAGGAAACTTGGAGCAGTGTTTTCCTAAAATTGGTGTCCTGCTCAAACTACTGGATTTTTAAGTTTTGTATTACAAGTTTTTAAATTTTTATTATGAGGTGTAATAAGCTCAGTAGCTTACCCTTGATGACTGTGGCTAGTAAGATTATGCTGTAAGCTAAGGTGAAAATGCCTGAAATATTAATTAGAAAATTGTTTAATGACTTTGAGAATGAAGTCCCCTTTTCCGTCTTGCCTTGCTTTTAGTTCATGATGCCTTAAGATAAAACAATTTAGCACAGAGCATTGAACAGTTGGCAGGAAAATGTAGTATGTTTTTGCTTTACTTATATAAAAGCTTATCTTCTAAAATGCTCTTAACTGGAAAAAAGATATCCACAAGTAGATAAAAATGTATATGCTCCATGTACATTGCTGTTAGAATTTACCTAATGACTTCTCAATTCCTAGTATGTGTTCACAGAATCACAGGATGGTTGGGGTTGGAAAGGACCTCTGCAGGTCATCTGGTCCAACCCCTCAACTCAGGCAAGGTCGCCTAAGCCACATTGCCCAGACCATGTCCAGATGGTCTTTGAAAATATCCAAGGATGGCAACTCCACAGCCTCTCTGGGCAACCTGTGGCGATGCTTGGTCACCTTCACTTTTGATATCAGTGAAGAAGTGTTTCCTGATATTCAGAGGGAATTAGCTGTGTTTCAGTTTGTGCCCACTGCCTCTGCTACTACCATTGACAACTATTAGAAAAATTTTGGCACTCTTCTTGCACAGTTGCTTCAGATAATTATATACATTGGATAAGATGTCCCCCTGATCCTTCTCATCTCTAGGCTGAACAGTCCCAACTCTTTCAGCCTTTCCTCATCAGCCCCTTAATTCTCTATCTGATACTTCACTGGATTCTCTCCATCATGTCCATCTCTCCTGTGTTTTGGGGAGCCCAGACCCGGACAGAGCACTCCAGGTGTGGCCTCACCAGTGCTGAAAAAAGGGGCAGGGTCATCTCCACCTGCTGGCAATGTTCCTCCCAATACAGCCCAGGATACCGTTTGCCTTCTTTGCTGCCAGGGCATTTTCCTGGCTAACATTGAGCTTCATGTCCGCCAGGGTCTTCTCTGCAAAACTGTTTTACAGCTGGTCAGCCCCCAGCCTGTGCTGGTGCCTGGGGTTGTTCCTCCCCCAGGACAGGACTTAGCACTTCCCACTGTTGAACTTCATGAGGTTCATATCATTCAATTTCACCAGCCTGTAGAAGTCTGTCTAGTGGCAGCATGACCCTCTGGTGTATCAGCTGCTCCTTCCTGTTTTGTGTCAACTGCAGACTTGCTGAGGGGCCACTCTGCCCCATCATCCAGATCATTAATAACTATACTGAACCAGACTGGACTCAGTATTGACCCATGGAGTTCATAGTTAGATACTGGCCTTCAGCTAGAGTTTATGGCTATGATCACCACCTTCTGGGCCTGGCCATCCAACCAGTTTTCAATATACCTCGCTGTCTGCTCACCAAGTCCATGCTTCATCAGTTTCTCTATGATGATTAGATAGGAGACAGTGTCAAAAGACAAGATGCACTGCTTTCCCCTCAGTCGCAAAGGCAGTAATTTCATTGTAGAAGGCTGTGTGGTCAGGCATGACTTCCTCTTTGTAAATCCGTGCTCACTCTTAACTGGTAACCTCTTGTTCTTCATGTGGCTGGAGGAAGTTGTTTCCAGATTTGTTCCATCACCTTCCCAGTGGTCAAAATGATAGCTCAAAGATTATCAGGAGCCTTGACATTTCATGAATGGGTAATTTGTCATCTTATTGTGGGTAGTGGACAAACTGAGCAAATACAAGCAAAAGCGGTATCACTGTAGGAGTGAGAATTCCAAAATTAAATGGCACAACTCTCTTTTTTGATAGAATCTGGGATGTAATTGAATCTCTGGCAAAGGAAGGTGCCCTCTTTAATTTGAAAACCTCCTGTCTCTACGTTATAAACTCAGTAGAAACACTCTAATGAAATGCTGTTATGTTTGTTACTTGTTTGGCTAATGCGTCTGTAGAGTACAATGTATGCCTCTAAGGAACGCATGTGGTAGTTTCTGTGCCTGTGCATGGGGTCTGCTGTACTTAGAGCAGGGATATGGCTGCATCTGTTTCTTCTGTCATAGGAGTGTGTATGTAATGTACACGTATGTACATATATGTTTATTTAAAAATATAGCTTTAAAAAGGATAAGGTTGTGTTTTACATGCACATATATATAAAAAAACGCTACCCATCATATATATTTCTAAAAGTATATCCTGTCTTTCTTAAAAAGGGGAAAATCCACTGTATTAGTCTTTCTCAGCCTTTATGCTTTTTCTAAAGAAAGAAGCATAACTTTCTTTGTTACCTTTGTCAGATGCAGCTATGCTAGGAGGGTTGTCAGGGCCATTCTATTACCACTTTTGGTGCTGTGTGTATACTCAAGTTACATACTGGTTGTACAGCCTAGTGCTATGTGCTGCTTACACATTCTTTCCAAGCACATGGACTTAACCCACATCACATACACCTTTGGAGTTGTAGCCAATAATTTTTGCGTCCTTTAAGTTTAGCTAAAACTTAAAAAAAAAAGTCTTTTTATGCTAATAAAACCACTGCAGCACTTGGCTCATGTTTATGAAGTTATTTTTAATTGTGAAGAAAATGAGAACTATTTTTTGTATCCTTTTCTGGCAGATACAGCACATGTCACTTAGATTCTGTGTTCACAGTACTTATACAGCCAGCCTTGGGTGAACATAATGGAAGGACAGGCAGCAATCTAGGATGACAGGAATTCAAGAAGACAGTGAAAATTAAAGGCCTGGGTTTCTGACAGGCATCTTCTGAATCTTGCTTGAAGTAATATGTTACTGCTTCTGAAAGAGATGGTAACCAACTCTTAGTAACTTCCTTTGCTCTACCTAGAGACTTCCATTTCCATTTCTGCAGAGTAGCAGAACACTGGTCATAGAGTCATAAAACAGCCCAGGTTGGAAGTGACCTTGAGACATCATCTGGTCCAACCTTTTCTGGGAAAGGGAACCTAGGTGAGACTAGCACGCTGCCCAATCTCATCTTGAAAGCGTCCAGCACTGGGGGGACTCTGCCACCTCCCTGAAGAGATTGTTCTCAATCAGTCACTGGAACAATCTCTAACTGCATGGTGACTTCATAGTATGTACCTGCACCTTCAGTAGTGAATAAAGTGTGGAGGAGAGGTGGAAAGATGAGCAGGAGTTTCTTTCTGCTGCTCTGGTGGCAGGAGGCTGAATTGGACAGCTATGAGCAGTGTTGTCTGAAACTGCTGACATGCAGGTGCAACAGGGCCTCTGTCAGTGCCCTCAGAAACCCCTTCTCTTAAGGTAGCAAATTTTTCATTTCAGGCAACAAAATCATAGCCTATATGTTATCCTTATTTTTAAAAAACCTTCCACTGTTTTGTGTTTTAATTTTACGTGTAGTTTTGTTGTATTTGTCTTTTTTTGCCAATCTAGTATATTGAATGTCACCTTGGTTTTACACTGAGAGGGTTTATTATACCTATTTCCAGACAGATTTATATTTTTTTCCCTCAAGATCATAGAATCATCAAAGGCTCACCAATTAGTTTGACTTGGAACTTAACAGGTTGTCTAGTCCAAGCCCTGTGCAATGCGTGGGGGCATCTTCAACTACATCAGATTGGTCAGAGACTAGTCCAACCTGACTCTGAATGTCTCCAGGAATGGGGTTTCTACCCCTGTTCTGGGCAACCACACTCGTAATAAAAAAATTCCTGCTTATATGTAGCCTGATATGAAGGCTTCTATTATTTAAATAGCTGTTGTATAACTTACTATAATGAAAGAATAACTGATGCAAAACTTGCATTCACTATTTTACCAGTACACTAAACATTGTAGAAGGCTTTGTGTGGAATTTTGTGATCTTTGTTTTAACTGAGTTGCTGAAAGTGTAGTATTGCATTACTAGAGACTAAATCTGGTTTATACCTTTATTGGGGATTGATTTGCAATCAGATACTTGACATCTGTTGTTCCTGCCTGTCTAGTGTAGTGTCTGACTTTAATGATGCTTCTTGCTACACAGTCAGTTGCTCATTTTGCAACAAATTCTCTTTATATAAATCTTGTGTTTGGGATTTTACTTTATTTAATGTAAGAGAGTAACTATTACTTGTAGTTTAGTGGTAGATAGGAGTATCTTTTATTTACAAAAATACATTATATTATCCAAGTTGCTTATGTAAGTAGTATGTGTGCCTATGCATAACATTTACCTGTGATAGACTTGTTCTAGGATTATCTTAGAATACTTGCATCAAGTAAGATCGGATTTAAATTTTAATTTTCAAATCACAAGGTTGTTTCAGTATTTTGTTGTTGCCGTTATTTTTGGGTCATTAGTTTTCCAAGAACTATGCCAGCTGTAACATTGGGAGCACGTTACTGTTGATTTCCTTACGTTTAGGCACTTACATGTTTTATATTTGCCGATATTGATAACTCTAAATTATCTTTCTTCTATGTATGTATGTCTATATATGTGTATATATTATGGCTAATGTAAGTGTATTTATTTCTCTTTTACTGATCTCTTTTCATTTTTTTTAACTCTGGGATGCAGCAGTATAATTGTATTCAAGCAAAAACTTACCAACAGCATAGTGGGATAACAATAGTGTGCTTAGTTAACTGTATTTAAACTTACTAAAAAAAACCCTCCTCCATTGTTAATCACTTGATACGGACAGGATTGTTGTAGTGGTTGTTGAAAGAATTTGCCAAAACTAACAGGTGGGTAGATTTTTTAGTATCTCAGTAAGATGTGACTTTTGCATGAGCTGCTTTATTGCTGCCTCAAGATACTAGCTTGCACAGCTTTATGATCTGTTTTACAGCTTTATCTAAAAAAATGTGGAAGGTTGAAGTATTTCTGAGTTCCCAGCACTTGTTTCTGTGAATTAAATAAGTTTATTTTTTATTTTAAGAGTGCAGAACAGAAGCATGTATTGAAAACAGAACATATGCTAAAATGCTTTGCTTTTTTAGGTGTTGTTTGCTTACTGCCCTTTCTACCTTTTTTCTTGGTTTGGTTTTTTGTTGTTGTTGTTTTATTTTGAATGTTATCAGTGTACTGAATGATCACAAGAACTCACTCTTTCTTCTGCCCAAAACAAGGAGCAGGGAATTTATTTATTTAAAAAAAAAAAAAAAAGCAATAGCTGGAATCCCCATGAGTTAAAAACTCCAGAACTACTAGCACACCTTGCTTCAGTGCCCTTTCTTGTCCATAATATAGGATGGAAAATGTGTTTAATGTATAGGTATTAAGGAAGTTAAATGGAAAAAAAAAGGAAGTCTAAAAGTACTTGTTAGTAACAAACCTCTCATTAATTATTATAAGATTAATTGCAAGTTGATGCAGTAATAATTTTGTTTCTGTATGTAGCTTTAAATCACTGGCTGAATCACAGGGCTGAATTCAGACAACAGATTTATATTAGTACCTTATTAAATTTAATTTTAATCAATAATAAATTAACTTTTTTTTTCTCATCTTAAAAAGTTACCATATTAGTCTAACCAGAAACAACCTTTGGTTTCTTTAAGAAAATTTGGAATCTTGCTTTCCTGTTGATGCTCAGCAACTTTGGAGAAGAAAACACTTGGAAGGGTTACAGTTCTACAGATAAATTACTGTGTAAAAAGTGAACAACTAAATGTGTCACAAGGCAGTTGGAGTTTTTTTTTTTAAAAAAAAGCTCAATATGAAAAAAGTAACAGTGGTGCACTGAGCATCTACTACCCTATTTTCTCTGGAGTTGTCAAACTGGTGTGAACTGTATTTGTGTTGAGAACACACCTGTTCATAATGATACTAGAATTAAGAGATTGATACAAAAATTGGAGTACGGGAACGGAAATTCCTCTCCCTTTGCTTTGTATTGACTGTATAATTGTATTGTTGTAGCATGTGGAGTATTCCAGTTGCAAGGACATAATCAGCAACTATCTGGAGTACTACTATAAAAACAAATATTTACAAATCCTAATCCTCCCCCTTTTTTTTTTTTCTTCTTCAAGAACCACTACACCAGGAGAGACTAAACTTTTAGCTTCTGAAGTCTATGATATCCTTCAGTCTTCCAACATGTCAGACACGGACAATGTGAATGAGATGAATTATCGTCGACGGAAAGCCCAGTTTTTCCTGGGCAGCACAAATAAGCGTGCCAAGACAGTGGTTTTGCATATAGATGGCCTTGATGATTCGGTAAGGAAAACTTCAGCAGTTATGTAAATAAGGCATGCCATGTACTGAGCTGTGTTTTGCCCACAAAAATAATGTGTTCAGGATACTTGTGTGGCATTGTTGTCAGCAATTTCTGTGAATTGTATTTTGAATCACAAGAGGTGTATAAAATCTTGCATAAATTGAGCTTATTCAAAATATCTGAAGATGATGTTTTGTGGGAGTTTGCTTGATGGTTTTCTAATTACTCTAAAAAAACTCACCACTATTTCTACCTCTCCCAATTTTCTTTCCTTTTTCAAGAAAGAATGGAATAAATACGGTACCTCCAGCAGTGGTTATATTGGTATTTTGTGGTTATATTGATGTGGTAAAAAAAGTTTCCTTTTAGATAGGAGAGATTTTAGATAATTTTTTCAGATTATTATTCTTAATTTAGAAATGCTGGGTTTGTTTTTTTTTCTTCGAGCTGTTTTTGCTACATCTTTTCATTGTCTGTGAGATCTTTTCTACTGTAGTGACCAGAATGGCATCTGAGTTAATGAGGTCTCACTGAGTCTTTATGTAATGTCAGAATAACTTGTACGGATTTATCTACCATACCCCTGTAGATAACACCCCAGGGCCATGTTTGCCTTTTTACGGCTGCCAAACAGCATGTAGACTGTTTAAGCATGTTATCCACAAGTGCCCTCCGGACTCTGTATCTTCAGTTTTGTACCCATTTTAAATGATCAAACCTGATCCTTTGCTTTGTTGCTTTACATTTTGCCAAGTAAGCATGTCCACAGGCCCAGTTTATTAACAGCATACCCGTCGTACTGTTTTCATAAGACCATAGCTAATTCCTTTAGAAATAACATGCTGCTCTAGCTCACTTTATACAAAGTAAATATTTTTTACAGTTGTCCTTCCAGCATTTGCTCTCTAGAATGGCAGTGCTTTGTCAACACCATCAGCTATTGTATTCTGAAGTTTGTTTTAATTCAGTCCAATTGGTTGTCTCCTGCTAGGTTTGCATTGTTTTTAAGCTTGTGGTTCATTTGTTCACAGGTACCTCCAAGCATGAAATCTCATCCACTTCCACTTTGGAAATTTATATATTCTGGCTATAGTCTATGATTCTGTCTTAAGTGTTTCTTTATGTTCTTTAACAAGTGGAATTTCATGAGATTTCTGGAGTTTCTCTTTTAAATGCTGTGGCAAAAGTACTCTCAGAAAGTGTAAGATATTTAGATATTCAACTCCAGAGAGCAAAACTGTAGGCTTCTATAGTTGCTTAGAGCTCACCAGTATGTTTTGAAACTTGTTGTCGAGGAAAAGAAAAATCTGACTGTGCTGGCTGGAGATGGCTAGTGAACATAGCTCTGTACTTCATCAGATTATTGAAAAAATGTGATGCTCCAGGTGCCCACCCTGCAGGGATGTTTAATGTGATTTTAAATTTCCGGATAAGTTGGGACTAGGAGGATGAGAGATGTGAACGATAAAAGCAGCTTAGTTTCATTCAACAGTTTATTCCCTGCTTAAGCAAAGAATATTAGGTGGCACACAAGTGTTAAAAGGTATAAAGAAGCCCCTGTTAGGAATTATTGCAAATCCTATCAATGCTTGTGGATTTCAAAACCTCAAATAGTAGGTATTTATTATTTCAGGAAGGGAGGAGAAAGGTTGCCTTTTCAGTCTGGGGTCAGATGTTTTTATTTCAAGATCTAATTATCAAATTTGATTGTAAGCTTTTAAAAAAGTTAAAAATCAAGCAGTACATTTTAGTAGTATTTAGTAGGGTATGGTAATCAGTGTTCAGTTGTCTAGCAGGACTGCATGCTAGACTACAAGGTATGTGATAAATAACCTAAATTTCACCTGTCCTGCCCTGTGCCTATGCTTCAGGAGCACCATGCAGAAAGATGTCTTAGTGTGCATTGCTGGGCTCTGTGCATAGTTACTGTAGTTAGACGTTGTGAATGACATTTGTCTCACAAGGCTGCTGCCTGCCATGCTTCCAGCTTTTTATGGAGTCTCTATGGATCTTGGTAAGTTTTGTCTTTAAGAAGTGATTCATCAGTTATCACTGAAAGCCTCACTTTGAATTAAACTGAAGTACCTGTGACTTAACCTGCGATCTCAAGAGTAAAAAGGCAATTTTTTTTTTCACAAAATTTCTGTATACCCGTGTAAGTATCAATTATGGAGGCTAGGAAGCTGAATGTGTTTCTTCTTGTGTCTGAAAGTAGTTTTGACTTTTCAGTTTTGCATCAAAAATTTGCTGTGTAGCCTATCCAGCAATGTTATTTTTTAACAGTCGTAAATGTTAATTATTTCAATACATAAACTTATACACATGAATTGTTTCAGTATATATGTAAACTGCCAAAAAAACCCCAAACCTCAAAGTGCTTCAGTTTGCTCTTCTAGATATTAAAAGATGTTAATGTACTTGTCATGCTTAAAACTGTCCCAAGTACTGACCATTCATTATTTGTTAAACTAATATAAATATGCTTTGAAATAGCTTATTATTTAAAACCTTGTAGAAACTTAAAAGTTAAATACATCATTATTTTGAACTGTGTGAGTCTCTCAGTTTATTTCTGGTACAGTGCATCTTTTCTTTTTTCCTCTTCTGTGCTAGCAGTCTCTCCAAGTATATTTTAATCCTTTTTGTTGCAACCATCTTGTGCAAATATTAAAAGGGAAAAAAGCCAAACATTTTAAGATTATGTTGAACAGATGCAACTAGTACAGGTCAATGTAATGTTACAGCACACTAGGTGATGTCACTTGCTTTAAACATAGCATTTTGTGGGTCATCAACTAAGTATTTTTCCCTTTGAAATAAGACTTGAGCTTGTGCTGTGCAGTGATGTCTGTGAGCTGCCACAGATGAAGCAGCAGAAAGATACAACAGCTGCTTTGATGCATTCAGTCAGTATGGAGCCAAGGTGTCTGATAAATAGCAACTTAAACACTAACTACTCATCAATGAGCACTTCAGTCAATCAGAACTTAACCAGAGGGGACTGTTTAGCTGATCATACGGAGAAAAACATTCTTTGCTTTTCAGCACTTTTCTCTAATTATTTACAGTTGATTCCATCCTTCTTTGACTTTTAAAGTGTAAGCATTTTTTTTCTTTTGTGGCAAGGGAGTCTAATATTTGTGCACTGAAATGTAAGTTGCATTTTTTTCTTTTACAACCACCTGCCCTCAGACATACGGGAATTCTTTAACAGTTTTTAGCATTTTCATGTGGTGTATTACGCAAGTACTTTATTTTGGGGTGGATTTTTTGTTTGTTTTTCAGTCTCGAAGGAATCTTTGTGAAGAAGCCTTGTTGAAAATTAAAGGTGTTATTAGTTTTACCTTTCAAATGGCTGTTCAAAGGTGTGTGGTCCGAATTCGCTCAGACTTAAAAGCAGAGGTAAGTGCTCCATAACCCTCCATATCGTTACAATATTGTGTTCTTTGACACTAAACTCTTGATTTTTCCTTTGTACTTGTAGGCATTGGCAACAGCAATAGCGTCCACCAAAGTTATGAAGGCACAGCAAGTTGTGAAAAGTGAAAGTGGTGAGGAGGTAAGATATGTATATTTCTAAATACTGATTGCTCTAGTTTGGCTGTCTCCTCAACACCAGCACCTCTATGCCCGTAACATGTGATGCCAGGCAAATTTTTCTAAGTGAGAGTGCTACATTACAATACAAGGAGAATAAAGGGTGTCCTGTCAGGACAGGCATCCACAGAACAGTGTTACAGAACTTACTGTTCAGAAGGACAAATATACTGTAATTTGTTTAATTTTTTTTTTTGCCTGCAGTTGCTGAAGTGTTTAGATTTCCCAACTGCACTAAAAAGGCTGTCTTTATTTATATGATATTTTATCTTCCATGTTAAGTCAAAGTTTCCTTGTGTGTCTTCTAAGTGTAGTAGATTCCAGATACATAGTAGGTTGCATTTATATTCTTGCTTTATCGGGGGTGAGGAAGAGTCTCTCAGCATGGATGCCTGTAATCCTGAATGTGTATATATGGGTAACTTCCAGTCATGTTTTTTTTAAGATCCAACATCTGACATAATTTAATGTTGTGTTTTATCAGATGCTGGTTCCATTCCAAGATACTCCGGTGGAAGTAGAGCAGAATACAGATCTACCTGAATACTTACCAGAAGATGAAAGCCCGACTAAGGAACAGGACAAAGCAGTGTCTCGTGTTGGGTCACACCCAGAAGGTGCAGCAAGCTGGCTCAGCACAGCAGCAAACTTTCTATCAAGATCTTTCTACTGGTGACTTGTATGTGGTGTTAAAAGACTGTGTGAATGAACCAACAAGGGGGCCAGTTTTCCATAGGTGTGGTGAACTGCCAAGTGCAATTTGCAATAAATCATCACAAAAATTTTAGATTGAGCAAATGTATGCTGCATTTTACATTTTATTGGACATACAGCCTGATAGGACAGAGGCCTCCAATCAACTTGTTCTTTCATTTGTTTGTCATGTGGATTTTATTGCTTCACTTTTTAAAAATGGGTCCACTCTTATATATACCAAATGTTTATGCATATAGAGCTTTAAGTTTGACTTCACATGAAACACATGATTGGGAAAGTCTATTTAACTTGAGTCTCAGGGCCTCTGTGGAAGAAAAATTATTAATGGCTCTAGTTGTGCATTGAATAAAATGCCCTTTTTACTTTTACATCCCTTTGGACTAACGTTATTCAGTTTTCTAGATTTTTGACTTCAGAGAAAAATACAATCTGTGTCTCTTTTTGCCTTTCTTTTTGCCAACCCTGCTCACAGCATGAGCACAACGTTTCCCTTTTGCTCTTAAACTAGAACCACTACAGACTTGAAATTTACTAACCTTTTATGTTTGATTTTTCTTTTTTTTTTTTTTTTTTCCCCAGCTTGCCCTTAACCATTGGAGTGCTTGAGATAAAGAAATAAGGGATTGGTTTAAAAAAAATATGTATACATACATTGTACAGAAAATAAACTAGAACATATTTGTAATGATGGGTGTGACTGACTCGTGTATATAACTAATTAATGCCACTGACTGCTGTTTAGGCTAGCTAGGAGGACTGTAGCAAAACAAGCTGTGGTCTAAGGTAGCAATGACCCATTGCAGTTTCGTCTGCAGAGAAAAGAGGGATGTAGACGTTATTTGGTTAAGAAATAGTGTTCACTGTTAGCAAATATATGATGGTAACTGCAACTTAGTGAACTTGAAGAATAATGCAGAACTGAATGCCTCTTTTGCCACAGTGCCACATAAAGTTTGACCTTAACTTTTTTATTTTTTTACCTAACAAATCTGATATGTAATTACTGCTCCCTCCTAATGTCTCTCATGAGACTCCTGTGAAGGTACGTCAGCTTGGATAGGCTTAAAATCATATGCAAACAATTGGCTTTACCTTGTTCTTTACAGACAGTGTAGGTTTAAAGATGTCCTGGTAATTTCTGTGACCAGAAATTGTAATAAAAGCAAAACTTCCATAGGTAGAGAATAAGACATATCTGAGCTGTTAGTAAGAACTGTGTGCCTGAGAGGATTGCAGACACAGTGCTCGAAAACTGCAGTGCCACTGCTTTGTTGTACCAGAGAAATACAGCTGAGAACTTATAAAGGCCATTATGCAATGCTTTTGTGTGATAATGTATCTGCTGTAATGTTAACTGTATTTACCACTTTGAGACTCAGAAAAAAAAATACTTAATGCATCAGAGTTATTCCCTGTGCTTATGCACAGGCATAAATAAAAAAATCACAGGCTGTCATAATACTACAGAAATGCTGAGGAAATGATAATGTAAAATAGTAATGCAGGTCAGAGCTTACCCACCCAAGTTGTCATTCTAGGATAAAAAAGAAACAAAAGCTTGTTGGCAGACTAGATGTCTCATGTTTTTTAATATATCTAGTTTATTTTTTATTCAGGTTTACACGCACAGATTGAAGTACAGGCTTTTCAGGGCATGTATTGCTTTAAATATGTAATACTACTCATATTGCTGTCTAGAATGTTACAGTACCAAATGTGTTTGAAAAGTCCTCTGTCCTATAGCCATGAAGGCAGAGTTTTATTTTTCTGCATTAACATCTGTTTGCATTTGCATTACTACACATCTATTTACTAAAAGACTACACCCTTTGGATATTAATGGTTCAATACCAGTAGGTATTACAGTTTGTTTGTGCTTTCAGTCTGTAGGTGTGCTTTTATGACAGTATTGCAACTCTTGTAGAACAGTTCAAGGCATCTGTAAAAGTTTTTGAAATACATTGTAAAATAATAAAGGATAATATAACTAAACAAAATAAGACTGGTACCTTTTTAAATGTCTAAACAAAGGCTGGTGCCTTTTAAAATGTTTTAACATTCGTGTAAACTATTTGTGGTATTAGAAGTACATCTTTCATTTAAAAGAGGAATGCAAATGTCCAGTCATAGTGAGACCATTGCTGCATATGGCAGTGAGGCTTTTGTCTAAGTTCAGAGCGTGCTTGCATTTTAACACAGTTTTTTATACAAAGTAGGTAAAGCAGAAGCTACTTAAGGACATAATCTCAAATTCATTCTTAGGGAGTTTTTTGGATATTAGTTTCTTTTTAATATCACTGATGCTGCGTAGGTTGTATTTCATTAGGAAAATTGGGAAGAATCAACGTTCCTGAAGAAACTTCTTATATTGGGGCTGGGAAAAAAAGCGCAGGCAACTAATTTTGGGCTTGTACTTTTTCAGAGGTCAGATTAAGGATAAGAAAGCACTTTGACCTAAGGAGATGACAAAAATTATTTCAAAATTGGAGGCTTCCAAAAAGCAGCTAAACTGGGAGACACAGCACTGGTATCGTGTTGCACTAGTTGCAAAGTACTCGATTGCCAAGGAAGCTGCCACATACATCATGGTTTAAGCTCCTGAATTGTCCTAGGGTTATAGCCATGCACAGCATAATAGAGTAATCACTACCATGTTTCTTTATAATAAGAGCAGAGGCAAAATTGAGGCTCATAACTGTGCCCCTGTGAACAGCTGTCAAAGCATTGTAAGCATTCTGTATTATTGTGAAATACAATATACTTTAGCTTTTCCATTCCACAATCACCTATGGCTTACTCTGTACAAAAATAGCTGGTGGTGTTGAGTTTTGCCATAGGCTGTGTAAGCTGGTGGGGAGAGTACTGTGTGGGGCTAATTCAGAAGAAAATACTGAATACCTACGCAGATGCAAACTGGCAGGTGTGAAGTACTTCTGTAACTGCCTGCAATGTAAAATAAAATGTGGGTGCTTCTTTTTGCCTGTGAACAACATTCCAGCTGTCAACTAGCAGAATTTAAAAGTCTAACTAATAAAAATTAGCAGCAGCATTCCTTACTGTACTCATTTTGCAAGATGAACCACATAGTCTTTCCTGTTTTTTCATCTGTATCTAATAATTCTGAGTTCCTAAAACGTGAACAAATATATTTGTTAATGCTAAGGATTGAAAATAAACAAAGATAGAGTTGAGAATGATCTCTCAACCCATCTGAGATTCTGATTGTAATTTTTCAGGAAGAGGTGAAAGCACATTGTTTTGGAAAAAGGGGTGAGTGAGGATGTCACTAGGGACTTCTTCAATGAAGTATGGTGTCTAATTAGCCTCAGGGGGTGAAACTAGCTCTTAGGATTGCTGCTCTAAAGCTCAATATAAAGCTGTTACAAAAAGAAATTGTCCTATTTCTTATAGTTTGCATGGAGCCAGCAATGCTCTCTACTTGTTTAGCCTGCTTTACATGCAGGCTTTGAATAGGGTTGGAAAAGCTGATTTAAATTTGCAGTACTTTGCATGTATATTGGTTAAAACATGGAGAGCAGGATCTAATTCTGTAAGCTGATGCATGTGCCACATCGGAATTTACATTATTTTAAAATTCTTTCATGTTATTGTTCATTTATGTGCATCCTGTACTAGGCTAGTTAGTGACTAGAAGAGTTAGTTTCCCCTGTGCAATAAATTAAGATCTATTAAAGCAGTTAAAGTTGTCTGGAGATATGAAAACATCTCAGAGGAGATGCACACTCACCATATTTTTAAGCCAGTTGCCGTGGTAGAAGTTGTTTATTACGTTAATATCTGATGGCTCCTGTCTGGGTCAAGTTCCCAGCAGCTTGTTCTCTTCATGGCATAAAGATTGCACAGAACTTCGTAGCTAAATAATTTCCAACAGTGTTTAATATTTGCCTGCTGCCTACAGTTCAAGTCAGTTAGCTGGCATGCTTATGCAAGTCTGACCAGCATTTCTAAGGAGCTGAATAAAATCCCAACTGGAACCAAACTTCTTAATGTAAAAAAAAACCCACTCCTGTGCCAGCAGTGTATGGCAGTATGTCTGATTGGCATTAAAAGGGTCTTTTTAAGTAGAGGATATAAAAAAACTGAGTACCACAAAACTACCATATGACAAATGAGTTAAGTATAAATGCTGAGAAGGGTCTATTGCTGGTTTGAAGTAATAGCTTGCTGATTCCTACCCCTGCCAGTTGAGGTTCTTCAGGGAGGTGGGCATGCTAACCCATTGGTGCAGGGAATTGCCCCTCTGGATGTTTGCTGCTGAAAGGAGAGTGAGCTTACCATGGTGAGCTAGCAGGGAGCAGCTGGCACACTGTACACAGCCATCATTCCACAAAAACACTAACATGCATAACACGAGGCTTTTATATAGGTGTTTTTCTACCAGCCTCATTTTACAGACTGCACAACAGTCTGTTTACCCAAATTATTCAGGAATCCTGGGAAATGCAAATTTTTCTGAGCCGTCTCTGATTCTTAGTTCATGCTTCATTACAAAAAGAAGCTGAAGTGCCCTCCATTTTAAGAGTGGCCTTTGCAATCTCTGAACTCTTCTGGTCTGGAGTAAAAAAGTTAAACCTGCCATAAGCAGCTGTCCTTATTGAGTTATGTGCAGGATTGTACCATGAGCCAGGCATGGTTGAAAATCAGCCCTCTTCTCAGAATAGTCCTTACTGATTTGTTGAAGTTCTAGGTACAGAGCTTTTGATAACAAATACCGTTTCTAGTTCATTTCCTAAAAATATTTCACTAACTTCACCTGTGTTATGGTATGTTTCAAAAGCTTTGCTCATTTATATCAGCAGTACTACCTGCATAAGGTATCCAAGGCATTTGCTAACTTCTCCTAAGTTAAAGTGTCAGCCTGATGGTGGTGGTTACGCCCTTTCCAGCAATTAATATCATTAGTAGTTTCTGATCCCTTAACACTTATCTAAGAAGGTGTCATCTCCTTTACAGACTCCACATATATATATATATAATCATATAGCTGATACCAGCATGGTATTTCTTTTCAGTTACTTTTCAAGAGCATGTTTTAGTTACACTTCCTTCCTCCCCCTGGATCACAGGCTGAAAAGGATAGCAGAACTAGAGGTCCCGTTTGTTGCATGACCTGTTGGCAAGCTGCTGTCACTGGGGGAGAATCCAGGGCACGTTGGTTTGTATTAAACTCTGGAGAGCAAGTAGCCAAGCCAGCATGGGGACTCCTTTTCTGGGGAAGGGTGGGAGGGAGGAGAGGGAAGCTGGAAGCTGATTCCCAGAGAAACAAGCTTTCCATTTGCAAAAGGCTGGTCCTCCTGGCCAGAGGAGCAGCACTAATTAACATTACACGAGACTGCCTAAAGGTGATGGTTTAATTTGCATGATTGCAAGATTAAATTTTTTCTGAATAAAAACTTAAACTGCCATAATAGATGTTTGATTATAAAACTCTATATTGTTAATAGAGAAGTCCCATGTTTAATGTTGACAAAGCCATTTGCATTCATTATCTTGATATAAAACTAAAAGCTTAACATGTTGCCCTTGGTTTTCATGGCTTTACCTCCTTTGCTACAACAAATATGTGCTGTACTGTTTTAGCAAATAACCATTATTGTTTATACACTGTAATTCAGTAGGATGTAGTAAATGGCATATTTTAAGGCCTCTATCTCTTTGCATATAAAATACCTGTAAAGCTTACTGAAGGTGAAGAGTGGCTACTACTTAGCTCTCAATTGTTGGCTGCATTACTGAAACAATGAAGATATATCACCCACTATAATAGTGAAATAGCAGCCATTTAACATAGTTGAGCATTAACTCTGTCATTTAGGCTGCTGAAGCAATCTTATTATTATAGTCAATGTAGCCGGTTTTGTTTCTCCATATGTGTAGATGTTCTGGTGTATAAAATGCATTGCTGTTTGTAACAGTAAATTACATGTGCTCCAAGGCTACTCTTGCTATTTAAATTCAGTTATAACTGGACCCTTCAATAGAATAAGCAAAGATAAATAATGACTGGTTTTGTAATCTTTCTCACTGCAGTAGCTTCAACGACAGAAATGCTCTGTGCCATCCTGAAAGATTTTGGTCTAAGAAAAAAATAAAATGCTTTTGTACACAAGCCTTCACTGTGAAAACAGCTTATTGAAACATAACTTTGCAGTGCTTATTATGAGAGAGGTGCACGTTACCATTTGAAAGCTAGGAACCTGTAAATGAAAGCTCGTAATGTTCAGTTCTTCACCTGGAACTCCTGAAAAGTCATGACCTCTTTAATATTATGTTCGCAGTTTATATTAGTGTGTCTGGCTGAATAAGTTGAGAATATCATAATTTGCTGTTTTCCTTTTTCTTCACCCTTCCATGTACCTATATAACATATATCACCCTCAGTATAATGAACCCTGGTGCAGGTATGACTAGTGCTATACCTAAATAGGTACAATTCAATCAAGTGTTTATAAATTATGAAAAGGAAATGGTAGTTATTAGAAGAAACCACCTAAAAATGGCTTTAGAACATTAAAAATTTCAAACATCTAAATTTTTTTTAAAAGCTTTATTGAAACACTGTTCATAATGTGACAATATAAGACAATATATAAGGAAGCATGATGCTGACCTCACTGTAGAGTGTATTGACATCTGGTAAACTACAGTAAGAGCTAGACCCAGCTATTTCTTGTGAAGACCCTTAATGTGTAGAAGTTCCCTGAATTATTTAAATTAATTGGAGCAGGAAGAAGAAGAAAAAAAACCACTAATGCCACAAAATGAAGTGAAAGCTCAAATGTAGCCCAGCCCTCCCTGGTCCTTTTCTGCCCCTTGTCCTGACACTGTCACCACCAGACTCCAGCAGAGTCTGTAAACTGGGAGATGTGGGGAGGAGTGGACCCACTGCTCATGCCAGACCAGCATCAAGTGAGAAAAGGGGGGGCCCTCAGGTGTCATTCCCATTAGGTCTACAGAGCTTTAATATTCCAGTAATGATAGCTCTGTAGACTCAAATCCTGAAAATGTGTGTTTCTTGTGCAAGATCGATGTCCACTGTTTCTGGCTAAACAGTGCTATGGCTGTCTTGGTGTTAGGCTTCTTGGATAGTCAATCACCATGGCAGGAGAGTGGTGGTCCTTAAACAAATCCTCCATTTGGAGAGCTGTAATGATACTTGTCTGGCCTTCACCTATATGCTGTGTGCCTGTGGCCAAAAAAAACGTTGTGCTTAGTGAACATTTTGCTTCCTTGAGGCTGGGAACACCCAAAGCCAATTGACCCACTGTATCCGGAGCCCTGAGCCAGCTCTCTGAATGCAAGGGCCTGTGAGAGGCTTCCTCAGGAAGAAACCTCCTTGCTGAGCCAAGTGGAGCACCACCAAAAGCTGTAGCTAAAGCACTTCTGGGGCTTACGGGAGCTGCTGAGTGATGATGATTTTGGGATCACCTAAACGGACAATAACAGGTACCCGGCAAACTTTCAATATGTAGTACTGGTGACTACAGCCCATCTCCAGTTCCCACCTACTCCTAGACTGAAATGGCAGCTGGCATCAGCTACTCAACCAATCCAATTTACTTTCAATCACACCATTACTACAACCTCCCTCCTCCATCTGTGTAAACATATGTCTTTGTTAAACACCACCATTTGTACAGGATAAAAATTGTCAATGCTGACAAAAATGCCCCCACATAATGCTGTTGTGATTGCAGTGTTGTCTTTGAGCTGATTTTAAAGAAGTCTGTGAGCTGATCAGCATCTTCTGTTGCTATTAGTAGGAAACTTTCTTCAACAGAAATAAATCATATAAAAAGAGTTTTATTTTGTCAATGGGTCACGTGGCCTCCCTTTCCTAAGACTCAACTCTTACAAGCCATATATTAATTATTAATAGTGGTTTGCAGTGCCACAGTAACACCCCAAAGCAATCGCTGTTTCATGAGTAGTCTTTTCTAATAGTTGTGTGTTACCTTGGCAGGAACACACTTCCCTCACTCCTATCTTTCTGGATCTGGCCAGGGAAAGAGTTACAACGCTGAGCAAACCATTCAGTTACTAGTGATTGCTCCTTGTACCAACTTTTCTTCAGAAATGACCATTACTGGCCTCTGTACAAGAGTTTTCCCTCTTTGCTTTCCTGCAGTAGAGTGCCAGGACTACCCTACAACATAACTGAATCCCAGCATAACCTGTGGCCTCCACTCTCTGAACCCGAGCATTATAAAAGAGTATAAAGTAGATGAGGGTAGCTGTTTCTACAGAGGAAGTGCCAAGCTGCTGTGTGAGACATCAGAATGAAAAAACTGAGAACCAAATCTCTCCCCTGCCAAAGGGAGAGCTGCTCAGCAAACTGGACACCTGCCAAAATTGTGCAGTGTTTCTTCTGGGCCATCCTGTAAAACACTGACTTGATCAGCACCAAGGTAGGGAAACTAGTTTTCGTTTCTGGACCTGAGCTGCTCACTGGGACCTTAACTCCAGACACTTAACAGTCCCCTTTGTTGAGCCAAATAAATTCAATACTGTTATGCCTAGACTTACCATCTTGCTCCAACAATGGTCAGTGCAGCATGTGAGATTGGTAAGCAAGTAGACATTTTCTTTTGGTCAAACCTGCTTCCTTGACTGCACACTTTGCTCCTTTCTTTAGTTCTTATTACAGTACTTGTTGTGTTGTTGTCATCATTGTACTCTTCCATCCATTCAGTCCTCGTAATACTAAATATGAAATTGTAGTTAACAAAGTCCCACCATGAATTAGACTTAAGATTCCCTGAGGATTTAAAAGTAATAATTTTGTTTCTAGCTTATTTTATCCAGCCATTTGGGTATGCTAGAGTACAGCTCCTAGCTTTTTTCCCCACCCTCTCTGCAGCTGTGTGGATTAAGGTTGTTTGTTTTTTTAATGAAAATTGAGACTTCACAGAACTGCATTCCTTCGAAATCAGGCTTTGTGACAGCAAGCATCAGGTAAAACAAAGCAAGACAACAAAACCCTGTAACAAGTTTAAAACAGCTTTCCACTGTATCTTGCTCTGCTTATTTACCCACTTCCTCATTGGACCTGTTTTATTCTGGTGATCTTTCTGCTGTTTCATGCTAACTTTTCCTGTTTTCCTGGCTCCGTGGTTTTGTAAAGCATTCAGGGCCTGTATTTTTTTCCCTTGCTCTGCATCTCAATTTTCAATCAGGTAAAGCAGGGTATCAGGCAGAGAGTTTCTGCTCTTTGGGGATTCAATCAAGTGAAGTGCTTGCATTGGGTCAGAGGTACTTGACAGAGCAGCACATAAGGGCCTGGATGTGGAGGGGTCTGGCAGCAAATCTTATCCCACGCATCTTATGAAATGGCAAGCAGTTATTTCTGAGATGTGAAAATTATAAAGAGAAGCTGTACCACCTCTTCTCATGGATGATTCTTCTGTAAACTAAAATCTGGGATGTTGGGAAACTCCTTTATTCTGTATTTCAAAGTATTGGCATTACCCCCTGCTATGAATCTGGGTGGCTGCTTAGTGCAACCCACCAGAGCTGATAGAAAGGACTCCTACCATTCATTAATACCAATGCAGATATTTTTAGTAGTTGCTGATGTGGTGTTATTCCCTAAGCTGCTACTTACTTAGTGGTTATGACTTTGGAGGCACTTCTTAATGGGCTAATCCTGCAGTTCTGATGAAAAGGGGAGAGTCCCACCCTGATTATGTGGTGGAGAAAGAGTGGTTTCCTCCTCTGCCAGGGCTCTGCAGTGTTGCCCAGACTTGGGGCTCAACCTCAATTACACCGTGTTCTTCCACCACCTGCAGGAAGGAGCAAAGGGACGGTGGGATCAGCTGATTTCCCACAAAACCAGGGGCTTGCAGCAACACCATCCCCTGATAGGCTTTCACTAGAAGCTCCTGATTCAGAGTTTGGAGTCCTAGTGTGTTTTTTTGCCCTTATTTTAAAAGGACTTCTAATTTTCTGCCTGGCCACACAAGTCTCTTATGATTTTGGAAGAAGCTTCACTTCTACTAAACCTCAGGTCTTTGCACTTCTCTCAGCCACCACAGCCTGTGCTCATTTCTACTACTAATTTGGTCCTGTATGAAACATAGAAATGCTAAACCCAGGACTTAGAAAAGCTATGAAATGTAAACACTGTTTTGGCTGGAAAAGACCTTGAAAGTCATCAAGTCCAACTGGTAACCTCACACTGCCAAGTCCACCACGTCCCAAAGCACAACGTCCAGGTGTCTTTTAAACACCTCCAGGGACAGTGACTCAGCCGCTTCCCTGGGCAGCCTGTTCCAGCGCCCGACAACCCTGTCGGCGAAGAAATTTTCCCTAATATCCAATCTAAGCCTCTCCTCATACAACTTGAGGCCATTTCCTCCAGTCTTACCACTTGTTACTCGGGCGCCGAGACCAACACCCGCCTCACCTCAACCTCCTTCCAGGGAACCGTGGAGGGCGATAACGTCTCCCCTCACCCTCCTTTTCTCCACAGCGAACAACCCCAGTTCCCTCAGCTGTTTCTCACCAGCTTTGCGCCCTAAACCCTTCACCAGCTTTGTTGCTGTTTGGACACACTCCAGCACCTCCAGGTCCCTCCTGTAACTCAACCCGTTATCCGAGGCGCTGCCTCCCCGCCGGGCAGAGGGGGACAGGCCCCC
>NW_009952893.1:3423165-3441610 GCF_000747805.2 Chaetura pelagica | reverse complement strand
AATTCTGAGTGGTTGCGGCAGGCGGAGTGTTACACTTGTCTTTGTTCTCTCACGGAGCTCACTGTTTGGTTTAACTTTTACTTTTTATAGAAAAACTCCCGATGGAAGTGTTTGGTGTTTTTTTTTTTTTTTTTTTTTGTGTGTGTGTGGGTTTTATTTTGTGGTTTGTTGGGGTTTTTTTTGTCTCTGTTTGTTGGGGTTTTTTACAATGAGTTTACTCACAGCTGCACACACAGCGCTACAGACGGGGACCCGGGAAGTGGAAGTCATAGAATCATAGAGTGGTTTGGGTTGGAAGGGACCTTAAAGATCATCCAGCTCCAACCCCCCTGCCAGGAGCGGGGACTCCTCCCACTAGACCAGGTTGCTCAAAGCCCCATCCAACCTGGCCTTGAACACTTCCAGGAACGGGGCATCCACAGCTTCTCCAGGCAACCTGTGCCAGTGTCTCACCACCCTCACAGTAAAGAGTTTCCTTCTAATATCCAATCTAAATCTACCCTTGTTCAACTTAAAACAGATCCCCCTTGTCCTATTGCTATGTGCCCTTGTAAAAAGCCCCTCCCCAGCTTTCCTGTAGCCCCTTCAGGTACTGGAAGGCTGCTCTGAGGTCTCCCTGGAGCCTTCTCCTCTCCAGGCTGAACAGCCCCAACTCCCTCAGCCTGTCTTCATAGGAGAGATGCTCCAGCCCTGTGCCACCTGCTTAAGTGACAGAAGTCCTGGTCTGATGTACCTGACAGCACTGCAAGCACCAGCTTCCTTAATCCTAGCTGTTTTCTGAATGCAGAGGATCCTGCAGTAACTGAAATCAGCATTTAGCCCAGGCTCTTTGCAAATAAGTCATGCTTTGATTACTGAGCAAGAGTCATTCCTTTTGTTCCAATCCCCAGAGTAATGTTTGTGCACAGGCACCAGATATGGCTCAGGAGATGGCAGGTTTAACTTGTATAAGCAGTCACTGAGGCTGGTGCTCAGCTCTCAGTCCTGCACAGCACACTGCTGAGTCTTCTGCAACAGGTCTTCAGAGGATGTCCCTGGCTTCCCCTTGCCACCAGTTGCCTTTAGAATATAGGAATGTGAGCAATGCCCCTCTTCTTCACTTTCTCTGCTGTTTCTTGTGGCAATGCATATTGGAAGAGCAAGCATATTAAGTGAGGAATTAGTGAGAGGCACAAAATAAATGTGTCCTGAAAAGTGCTCAAGGTTTAGTCTGCATATATTTGCTCATGTTTTGGACCATGTTGTGCCTCATCCAGCACTGGCAGCAGGAAGCGCAGCCTGGCTCCTGCCCCTTCCCAGGGAGAGCTGATTTCCTTAGCACAATGGCACTGGCACTATGTGGGGCTGGTCCATGGGTGAGTGGGACAAGGAAGAGGTCCAGGTAAAGGTCTGCACCCTCTAACTATGCTGATATGAATAAAGTTAGCTCCCAGGTTAATGTAACTGTCATTTGAGGTCCAAGTTGCTCCTTCAGAAAGTGCTGCTCTTCCATACTGCTCCAAAAAATAGAGGAATTGTGAAATTAGAGGAAACTAACCCTACCACCCTGAGGCCATCAGTGTGGAAGTGTCCAAAAAGATATTTTAGTTTAGAACCCACAAGAGATGCTCTCACGATGCCCTGTATGCAATTTATTCCAAAAGACAGCGAGTAAAAACAAATATTCTTTCCTCTTGTAAGGAAACCATTTCAAATAGTTGACTGAAAGATCAGTTGATTTGGTGGATGTGGATGAATTTCCATGTAGAAGAGAAATACTGTGGTTATTAATTCAAAGGTAACTTCTTGGTACCTGAACTTTACAGAATAGGCAATGATCTGTTTATAGACTTCCCCCTGTTCCCCCAGTGCACAGGTCAACAACCACATCCTGTGCAATACATATAAAAAAAAAATCATAGAACTCCTATGGCAATAAATGCATCAATACTCAAGCAGTAGGTAGTACAAAGGACACACGATCATGGTTAGTGTCATTTCCCTCATGAGACTCTTGCAGCACAAGTCATCTTGGTGTGTGGGCAGAGCTGCTGACCAAGAAGATGGACCTACAGTAATTTTAGGAATGCCTTTCTCTTATGATCCTGTCTGGCCTCATGTCAGACTTGCTGACCCAGGTTGCAAGTGCAACTGGATATGCTGGTGTGAGGTCTGCTGATGCTTGTAATGGGATTACATACCCTTCTCAGGTCTCTAGACACTTCCCTGGAAAGGGTCTACATGTATTACTAGCATGCATTACTAGGACGGCACAAAACTAGGAGTCCCCTTGCTGAAATAAAAAATGGTACAATAATGCCATGTAAAAGTGGATGACGATACCAATATTGCATAGAGAGAGAAGGAATAAATGGAAGTCGTGGGTGTTACTGACTATGCTACCAAATATTTTGATACCAATTAAAGTGTAGTGCCACTAGAGATGTTTTCATCACAATATGAGACAGAAGTACAAATACTGACTCAGAGAATGACAGTGGGGATATGAGCTTGTGCCACAACAGATGTATAACAGCAGAGAGGCATGTATAGCAGAGTGATTCAGAAAAAACAGGCACAGGGTTGCGTGTTATAAAGATGACAGAAGTTGAGTTTTCTCCTGTGGGGACAGAAAAGATCTTCTCCCGGCAGTCAGGCAGAACAGAGAATTCAGTCTCAGCCTTTAGAAACGTCTCAAGTGGCAAACACTCACAGCAAGTCTAGATGGTTATGATCCAATGACTTAGGTTCATATTCATGCTGCAATACTTTGTGTTTGGTTTTCTTTGTTTTTGTTTGTTTGGTTTTTAAATTTTTCCATAGGAAGTGAAACATAGTCATGGTGTGAAAATCTCCAAGATGCCTTACACAAAGAAATGCACTCTTGATCAAAATTAGATTTGTGATCTGCAGCTCAAGACTTGGAAAGTCTCCTCTGAGCTCTGTCCATCTTATGTGGACATAATGAAAAGCAAATTGAAGAGGTCTGAGTTCAGTTTGGTTTCAATGGACAGGTTTCTAGGCTACACTAGCAGAGGAAAAAGTATGTTCAAATCAGCCTCTATGTTGTCCTCTTCATAGTATACATCTAACAGTAGTGCAGTGCACAAAGACTGCTAGTTCTTCATTTATGCATATTGCTGTCTTACTAGTGAGATAAAAAAGCAACAGGGGGAACTGAAAACAGGAATAAGCTCAACACAGACATTCAGTGAATCCAGAAGCAAAATGAGCATTTTTTTCATTAATATTTTAGCAAAACTGGATCCTTTCCCAAATAAAACAATGCTACAAAATATCACAGATACAACATCTGCTGGATCTTCATTAGTGTAAGTGTTATGGTTTGATTTCATGAAATTTTATCAGCAACACTTAAAGCTGAAATGAAGAGAGGGCTTTTTCTACAAATATCAACACGTTTGTGCAAAAGAAACTTGGCCCTGTTTGCTGATGGTGTCTGCAGTACTACTTTAGCATGAACTCTTACTGCTGCTTCTGTCTCCAGGTAGAAAAGTTTGTTGTTGTGAGCAGTGATTTTTGGGTGGTGATCCCAAGGCTCTGTCCCTCACTGTACTTTGGTGACTTGGGGAAGTCGTCAAACCTTTCTTGCTTCAGCTCCCACCTGGGCAAATGGAAGCATTGCTGTATTTTCCTCCTGGATGTGGAGGTTACTGACACTGTTTGAGACTGGAAATAGTGGGAAATGGATGGTTCGGTGGATCCTCTGCCATGGGAACTGATGTACACACCCCAAACAGGGAAATGTTAGTAGGAAGACAAAGCCCTTTGCAGTGATGTTCCCACTAAAACAGCACACAATAAAATGCACATATATTTTTACAGCTGTGCAGAATCTGTATAAATTCCTCAGACTGTTGTCTGAGAACTTGTTAAAGGTTAATCTACAGCTTTTTTGTTGTTGTTTTCTCCTCAAATCCCATGTAATTGGATCAGACTACCCTTAATCTTTCCAATTGACCTTAGACGTGATTAGAGACAGACTCCTAGAGGCTAGTCTCTTCAAGAAACTATGATGCTAGAGACTTCTATAGGAAACATCCCTAAATACCCACTTAGTGTCTAACAGGGACAAGCAAGTGATGCTCTCTCTGCCAGTTCCACTGGTGTGACTATGGACCCTTCCTGTTGCAAGCAGAGGAAAAGGAGACGGTCAGTTAGCTCTTCAGGTCAGCCAGACATTTAACAGCCTCTCCCTCCTTTTTTTATCAATGGTATCTTCCTAGCAGCCCAAGTTCCACAAATAAGGTTTTTAAGGAGGTTTTGTGACTTGAGGTAAAAAAGACGGGCTGAGCTCTGGAGAGGGCAAACAAAAGATGCTATGGGAGGGCAGCGAGACAGCAGGACAGTTCACTGGGCTGCTGAAGGTGGCAAGGTCAGTGCAGCAGGGTCCCCCAAAATATGCCAAAAAATGTCAGAATGAAGTGGTATATCTGTCAGATTCCAGCATTAGTAAGTTCAGAAAGTTTTGGTTCACTAATACACAGATGGCTGTAACTTCGAGGAAAGGGGGTAATTAGTTGCAGGCAGTTCTCTAGACAATCTACCACGATCAGCTCTTTTGCTGTGGTTTCCTCTTAGAATATCCCATGAGCTTCATGAGTGCTACCTGTGGAGTATCGAAGTAAATGCATGGGAAAGAACATCAAACATTACTGAAACTAGGGACAGAAGTTCAACCTTATTGAGCTGTGTAGCAGTGGCATATAAAGAACAGTCAGAAAGGAAAAAAAAGATGTTGCTTTAATGCATTTCTACTCTGTGCATCACAATCCACTTGCAAATCTGAAATCATTAAGGCACACTAACACCTTAAAATAACATGGAATCAGAAGAAATTTTAACTGACTTTGGCACCTTGGAGACCGGAAGATGGCTGCAATGGAGGATGGAGTGGCATGATACAATTGTTACTCCTTTTGCCAATGTTGTGCCTGGGTAAAACAGATTCTCAGAATACTAGGCTTTCATTAACCATTTACTGATTAGCTATCTGACTGATGCTTCTCATTCAGCTGGGAGGCAATTAATTTTTCACTGCCTGGCTTGAAACGCTGAGCAAATGACCTTACAATTTTTTATCAATATACCACGAGGGGCCTGAAGACACCTTTTCTCAATTCTTTCTCTTCTCAGAGTCGTGATAAATGCTACTGTGCTGACTTTGCACAGTCAGACATCTCAGGAGCAGAGCTCATGGGCTCACACGATTCTAAGAAACACTCGCTACAGAAAGCAACGCTGGGCTGTCAGTAGGTGGTGTGGCAGCATGAAGCTGAGAAAGGCACAGCACACACGAGTGAAGCCCTTTAGGAAAAGTACAGAACAAAAGCCATCCTGCCTATGAGACTGTAGAAACTCTTTGGTACCCCTTGCAAAAGCAGCAGTAGAATTAACATCCTGGTTGACAAGGTAGCTTATGGAAGTACGTTATGTGTGTGTGCACATGTGGTTTCTAGTGCTGTAATCCAGACCTGATCTGCATGTTAAAGACTCCCATGCAGCACTCACAAATCTGGAAGGCAGGCCTCTAATAGGTAGTGCATTGGACCACTTGGTTGAAGAGTCCTGTGTATGTGTCATAATCACATAAGTTAAATTCAGCTTGCTGCTTGTAGAGCTGTCAGCCCGAATGCTCTTGAAATTAAGCTTTCACAGTTTGCCATCTGGGTCCTGTATGAAGGCAAAAATGTTTCCTATCTCTACTACCATGTATTAAGAGATAAAAATTGAAGTTTTCCATACACCCGCCAAATCTACATCTTGGTACCAGTTATGGTTGGGAGCTTTCATTGAAAAAACTGTCATATAATAAAATTTCTGGTGGTATTGGATGTGTTTGGTTTAGTTTAAAGTTATACGTGACTAGAATTGCTTACTTGTCTTCATAAACATAGTTAAAAGTCTTGATCTCTTTACCCACTTTTTGTTCAGGCAAGAATCCTGCTCTCCTCAGTGGTCTGAAAGGCTCTAGTATCTTTAGTACTTAACCCTTCAGCATTAGGATACATTTGTCACTGAGGTTTCATTCAGGTTGGCTTGACCCACAGGGAAGATTTTGAGCAACCTAAGGAAAATTGTAACATGCCTTTTTTGAGTTTATTACAGGAATAGCCTGCACCTGGTAAAATAATACCATTTTGCATTTTTAAAATAGAGTAGATGATGGGTATGAGTTTTGTTCAAGTTGTAAATGTTCTCCTGTTTTTATTTTCCATTTCCATCTACAGTTGACAGTCTTTGGAAGGCCCCTTTCTCCTTCCGTATTTGTGCAATAATGAACAGACCTGTGTTTGATCTGTTTGCATGACTGGATCCAATGGAATGAGATTGCAGGGAGATAAAGTCTCTTCACAGCCATCCAAAAATTTATCCTTAAAGTGTGCACATGAAGGAGGTGGCTGAAATGGAGCATGGGATAGCACCATGCAATTGCTTCTCCTTTTGCTAATTTGTGCCTGCATGGAAGACATTCTCAGAATATTAGTGTTTCATGAGTATGACTACAACAGGTTGCTTGATAGGAGGTGAACATAGTCACTGGAGAACACTGATGTGATATATTTCTGTTTCTACATATATAATACAAAAGTAGCTCAGAGGGGTGAGATGCCTTGTATGTGCCTTTCTTCACTGCAAGCTATCTTAGTCCCTCCATATAGATCTTACCCTAGCCTTGGTATAGATAGATGGGAGTCAGCTAACAGGTGGTTAAAGCCACTTTGAATTGCTGATTTGGGTTGTCTTATGGATGTGATGTTTTTTCTTATGTAGAAGTCACTTTTCTGGATGCCAGGGCACACCACTGACACCTCTCTCTTTCTCTGACAGTGGTCACATGTCCCCTGTGTGGCATCAGTGCCCTTCCAGTGGCTGGTATCCTTCTGCTTCAACTAAGCATCTAAAGATACCAAAAACATGGTGCTTGGTGGGGTGTTACACACTTTACATTTGTATATAGGAGATACTTTGATAATTCTCTCATTTTGTTTGTTTGTTTTTAATTAAAGCTTGATATTGTACATCTGAACTGTAGCCTGAATAACTTGTAATACCAGCAAGTGTAGTTTCACGAGAAGAGCTACAGCTCTAGAGGTCTCCAACACATCAGTGATGGTTCTAACAGATATATTTGCATCTGGTGGGAGCTGCATAAGTATTTAGTTGCATATTTGTGTCTTTGCTGGTGACAGCATATTAATAAGCACTTGTCCATTTATTACAGGATCCTATTTTAATTCAAAATGAGAGAAAAAGCAACCAAGCGTTTCACGCTTAAACTGTAGCAGCAAAGGAACATGTAACCAGAAAGAGGAATCAGCTTGTGAAGGAGCCCTTAATTTAAGAAAGGTAACATCATTACATAATTGTATTTTTAATTATTTGACTAATTGGCTATAACAGGTGAAGGAAGTACTAACAAATCACAGCTTTGGGAATATTTACTTTCAGAATCAGTATAACAAGGATTTGCACAATCAGTAATGCCAAATTGAAACATCTACTCTGCCTCAAAGCTGGTTATCATTGGTCAAAATAGTATGTTGATTTCTGTGATTCTTTCTCTGCAGTACATTCTTAAACTCAAAAGTTTTCAAAGTGAAAAGATTGGGATAAATAGCAGTTTTGATTTGCAAATTAAAATGTTTTTTCAGAAATTATTAGGACTTGTTTTCCATCCATGTCTTCATTTCTTCTAGAATCCTTGGTGGAGATAATATAAAGCACTATAACAGTATATTCTATGTCTTTTCTCTAGTAGAATATTTCACTGAGGTTATTACCACAACTATTTTGCTACGTTCAATGAAATTAACATTGATTCCATTTGTTGAAATCATATGGAGACTGCAACTGCACTCTGCCTTATTACCAAATGAGTACAGTGTGCCCTTCAATAATTCTCTAAACTCTCAAATGCCTTGGAAATAATATGCTGGAGTGTTACCGAACTGTGACTGAAGCACCATTTGTACGAAGTGTGACAGTGCACGAATGATATTCCACAATAAAAGTTCAAACTACATTAATCTTTCACAGAGGTTCATTGACTGGGAAGATGCCTCAAATACAAAATAAAGACACTGTGGCCTCACTTCAAATTATTTCAGAGCAGTTCCTCTGTACGAGTCCTTTAGAAATGTGTGTGCCAATTTCTCTGCTATATACTTAAAAATAACTAATGAGGAATTAAAAAAATTAATACATTATATTCTTTCTGCAGCTGCAAACTCTACATCTGCATTTACTGTAGTGAAATCCCTCTTGGCAGTGGTATCATTAAGTACATAATGATAGGCAGTGTAATACACTTATTTTCATTCCTTGTGGATCATGGTGCATAACTCATTTTATGGTTCTGCTTCCCTCTGCCATGTTGAATTACAGCCATTCCTCAGTCAAAAAAGAGTCAGACTCTGACCAGTTATTTTCTTACTCTCTCGTAGGATCCCAGTACAGGGAAGAGGAAACAGTGCTATCTAAAGGGAGGTTGACATTTTTTTAAAATTAAGTTGTACTAGTTTTGGAAATAGATGGAGTGACCTCCAAGGGACCGTGAAATTTGGTGGTAGGAATATGGGACAGGGAGCTGGGTTACTCTGCTCTTGTGCCCTTCTCTTTTGCTTACTTTATTTTTCACCCTTGGGCATGTCCTCTCACATTTTACTTCCCTCTCTCTGGTGAACTAGAGATAAGAAAGGCGCTGCCCTCCATGTCACACAGGCATTGGAGAATTAATTACTCAATATCTACACAATTTCTGTAGAAAAACTTACTGAAACCTGGTAGTCAGCATCCAATCCTGACTCAAAGAACTAAATTAATAGGGAAAATGTAGATCAAAATGACGTGACTGAGGTTGGTCAGTAAGGTTGTGCTGCCACTGTTTATCAAAGGTGCAGTTCTCCCAACTCGTGATCCTGCAACGTAAATATCAGCCTCCCCTGAGTTCCATAATTTATTTAGCTGCATAGCTGTACTCCTTTGAAAGTGAAGGTCTCATCTAAACTTTTTAGTGTCTTCAGAGGCCAGAAGTCACCATTACTGGTTGTGTTTTTGTTAGGAACGGGGAGCATAAATGCAGGTCCTGGCAAGAGCACATGTTTGGTGCATCAGTCCTACGCTCAGCTGCTCGGAGTCTGTACGTGAAAACAGCCCCCGGGGACTAGTGGAATCCCATCCTCATATTGGAGTAAAAATTGATTTACTTTTTCATTTATCAGCAAGGAAATTGCCTTCTTTGGCTGTGATGAACCAACCTTCTGACACCATGTTAGAGATTAATTGCTGAAGACCAGAAGGGACTGCTATGACCATCTAATCTGCCTTCTTGCATAACATAGACCTTTGGATGTTCACTAAATAACTCACACTTGAAGGCCATTGTGTCCCCAGGGAAAACAGCCAATCCTGATTTTATTGCCACAACTCTTGGAACAATTTCCAGGGGATCTTTTAACTATTTTGTGGTATTTTCAATGTCTACTGTGTTCATGTTTTTCTTTTCTTTGAATTTTTGATCAAGAGCTAATCAAAGAGCTTCCTGTACACCAGTGAGGAGGAGACTTTTTCAAGGTAACGTGGTTCCTGCTCCAGGAGGTTTCATGTTTTTATTTTGAATTTATGAGCACCTCTGAGCAAACCAGACCTCTCCCCACTCTGGATTCACAGAGAGATTCCCTGTGAGTTCTGTGGTGCTACGAGCCTTACACGGGAGCATGTAGTGGATCAAGAAGGTGCAGTGTCAACAAAGCCAGGGAATATCCCCTCCTGGTCTGTATCCAGCACAGTGGGGTACTCCCAGGGAAATGGGAGCTGTGGGGTTGATTCCCCTCAGTCTGAAGCAGAGTTCAGATTTTAGGTCTCCTCTTTCTGGGTTTGGGAACCTGCCACCCTGTTGTCCTGCAAAGGGAGGTCCTCACTGCCGCTGCCACCTCCCTCAGGAGAATATTGAGACTGCTGCGTCCTCTCTGAGCAGGTGGGGTTATGAAACTGCCCAAAGCTCCTGTGCAGACTCACTATGAGCTAGCATTTCCTACCAGCTGGAGGTAGGCAGCTCTGTGTTCAGTGTTCAGGAAGCCTAGAGGACTGAGGGGAAAAAAAAAGGCATCTGAGAAGCTGAACCACATTCCCCAGGGACTAGTTGAGGAGCCTTTGCTCTTTGCATAGGCAGCCTGCATCATCAGGCTGGGACCAGGTGCTGTAACCCTTAAAATTAAGTGCCAGTAGTAGGTGGTCAGAAGGTAATTCCATATTGCTTTTCAAATGCCAGCCCTCTGCTGGTGTAAAAAATGGTGCCGGAGTAATAATTATGGGATGTCTGGTAGTGCAAGAAGGCTCTAGGGGCCAGATGGAGGAAATCACAGGGGGGAAAAAAAAAGCACAAGAGAATGCTACAATTATGGATGCTTGCAGCCAGGTTTGCCTGTGCAGCTGCTCTTCATGCAGCTGAGTCACTGCTCCTGTCAGGGCTTTTTCTTACCTATGAATCTCAGAATAGGTATTTTATTGGTAAGGACCATTTCTGCCCACACTCTATAGAGTCAGCTGTATTTGCTGCAACAAAGATTAATATGCTACTGGGTGATGAGTAAATATTTAACAATATTTTGCTTTGCTTTGCTTTGCTTTACATGTAAAATAAATATATTTGCAGAATATTCATTTTCCCTAGGTCTGGCAGCTTCCTAGAGTCTTTCACTTTTGACTTTTAGCAGATATGTTCATATGCTGTATCTGAAAGGATGGTGAGGCAATCTTTATGTTTTGCATATAGCAAACATTATGTTTCATCCCCCTTTGAGAAAATCCCTTTCTGAGGTTTAAACTAAATGTGTTTCATCTTCATATTCAGTATGGCTCTACTTATGCTGCAGCTTCCAAATTATTCTAACCCTTGTGTGCTTTTTTTTTTAGTAGGATTTTTCAATGATTTTCATGTTCTGTTTTGTTCATAGTAAAATTTCTTGATGCAAGAAAAAGGCTCTCTTTTAATGATTGAAATAATGATACTTTTACCTTAACCAATCTTTCTTATGCTATAGTCCACAAAATATATTACACTACTGAAATCCTTGTTCTCTTAGATGAACCTTTTTTCCTCTGCTGTAGCTGACTACCTGTCTTCAGGAAGAAGCACACCAAACAAACTATTCTGAATATGGCTTAAGCAAGGGCTTGTGAGAAGGATTTGTTCCAGCTTTTGTGGAAATTATTCCCCAGGACTATAACTGTCTTTTTCACTGATAGCTAGGCTTTGATCATCGACTTTTGGATTTGTTATGTCTCTTCTTCTGAGTCTTCTTCAGCAAAATCCCACTGGTGGCAGTCTACTGATTCCCCATGGACACGCAGATGTTTGCTAAGATTGCAAGTACCAGGAGGTCAAAGACCTATGCTGCACCAAAAAAACATTATAAGGGGTTGTAGACATTATCATGAGGAAGTGTTGAAAGACTGCAAATAAACTCAATTCATGGAATAACCTGAAAAATCTAAAGAAAACTAATGAGCGGTTAGTCAGGGAGAATTCACCACTGATGGTCTCTCTTCCATGTCTAAAAATACCTGAATTTCTAAGTTGGCAGCAAGGGGCCCAGGCTGCAGAAGAGGCAGAGGCAGAGCTCCCTTCTCTCACAGGGGAAACTGAGAGGCTCAAATTCAAGAAATAATTATGTTACAGTTTTCTGGCATTATTCAGGGAATTAAACAGTTCCTCTTCACAATGAGGGAAGGGTTGCTGTACTGAAACCAGGGCTGCAAGTTTGAATAAAAGATTTAATAGTCCCAGTGCTGAAGAAAGTTGTACTAATGTGTTCTACCTTAGGAGGAAACTGCCCAGTGTTATATGAGTGGTGTTGGTGGGGATTCTCCTCTAAAAATGTAATAAAAAATGAAGATCCTTGACAGTGGTCTGACTGGAAAATGTAACTAAGAAATCTTTGAATTAATGTATGTTCTTTCTTTCCATTCAAATGTAACAGAGCTCAACTTGTATCTATAATCTTGATTGGACCACAAATTTAAAATTATTTCTGTTTTATTTTTGTTAACTACATAACTTTTATAAAAAGCACTTTGAAAGTGTAACGTGGAACATCCATCTGATGATAATAAAGAGGATGCCAATAAATCTTATTCTGTGCTTGACCTACGCTAACAATATGTCTATTGTGAAAGAGAGGTTTGTTATTTTTCAGAAATAAAACAGTAGTTCTGGGGCCTTGATGATTCTCTCTAGAATTCCATTTTTTTCACTGGATAACCTTTTACCCATAATCTTTCCTAACTCTATCACCAACAGATTAAACCAGTCTCTGTCCTCTGCAGTTTAATAGTGCAGTGTTGCTAGTTAATAAGAGCTACTGAACCGCACTGCATCTTTTTCTATATAGTGAAGTGAAGATCTGTTACGTTTTACCATTCTTAACACTTACTTATTGCTCTTTGTTTTCTGAATCCTTCAATTATCCCATGTAATCTTGTCAGTAGGAAAAGGATGGATATGTGGCCATTTGCTCCTTTTTCTCCTCAAAGACTACTCAGTGAATATGAGGAGTGTGTGATTCCTCCTCAGCAAAGCTCATGGACTTAACGTAGAAAATTCTTGAGCTGCTGAGATTGAAGGCATGGCAATGCATCATGTACCTAAGTAGCTTGAAGCACTTTTCCTGTCTGAATTCTGGTTAGCAGAGAGTGATACATTTTACAAAACACAGAATTGCCCCCAGAGTGCTCACAACACTCCTGCTACCTCTTGAAACATTCTCTGCACTTGCACAGGGTCTAGTAAAACCAGCTCCCAATAAAAATGATAGAGTTAACCTTATAAAAGAAATTGTATTATTAGAAAAGAAAATATATTGAGATTGGCTTGTAAGTTCTTTGTATGTATATCACCACAAAAACTGATTTCTCCTGTGGTCTCTTGGATCAGGTATTTTCCCAGAACAAAATCAATCTGACTGTTTCAGCGAACAATGATTAGAAACACCACAAGGGACTCCAGTTCTCACTCTCTTTTTGTTTAAGTTTGCATGAGCTTTGGATTTGTGATCAGAACACTACTGCTCCCAAAATTATCTGTACCAGAATTTCTGTACCACATCAAAAGTACAAAGGGAAGAAGGAGAATGTTGCAAACACAGATATAGCCCCACTTAAATAATTCAAGGGCTAGGATGATACTCAGTGCAGTAGCCAGGAAATCTTCAGGTAACTATGTGGCCTTCAAAGTTTTGAGGTCAAATTCTACCCTGAGTTACAAACACATGGGCTTCATTGAGTCCCACATGTCAGTTTATGGGCACAGGGAAGGCTCAAACTCTGGTTAGAGGAAAATGCTTCCAGTGTTGTGTTTTGAGTTGCACTCTCTACTTTTTTTCTTGAACTGTTACATTGCAGAAAGTTCCAGACTAAGGGGGAAAGTATGGTTTAATGGGAACCAGGGGACCCTGCTCTCTACATTCTCTCCTTGCACCTCCGTTGTTGGTTTTTCTACTTCACAACCTTTAAGAGCTACATCTGATGCAATGATTTTTGTTCCAATTTTGTTTTGTGTCATACTGAACCCAGGACTAAAAGATAACCATTGAAAATGTGACTGGATTTGAAATTCTTATAAGACAATCATAGTTTAATGTGAAAAAATGGTGTTTCCTATTCCTGATAATTTATCACAACTTTTATCATATTATGCACTTTCAAAAGGTCATGTATCACAAATTATTTTTTATTTAAATGTACACTTTCAAAGTTGAAAGAATACTGTCCAGACATGCTTAGTTTTGTTTCTGTTGACCTAAGCTTTTTGTTATTGGCCTGCCTTTATGAAGCAAGTGTTTTCCGTCTCTATTTTTGGCCTCTTTTCTTTTCTTTTCTTTTCTTTTCTTTTCTTTTCTTTTCTTTTCTTTTCTTTTCTTTTCTTTTCTTTTCTTTTCTTTTCTTTTCTTTTCTTTTCTTTTCTTTTCTTTTCTTTTCTTTTCTTTTCTTTTCTTTTCTTTTCTTTTCTTTTCTTTTCTTTTCTTTTCTTTTCTTTTCTTTTCTTTTCTTTTCTTTTCTTTTCTTTTCTTTTCTTTTCTTTTCTTTTCTTTTCTTTTCTTTTCTTTTCTTTTCTTTTCTTTTCTTTTCTTTTCTTTTCTTTTCTTTTCTTTTCTTTTCTTTTCTTTTCTTTTCTTTTCTTTTCTTTTCTTTTCTTTTCTTTTCTTTTCTTTTCTTTTCTTTTCTTTTCTTTTCTTTTCTTTTCTTTTCTTTTCTTTTCTTTTCTTTTCTTTTCTTTTCTTTTCTTTTCTTTTCTTTTCTTTTCTTTTCTTTTCTTTTCTTTTCTTTTCTTTTCTTTTCTTTTCTTTTCTTTTCTTTTCTTTTCTTTTCTTTTCTTTTCTTTTCTTTTCTTTTCTTTTCTTTTCTTTTCTTTTCTTTTCTTTTCTTTTCTTTTCTTTTCTTTTCTTTTCTTTTCTTTTCTTTTCTTTTCTTTTCTTTTCTTTTCTTTTCTTTTCTTTTCTTTTCTTTTCTTTTCTTTTCTTTTCTTTTCTTTTCTTTTCTTTTCTTTTCTTTTCTTTTCTTTTCTTTTCTTTTCTTTTCTTTTCTTTTCTTTTCTTTTCTTTTCTTTTCTTTTCTTTTCTTTTCTTTTCTTTTCTTTTCTTTTCTTTTCTTTTCTTTTCTTTTCTTTTCTTTTCTTTTCTTTTCTTTTCTTTTCTTTTCTTTTCTTTTCTTTTCTTTTCTTTTCTTCTCCTTTTTTTTTAGTTGTTGTTTTAGTTTGGTTTTTGTTTTGTTGGTGTGGGTTTTTTGGTTGTTTTTGGTGTTTTTTTTTCCCCTCAAGGGGAACAAAGCAAAATGATTGGTGCTTCAGGTCTCTTGGAAAGAAAGCAAAATATCATAGGGACATTCTTTACACTAAAGAAGGAGGAGAACAAAGCCTTTGAACAAAAGACTTGAATTCCATCTGTCATTTCCACCCACTACTAAATCTACCAAAGACTGAACATTTATCCCACTGAGCTAAATACACTGATATCTAACTGTGGTGCTATTGATCACTGCAGAGCACAGGCCTGGCTTTTTAGCTTTTTGAAACTGTTAACATAGATTTAAGTGCAACAGAGGAGGCATGAAGCCGTGAATGTTTTATTGGAGTGCTCCAGATCATCTCTCAGCAGGTGAGTTCAGCGCCGTCACTTAAAAGATTAACCTCCTATCCCTGCAACAGCAATTACTGCAGGAATTGCCTTATTAGGTAAAGCATATTAGAGAAATTGAAACTCTAACTCTATTGATAAATTCATTCAGCAAAGCTGACCTCATGGCTCTCAGGCTACATGGGAAAATCTGTAGTCTTTGTCCCTTTATGCATAGGGATCAGCAGGCTAATGAAGAATTAGTGAGCCTGAATGCGACTTAAAGAGCATATTATGAATGTGTCTGCTTTGCAAATGTCTAATCTTTCCAGGTGCCTTAAAATCTTTGGGGTCTCACTGTAACAGTCAAGCTCTGTGAGATGTAAACATGTCCTTTCCCTTTCCTAGGAGGAAAGTAATCATTCTTCTGAGGCAGCTTCCAAGAGTCTTATTTCTAAGCTTTGATTTTGGCTTCATAATGCCCTCATGTGTTGAGCACATGCAGCATTTTTTCTGTAGATGGGAAAACTCAGAGGAAGAGTTATTAATATCCAAGTTTTCAGAAGCAGTGGTGGGGGTTCATGCTTGACTCCTGCTCTTTGATCTACTTGATTCTGCTCAAACCACTTCTGAAGGAAGTGTGATTTGGCTGTACCTCTGGTTAAAACAGTGTGAATCTGGAAGCACACAGTGCATCTGGAGACCAAGGGTATGGTGTCTGAAGATGTAAAATAAGATACCACCATGGAAAATACAGGCCAGTGTGACCAGCCTTGGGAAACATGAAGCCTTTGCCAAAGCCGAGAACCTAAATGCCTAGTTCCTATTCTACAGATAGCCCTGTAAAGTTGTATTTTCCTGTTGTCTTCAGACAGAAAAAGGCAACTATTTTTTCTCTCATTTCTTATTAGCAGGGTAGAGCATCTTATTTCCCAGACAAGAAATATTGATGAGCTATCAGCAGTTGTCTATGTAGAGCATTAAAAGTAAACACAATGCTTTAGAAGAAGGTAAGCAAAGGTTTCCTATTTTAAATTAGCCATAAGCTAAATTCCTTTAAAAGGAAGAAGAGAGGACGAAGGGACAATTTCTGTGAAGTAAAACCAAAGTAAGACTACTTCAGTTCTAACGGGTAGTTGATACATTGGAGAGATTGATTTAATTTTTAAAAAATTGTCTAACTTCAGTGTCAGAACAGCCAACTAAGAAACAAGGGAACCCCAGAAAAAACCCAATTTCTTATTGTCTAAAACTTTTTCCTTTCGTTATGTCACTCCATTCACTGTCTTAAACATACATGATTATTGTGAAAATGGAAAATCCTTTTTATAGTCTGAGAAAATAATTACTAGGCTGTGGAACTGAAGTATTAGTTCCTGTCAGAACTGCGTATCAGCTGAAATGTTGACAGTAATGATCTTGGGGCACAGATCCACTTTGATGGGGAAGCTGGTGCTGCAGCTGATCCAGAGTGCAAGGGTCAGAGGGTAGGTTTCCATACAGACTGAGAAGGTACCTACAGGGCCTACAAAGTCCCTGGTTGCAAATTTTAAGCATGCCATTTCCTCCCCCTACGCTCTCCTTTTTTCTCTCCTTCCTGGAAGTAAGGGAGTGGGAATATTCTGTCCCAGGTGACACATCTGTAGATTTGAGGACTTGGGGTCTGGAGAGCGCTGGGTAGATATGTCACTAGCAACAAACATCTCTTGTACTTCTTCCATCAGTGCTTTTCAGATACCCTCAGAGTGTGCGTGTGTGTGTGTGCGTCCACATGTGTAATATTTGTGGAAAAAAACCCCAGCTTATTAGAAAAGTCAGAGTGATGGAGTAAGACTTAGAAAAAATACTGTCTTGCAAGGTCAAATGAGGAATCTGACTGACCACACAGCTGCAAAATAAGTGGGAAATACTTTATTTAACTACCATTTTTGGTTACAAACCTGCACCATCCACACAGAGTAAGTGATTTTAAAATAAATGCCTTATGCTGAAGGCTTGTTGCTTTCAAAGGAAAATATGAAATTTGTTACTGTCACACCCCCTGCCCCCCAAGTTGTTTTTTTTGGTGTGAAAATCCTTTATCTTATGCCTTCAAGGAGATTTACATTTGAATGGTTGACATGAATACATGTGAAGTGCCCATTACACCTAGGTCACACCTAAGTTGTTTATCATGAGGGAAAGCTTGACGTGATAAGATTTCTTGAAAAAAAATTGTGGTTAGATGATCTATATGGGGTTGGAAGGCTCCTTGGTGGGGGTGACAGGGGTGACAAAGCTGGGACAGTGATCAACATCATGACTGGAGAAGGTGCACGTGGCATGGGGTAGGAGGATCTAGACTGAAGACTTAGATGGTGAAATGAGTCTTTTCATATAACTGGTCCATCTCCACTTAAGAGAAGAGAGCTTGTTTCACAGCAAGACGAGCATCTACTTGTGAAGCTGTAGACCAGCTATTTCTGCATCTGATGAGAGGGCTTACATGTGCTTGCCCTCCAGTGGGCTTGCTGGCTCTAGCTTTGCTCTATCAGGTCTGATGGGACTGATGGTTCCTGTAAACTTATAAAGGAACTTTGAAAATCTCTTTCAGGTTCTGACAGTGTCTCACTCTGCCTGTAGTGGCAGTACATCCTAAAACTCTGACAGCTTTCTCTCATTGTGGCATTGGGTCACTTGCCTCTTGACTGATAAAATGCAGAAAGTGTAAGGCAGATATTATGGCTCTGGTGCTGCATGTTATTACAGGAACCTTTCAGTGGCTCCATTTATTGTCACCAAGTGCTAACAACCAGGCTTTATAGGGAAAGGTTTGAGGTAGACAGACTTGCTGAAGGCCAAGCATAAAACTTGTGTTTATAGTGGCTTTAGTTCCGTAGGTGACAGCAGACAGGTTTGGAGGACCTTCACAAAGGTTCCTTCTCCTCTCAGAAAACACCACGTGTATCTCTGGTTTATGGGTTGAAGCTATTCCCTTAGTGTCTTGCTGGATTTGTGCTAGCATAAATACCTTTTATAGGGCAGTGAACTGAAAAACTAGAGACATAACAAGTTATAGATGAATCAAGCACTAGACTTCTCCCTGTAACTAATTTGCAAGGTGTGAGAATTGCTGCTTGTGTAGGAAGATGTGTGACAGCCTCCATGTAACATGTGTCTAGTCAAGCTTGTCCAAGGTTGGTTCGTCTGGACACCAGAACATCTGAAAGTTTTTCTTGGTTCTTAGTCCCATTGCATGAATATACCTCTCTGCCTCATTGACTATATCTCTTTTCATACCTCATCTTAAAACATACATTTTCTCCTTTGCTAGTAACTTTTAATTTCTCTTT
>NW_009952893.1:3392051-3422906 GCF_000747805.2 Chaetura pelagica | reverse complement strand
TTTCCCTCGGTCATTTGACTTATGACTGAATGGTTTAATTTATTCACCATGCAATATCTTTATGGCACTGTTGGCTGTAATTTATATCAGATACAAGACAGTGGACAATGTTATTTAATTCCATAAAGGGCCTTAGGATGTCATTTGTACAAAAGATACTTATGAAATAAAGTCTTTAGTCTGCAAAAGTCTTATTCATGCTAATAATTTTATTAAAATCAGTGGTGCTGCTTGTGTGAAGAAGTTTCTGTGTTGGGCCCTAATATTTTGTACTTGCATACCTAAGAGTCCAAAGTGGGTCATCTTCTGAAAATCTTCTCAGGAAGTTACATTTTCTGGCAGCTAGATGACTTACAGCTGGTGGATTTATGGTGTACTGTGTGTCCAGGAAGGTGCTATCTTATAGTCATGCTGGGGATATCTACCCTAGCCAGATTTTGGTGTTCTGGAACACTGCAAGAGCATGGAAGTTCAAAGCCTGCTTTTCCTCATGCACTTCATAGGAAGATTCCCCTGAAGTCTGATCTCCTTGCTGGTCACAGATGGATGCTTTCTGGAGGCTTACTAAGTCTCAGGCAGGTCTGGCTTAGTTTGGGATGTTTTCCCTGTTACTTCATTTAAAAAATGCCACATTCTTTAAATTTATTATAGAGCCAACGCTCTGAAAATTCATGGTTACTTTGTTTAATGTTAGAAAAATCTTTTTTTGGAGAGTGGCATCATCTCCTGTGAGGTGTCCATTGGTTGTTTGCCAGACCAGAGTTCCAGGGAAAAAAAACCAAAATTAACTCAGTATTCAAGAGGAAAAGAACATCCCAAGATTTTGGGGTTTTTCTCTGAGTGTCCTTTCCATGTTAGACCAATCTCGACTGTGTTAAAATATTCCCTGTTGGCATGTTTCTTCGCCCAGAATATCTACAGTTCACTAGTCTCGAATTATGACATGTATCCCTGAATATGAAAGCTTTTGGCTGAGCCTGAATAAGCTTTCTGGTAAGACAGATGTTCACTCTTTGGATATGTAATAGAAAACCCATCCAGTGTCTCATCAGTACAAAACTGATGATGTGATCCAACTTCAGGTGCTTTGTCTCCTACAGAAACTTTTACATCTATTACCTGGAAAACAGCATGATGATTTCAAATTGCGTTTTAGATGCCAGTGGAGGTTGGGCTCTAATTCACTGACAACACCAAATTTTCCCATTCATTATCTCTCTGTTAGGGGTGAGGGGGGCAGGAAGGTAAAAGGAAAAAGAAAGCCCATCAGTTGCATTCTCCTCACCCTCCCTTTTTTTAAACCTTTCTTTTTCTTAATGTTTCCCTTGTCCTAAGGCAGACACCTGATTTTTTACTCCGCTGCATGATGGAGGAGCAGCTACATCCAAGCCCCAAAGCATCTCCTTGTCCTGACACTTGCTTTCATGTTTCTGTTGTCTCCCAGGTGACTTCCACTGTCTCAGGACATCTTCTTAATCACACTGGTTATGCTAGCCAAAATCCATCGGTGTGCTGCACAGATTCAGGGCTGGAGAGGTGGGAAGAAAAATTTAGCAGCTCAGAATAATAGATCAGACACTGTCCAGACTTCCCATTTCCCTGACCAATGAACCAGAGATTTTGTGAACCAGCTTTTGGGGATGGCATCGAGTAATCCATTCACTAACTGGCCTGTTGTCTGAAAAAAATGTTGTGTTTTGTTGTTTTTTTTTTCTCTCTATACCTTCCTAATTTTAGAAAAATAAAAACATTTTTTAAGTAAAAATATTGGTTTGCTGAGGGTTAAGGAATGTTATAATGTCCCTTAAAAATTGGACTTCTTCTCCAAGCAACAGTGACATCATGGGGTTTAGAAGGAAGTTTTATATGGATGGACATTTTTATAACCTGTGTTAGGCTTAACACAAGGACTACATCCAGCCATAACATAAAGGAATTTTTTAGATAACTTTTCATGGATTCTTCTTTCATAATTACTTGGCTATGGAAGCTGGGAGGAAAGCCCATTTTTTTTACATTCCAGGTACCTGTCAAGTCATTAATTTTCAACTCATTTTGGAGATGGTATATTTTGCTCCGCCAGAAAAAAAAAATAATCTCTGTTTTGAGCAATTCTGCATGTGTCTTCCAATCTCATTCAATAATTCCTTAAAATAGGTCACTGAGGCAAGGAAAATAAGATATTTCAATGAGGAGGTAAAAATTTCAGTCATGGAAACAGACTAATGTTTGTGGTAAATATTGCATTATCTTTTACATTCAAACTTGGTTTCAGGGAATAGAGAGATTGGCTGGTATGTTAGCTTGTTATTTGGTTTAAACAACAAAGCATTCAGCTGCACAAAGGAGACAGAAAGCAGCTCTTCTTTCCTGGGGCAAACGAGGAGAAGGCAGCCTGTGACAGAAGAGGGGTGTCCCGATCCCTTGCACAGGTATTCCCATGTGGAGCAGGGAAGTGTTGCCCTGGCTGTAGGGTTGCTGAGTGGCACAGGTTCAGGAAGAGTGCAGATATGAAGCTCTTTGTAAATGAGTGCTAATAAGACTAATATACCACATGTTACCCACACCATTTTACCGCTGTCTGCTGTTCCAAGGAGAAAAGCAAAGTAGAGGAGAACAAAAGGGTGGGAGTGACAGGGAGAAGAAAAGAGGGTTGATGCTGTAATCAGCATTTCACTGAACTGTGAATTTTATCAGGATCTGTGTAGTTCAGATTGTTATTTTGTCCACTAGGTACCTGTACAAGATAATGACGATGACTAACAGAATATTTCAGTGCAGCCTAATTCTCATGGACTTCACAAACGAGTCTCTTGTCCAACATGCTTCAACCCATATGATCGCAGCTTAGTCATATTGCCACATTGTTTTTGATGCTACATTTAATTTTATGAATAAACTGGTTTCTAAATTGCTAACCAGTTGTCTGATTAGCTGCCACAGATACCATTTAATCTAACTGCTCAAGTAAAGCGGAACCGCTGCTTTTATGATACCATCAATACCGCTGTCATGTCCGCCTAACTGGCATTTGTGCAACCTATGCTCATATGACAGAATTCCTTTAGAAATCATTAAAGAAATGTATGGGCATATGTGAGTAAAACCAGTGGTTATATTTAGTTTTTGTAAATAGTACCTGCCACCCTATGACTTAATGGCTGGTTAAATTTCAGTGCAGAACGTGACAAACTGTGAAGTTTAGGAATGTATCACGTCTCTTTTGTTCTTTCTCTTCAAATATCTACTCTTGCTTCCCTGAGAAATAGAGTATATTTTTTTCAGAGTTTGTTTTCCAGCCCCCAAGAAAGGCTTAATTTAGTATTTGTGGGGTACAATATGAAAACATGGATTTAGCTTGCATTTCAAATGAGCTACTGGAACAAATTTAGATGCTGATTTTCTTGAGATCTGTAATTTGTTCCATGAAAGCAAACATTATGACCACCAGTCATGCCTGTAAAGGGAAAGCTGATCACCTGGTAAGAAGCTGGAATACTTGCAGCTGGTGAAGTAGGTCTTGTCATCCCCATTTCGTAAGTAAAGACACAGAGAAATGAAGTTGCATTGTGTGCTGGGAACGTGGACAAACCACAGTAACACAAAGATGATGAGCAGGTGCTCACACTGCCCAGACTAGGTGCTTGTGATGTGAATTATTTACAGTTAATGAAAAGAGAGAGAAGATCCTCAGAGGACTGCTCAGAGTTAGTCCTGTGAAGCCTGGTAAAATAAATACTTTCTGATCTCATACTCTGCTGGCAGCTTTTTCATAGGGGTAAGGGACATCAGAACAAGACACAGGAACCAAACAGCAGCCATAAGCTATCATACGTAGGAGAGGCTGCTCAGGGTGGATACAGCCTTGATGGATGTCAGGCAGCATCACAGGAGGGCAGTTACTCCCCATCCTGGGCTGTGGACTCTGTTGTGAACCAGCAAGAGTTAACGTGAAGAATATCCCCTGCCCTGTGTTAAATCTGTGCCTGCCAGCTATTGCATTTCTCAGTTTCTCATATTTATCTCTGGTCTTGCCTGCTCAAGGTCAAAATATTGCCAACATATGGTAGTAGTGAACAATGCGTGTTAGCTTGTACAGTTATTTTGTAGCAGGGGTGGGTGTTTCCTTTTTGCACAGCATAAAATGGTTAAACATGGTGTTACACCTACTTAAGGCTTGAGCTTTTGCACTTTATAAGGTTACCTGAGTTATCCTCCATCTGCTTCCTCACATCACTTTTGACTGGCTTAATCCTACTGCCTGATGGTGGCACCTTCCACAATGCAGTGTAATTAACCACAGGCAACTATTCAACATATCAGACACAAAAGCAATGTAGCGCAGTCTCTTTCTGGCTTTGTGACATGTGAAGGCCACAGGAACAGTTTCGTTCTCTCCAAAGCTTCTCTACCATTCTTTGGTTTGTGATCAGAATATTTTTAGATGGCCCTGCAGGTACACAGATATACCTAGGATATTGTGCAATAATATTGCTTTAGCCCTATAACCAGCCTCTCTCTATGCTGCAATGAGGGGAATGTTGGCAACTGGTTAATATGTAGCAGAAGAAATTAAATGCCTCTGACAGTAATTGCCTGAAGAAAATTCAGAAGATGAGATAGCAACAACACAGCAGTCAGAAAATAACTAGATTAAGAGCACAATAGCCATATGTCAACATTATATTAAGAAAAGAGTGCTTAAAATGGTGCGGTCAGAACCTTTGCCAAGAGCCTGACATGTGGTTGCCATTCTAGTTGTGTCGGAAAAAGCAGAGTACAGAAAAGGTGCAAAAACCAACCTCCTCCTCTGGACCTTAAGATATGAAATCTTGGTGTGTACAAGTGACATTGATTACTGCAGTTGATGAGGAGTATTAATGGCAGAGGTAAATGTTAAAAATGAAAAACTATTCTTTTCCCATTTCTCAGTCTACTTAGAACTAAATGATGCTAATAAAGCAAGCCATAGTTTGCTACAAATTATTTTTTTCCCCATGTAAATCTTGACTCCTAAAATGTTTGCATTGCATTATGATCTACCCCCCTCTACAACTAACATGGATAATAAACTGGTAGCTTGCATTAAAAATGAAGTTCATTTTTGGTTGTGTATTTCTGACAAGGCTGAGATTGCTGATATCTAAGGACGGGTTTTAGTTTCAGGGCTCTTTACTTCCCAATTAAACATGGTGCATTCTGCTACTCAGTGAAAAGTACCTGTCTTTAGGGAGTGTAAATATAGAGACCACTACCATAATACCCTTTTCACAACAAAGATGTAGGCTGTTAGTAGGCTGTGGTATCACAGGGTGTTACATGTGTCTATAAGTTAACTTCTCTAAAGGTTTGGTATATGGGTACATTTTACTGAATATCAGTACCCAAACAGATAATTCTTCCTGTAAAGTTTCAGTCTGAACATCAGGAAACACTTTTTCACTGTGAGGGTGACTGAGCACTAGCACAGGTTGTTCAGAGTGGTTATGGAGTCTCCTTTCTTGGAGTTATTAAAAAGCCATCTGGACATGGTCCTGGGCAATTAGCTGTAGGAGGCCCTGCTTGAGCAGGGGGGTTGAACCAGATGCCCTTCTGAGGTCCTTTCCAACCTCAGCTGTTCTGTGATTCTGTAAAGAGATGACTGATGCAAAGAGTCTAACATTGGTCTTCTCCATTTTGGGGAAACTCTAGTATATGCTTAGCCTGTCATGTTATTTGTATTACTTTGATAAGAGCAGGTAAATAGGCAGCCTGCTGTAAGGTGCCATAGTTAAATAGTTTAATATATCTATTCTGCTGAAAACCAGAAAAGAAACAAAACTCCCCAAACCCCTCAGTGAGTATAAGGTATCTGGATACAGATTTAACCAGATCTACTTTAGGTCTTTTAAAGGTAAAACTGTCAGCAAAATATCACACCCCAAACTGACACAGTTATACCAGTGTGAATTTTTATATGTAGGCCAACTCTTGCCCTACTATATGTAAAATGAATCACAGGCTGCAGTCCAATTCCCTTAACAAAAAATAATTGGCAGCAATCTCTGCTGCCAGATTTGGCAGCACAGGAGCTGTACGGGCACACAGGCTGATTTAGTCTCATTTTCAGAGGCAGTTCTTCAGAACAAGGTTACCCTATGCGAGTGAGGCATCATTAGGAAGTTTGGTCTGCTGTTGCCCATTTGTTTAGGATGTTTAATCCTGTGTACCACTTCCCCATTCTTATGAGAACTATATACCCTGAGAATGGATATTACTCTGGCTGTTACTCCATGAGCAGCTCAGTAGCACACATGATATTCTCTGTCTGCCCCATCTTCTTTGCAGGTGCTGCTGCAGTGATACCACCTGGACTCCCAGCAGCTACCTCTTGGTGTGGATGTTCTGAATGTGTGTAATCATAAGTTTTGCCCACTGTACAACATAAAAAACACATCATTTTGAACCCAGTGCCTTGTATTCTTTTTTCCTTTGCTGTCTGTTTCCTAAAGTGATGGCTTTGCATCAACCTTTTGTAAATACAACACTTAGAATTGTCCCTTTTTGCACACACCCCCAAACGAAAAATGAAATTGCTGCCTAATTAAGAAACTACGAGATCTGAGATTTTATGAGAAAAAGAGAGGATTTGTCAGAATCCAAAACTTGGCATTATTGCAATGTATGAAAAAAAAAATTGTCATTGGTTAAATTATCACTTACTCAATTTCATCTAACTTATTAAAAGCTAAGTCAGAACAGCCTGTTGCTTAAATGAACATACCTCCCTATGAATATGTTGTTTTGATTCCACAGTTCTTTTTTTGTTAAATCTGTTTATGAGCTGAAGGAAGTGAAAGACAAGTGAAAAAAATTAGCAGTTGATATATCCAGTTCTGACTAGATACTGCTGCATGTCTAATATTTAGTTGATTTTGGGTTTGCAAATAATCTTGATATGTATTAAGTACTGAAATGGGAAATATTCCCTTTCTGGGTAAGGCTCAATAAAAGTAACAGTAAATGTAATATTTAATGATAGCTATATTTTAAAGAGGTCTTGGAAATACATAGGGGACTATGTGGTTTAATAAAGGCAAACTGTAATTAGTGGTACACACTTATAAGGAGTCAAAGTGTTCAAATTCAAGCCATGTTAAGGCTTTCTCATATTTAAAATCCATCCATTAGATTAGGTGGAAGGGTCGTAAAGCATTCTGTGAAATCAGGCGCTGATATATCACTCTTGAAGGGTGTTAATTTGGTTCTCCAGTTCTGATTTGTTTGGAAGAACATATTAATTGCTTGTTAGACAGAATTAAACCATTTCGTGCTAAAAAAAAAAAAAAAAAAAAAAAAAAAAAAAAAAAAAAAAGAAGGAGAAACGTAAAGCATTCTGTGAAATCAGGCGCTGATATATCACTCTTGAAGGGTGTTAATTTGGTTCTCCAGTTCTGATTTGTTTGGAAGAACATATTAATTGCTTGTTAGACAGAATTAAACCATTTCGTGCTAAAAAAAAAAAAAAAAAAAAAAAAAGAAATAAAAAAAGAGAGAGAGAGAAGAGATAAAACGGAACCTCTGAGAATAACAAGCTGGATCTTTGCAGAGCGGTAATTCTAGCTGCAGCAGCTTGCTCTGCAAAAGGCAGAACAGGATGATTCTGTCTTGGATCTTCGAGCAGCTCTGAGAAACAAAGGCTGATACTGCTGAGAGATGAGAAACAGAGAATTTTATTCCCTGTCAAAAAATTATTCTTAAGGTCACAGTCTTATGTGGCCTGCCTCAGCATCTCTCCCAGCTCACAACTCAAGCAGTCAGGAAAACGATTGCAGAAAAGCTATTTCACTTGAAAGTGAAAGTGCTTGGTTCTGTTGCAGCTGCAGAGACGCGATTGTACCTGGGGCCCGATCCTCTGTCTCTTGAGCCAGGAGATACATTAAGGTTAATGGAGCCTAACTTGGACATTAGGACGTACATGGATTAAGTCAAGAACAGTCATAAATATCAGGAATCCACGCACAGGGGTCTCTTAAAATGACATTCTGCCATGAGAGTGTCCATTTTAAAACAACAGCCATTTCAAGCCAGTGTGTTGGTTCGTGCTCTGCCTGTGGCACGATTGTAGAGAAGACAGTGACTGGAAAGACAACACAGTGAAGGGTAAAGGTCCTCATGCTCTCGTAAAGTTTCTTGTTTGTTTTTTAGAAAAATCATGCTGCTACATGAATTTTCTAGAAACACAAAGATTTTGTCCAAAACCACATAGACTGTAACAGACCCATGTGTGAGGTCCCAGGTGGGGAAACATAACCCCCATTTTCAAAATGGGGAAAAAAAAGAACGAGGGAATTACAGGCAAGTCAGTCATACCTCTGTGCCCAGAAAGATCATGATGCTGAAGGCTCTGCTAAGGCACGTGGAAAACAACAGGGTGACTGGTGACAGCCCACATGTCTTCACTAAGGGCAAATCCTCCCTGACTAATCTAGTGCCCCTTTTATGATGGGGTCATAATATCAGTGTACAAAGGAAGAGCAACTGGCATAATTTATCTGGACCTGTGCAAAGCCTTCAAAGCTGTCCTGCATGACATCCTGGTATCTACACTGCAATGATACAGATTTGATAGGTAGACCACGCATTAGGCAAGGAACTGGCTGGATAGTTGCACTCAAAGATTAGTGATCTATGGCTCCATGGAGACCTGTGATGAGTGGGGTTCTCCAAGGGTTGGTACTTGGACTGGTGGGACTTAACATCTTTGTTGACATGGACAGTGGGATCGAGTGCAGCCTCAGCAAGTCTGCTGATGATACTGAAGTGTATAGTGAGGTCCACACGCTGAAGGAAAAGGAAGCCATCCAGAGGGACCTTGACAGGATTGAGAGGTGGGCTTCTGCAAACTGCATGAAGTTCAGCAAGGTTAAGTGAAAGGTTCTGCACCTGGATTGGGGCAATCCGAAGCACAAATACAGGGTCAGCGGAGAATGGATCAATAACAGCCCTGAGGAGAAGGACTTGGGGGTGATGGTGGATGAGAAGCTCAACATGGGCTGGCAATGTGTGCTTGCAGCCCAGAAAGCCAACTGTTTCCTGGGCTGCATCAGAAGAATTGTGGTCAGCAGGTCAAGGGAGAGGATGTTCCGCCTCTTGTGAGACCCTGCCTGGTGTACTGTGTCCAGTTCTGGAGCCCAACACGGGAAGGACATGGAGGTCCTGGAGTGATGCCAGAGAAGGGCCATGGAGATGATCTTGAGGGCTAGAGCACCTCTGCTGTGAAGACAGGCTAAGAGAGCTGGGGTTGTTCAGCCTGGAGAGGAGAAGGCTCCAGGGGCACTCATAATGGCCTTCCTGTAACTGAAGGTGGCTTACAGGAAAGCTGGGGAGGGACTTTTCAAAAGAGGATATAGTGAGAGAGTAAGGCATAATGGTTCAAAACTGGAAAAGAGGAGATTTAGATTAGACATTAGAAGGAAATTCTTCACTATGAAGGTGGTAAGATATTGGCACAGATTGCCCAGGGGAGATGTGGAAGCCCCATCCCTGGCCGTGTTCAAGGGCAGACTGGATGGGGCTTTGAGCAACCTGGCCTAGTGCAACGTGTTCCTGCCAGTACAGGGGGCTTGGATCTAGCTGATCTTAAAGGTACCTTCCAACCCAAACTATTCTATGATGATTCTTTGATGGTTCTATGATATTCACACAGCAGAATTGTAAACTTTGGCTTAAAAATGACATGACAAAGCTGTCCATCTCTATTTAATTGGTGAACACATTCTCATGAGGGCTACCACTTCTGTCATGTATGACTCAAGTTTATGTGTGCTGAAGAGGTGTGTGTTGGAGGAAGGACCTATCTGTTCATGTGAGCCTGTCCTGGTGCCTCAGTTCCCACTGTGATTAGTGCAGCAACAAGCAGCAAGATTTGCAGGAAATGTTAGGGAATATGGTGCTTCTTTGAGGCCATCCATGTGAAGCTAAGAAGTTATTTTGATTGTTTTCTACAATAGCAATTAATTTCTTGTGTATTGCATCAACATTACACCTATGTCTTTAAGAGCAGGTAAAAGAAAAGAAAGCAGATGTGTACAGCTACCTGCAAATCTACCAAATATCTAGTCTTTTTTTGTTTGTTTTAATTGTTGAATTAGCTGTGAGACCCAAACTTTGCCATTCCACATCCTGGAAGGTTTTCTGTTTGCTTTGTGGCTGCTCTGTTTAAAGTTGAAAGGATGTTAATCACCTTCTTTTTTTTTTTTAATAATAATTTCAATTTGCAGCATTGCTTTCAAATGAGTGCAAAGAATCCACCTGGGAATTTTATGGAGCCAGTGTTTGTAATCAATACAAGTTACAGCATCTGAAAATCATGGGGATGCCTTCCAAATCTGAAGTATATGTGCATAGATTCAAAACATACTTTTTACAGTAGCCTTACTAATCCTGGCTCCCTGCCTTGCCTGGTTCAGTTCTTACATCTCCAGCACAGAACAATCTTTGATACCTTAGAAACATTGATGAAAGACTCCGTGTAACTTCGTTTTATATGTCTTAAAAACAGTGATCCAAACCTTGTGCTTTGTTGTTAACAAAGTGAACGTTTTCCTCTTTCCTCCTTAACTCTTTAGCAGCCTCCCAAGCCTCTTGCTTTGTCTGCCTGCTGTAGTTGTGCCATATCCTCACCCCTGAGCTCTCTGCCAAGAGCTGTCACCTAAGCTTGACACTGTCACTGCCAGTCACTCAATCTTGGCTGTGAGTCCATGCATGCTGCCAAAAGCGAAAAAAACCCCAAACAAACCCCAAACCAAACCCCAGACCCACTCATCTCCTTTATTAGGCCTGATCTTACCCTTAGGTAAGACAATGAAATTTTTTTCTGGGGGTGGGGCGTGTTTTTTCTTAAGGCATTTTAGGTATCTGTGCTTTAGGAATGATATGTACTGGCTGTAAGGGCTAGATGCTAACTTACATCACCAGGTTAAATTCAAGGGGTTGGCTCAAGCACAAATGCTGAAATTTCTCTGCTGAAGAGAATAAAATAACTTTTGGCTTTTCCTGAATTTCTGTAACTTTGTGAGATAAAGGTCATCCAATTTTTCAGATTCACTTGTCTAAACTTGTTTTGTCCATCTGTTTTTGTCCTGGCATGCACACCAGTAAATCCTTCATGTAAATGCTGTTTCATTGTTCTTCCAGAACAGTGAGGATGAACAGTCAGAAATATTATTGGTCTCTAAATAAAATAGAATTGTTCTCATTTCCTCTAAATGGGAAAATATTCATTAGCCAGACAAATAGGGATGTGAAGTCCATAGCAAAAAAAAGATATATTTGTTAGTAATTAAGATAAAATATGGCTTCATTTTAAAAATTATACCTAAATACAGTGAAACAACAGAGATGTAAATAATTAACAATATTTTAACATCAATGTTTGTTCTTTTTAGCTTTTTAAAAATATTTTTTAATTTGTAAGGGACTCATTCACAGCCATCTTCAGATTTGGCCACAATTTAGTGGGCATGTATTTCAGCACTTTACAGTGAAGCAAATTGCTGAAGCTTTTATATATTTATAAAATACAAATAAATTATAAATGTTGTATTGTTTTACACTATTAAAAACCTAATAGTCCTTGCTATGTCACCCTGATGGGTAGGGGGAAATAGTGTTGAATTTATAAAGTGTCTGTTGATTCAAGGTTTTGGAGTCAGATTCTGATTCATATTTAGATTTGCTAAATCACAGAAGAGGAACAGTCAGATATGACTGTCAGAGGCTTACATGTTGTTTCAGAGAAAATGGAAAACAGGAACGCCTTAAATTGTTAGACACTAATGAAAGAGTCAGTGTGGATGAGCACTGAGCAGAGATAAGGCAGAACATACCTCAGAGATGTTGCTGTTTTCTGTCAGTAATGCTTTTTTGTACCCATGATGGGGAAAGACAGTGGCCCTGTTCTCACAGGAAGTTGTCACAGCAGGAGCAGTGAATGTGCCTTTCAAGTAGGATGGGCAAGGTCAGGATTTTTCCTGAGGTGGCACATGTGGATGATGATAACAGCAAAAATAGCTCATCTGGGCATGGCACAGCCACCAGGAAGGGCTTGCCCTCAGCTGGCAGCAGCCCTGCCAGAGCTTCGGTACAAGGTGCAGCAGAGCCTGACTGGAGCTAGTATTGTCAGTTCCTTTGGAGAAATGCTAGTTGGCTTGGAAAGGTATTACTCTTTTTTTCAATAAATGATTGTCTTGTTGAACAAGTGTTGTTGCATATCAGCATTTGGAGTGATGTGAAGGAAACTGCTTCTCTCTAGAATGCCTCCGTGAATTGTTGTTCTCTGGAAAGCAGTCAAGGAAGAAGCAAAAAGGGCACGTCAAAACATAGTATTTGGGTGAGACTGAGGTAAAGACAAGCAAAAGACAAGTTAATGCATCAAAATTATTTGTGTAACACAGCAGCAACTCTTTTACATAATTTACAGAGGAGGAACCATGGCCTGCGAATTTTCCTTTTCCATGTCAATTAGCTTTCCTCATGCTTCACCAAATTCCTTTAACAGCACCTAGGATTATTGTGATAATGGAAGTTTAACTTGGCAAGAGGCAGAGGAACTCAGTCAAGGCCAGAATAATGAAACAAAGCCTTCACATTGACAAGGGAGAAAACACCCTGCTCTCTCTGACTCCTGAGGTGTAGCACACAAGTGTTGGTGCCCCCTCCTCGTGCAGCAGGGTGGCTGTGTGAAGCTACAGACTGCTTTGTGCAGTTTGCACTAGCCTGAACAGATTGTGCTACAGTCAGATGGAGTTAAAATGGTCTGGATTCTTGACTATATGGACACTGTACTACACAGCCAGTTTTCCTTGCAATTTTTTTTTTTTTTTTTTTTTTTTTTTTCACCTGGTTAGTAGGAAAATAGCACTTTGCTATTTGCTTAGTGGTTTAGGTTGGCTGATGCCTGCTCAAGCTTCTGGGTCTGCCCAGGCTGTACGTGCCCAGAATGGTGTCTGGGCACACACAAATGAACTCGAAAGATACAATGAGTCTGAAATGCCAATATATACTGGTGTGCTTATATTTCCATAGTGGATTTTATATATTCTCACATTGAGAGCAGCCCTGAGAATAACCTGGTGGTGTTGATTGATGGCAAGCTCAACATTAGCCAGCAACATGCACTTGCGGCCCAGAGAACAAATTTTATTTTAACTCGGTTCCCCCTGTAACTTTTTTTTGGAATCCTCAATGGGTTTTTTGCATTTAGCAACTGGAGAGACCTTCTGTAGCTGTGCTAACACATGTCAGTTCCCCTGGGTTAAACTAAAAAGCTGTTTAGCCTCTCTCCAGTCCCTAAATGCATAAAATTTGTTCTCTGGTTTGTGGCAAGATCCATCTATGCTCACCAGCACATTCAAATCAGGCTTATACACTGTTAACCACAGGTTGTGTTGGATGAGGGGCATGCCCCATATATCAGAGGATGTTGAGTTCACCTGTTGATAGGGTTTCCCATTTTAATTTTGCTCTCTAAACCCACAAATAAAAAAGACAAAACTGCAAGCCTGTCATGGCAGGACAGTTCCAAATAAAGCAAATTATGATTGCTTTTAGTTTCACAGCTGAGTAATGTTTTGTCTACCTAACCCAGAGGCATGTAAGTATTCACCAGAGAAATGAGTCACCTGCCTCGTCTTTCGCCTTGTAAAGTTTTGGCCATAGTTCTGCAAAGACAAGTACATGCTCAGCTTTCAATATGAGAGCTGTGGTTAAAATTATCTTTATGTCTTCCAGAAAAAAACTGGCTATGTACACTTATACACTCTGTGGACATATCTGAGCACATCAACACCTCTACAAGCAATGGCCCATCTTCTGCTTATTATGATCAGTCCTGTGCGAGTTCTCCAGCTCCCCAGCTGCATGCAAAGTAAAAATGCATTATTAAAATTGATTAAGATTTAAGTTGAGTTTCATTACCTCTTGATGCTGTTCCAAACTTTGATCATGTGGTTTTACAAAAATTTAAATGGTCTTTTCCCAGGATGCTTTCTATGTTATAAAAATTTTTTTATTCAACTGCAGAGATTTTCTCCACCTTTTGGGGAAGTTCCTTTGGCAAGTAATTCAGAGGGCTACTGACTCAAGAATGACAGCAGCAAATCTGAACTACTGATTTATACCAACTAAGGTTCATAAAACCCAAAGGGTTTTTAATTATTAACAAGAAACAGATTGTTCAGGTTAAAACAAAATTACAAATGTGTCTGTGTAGCAGTGTATGAGTTAATTCAGACTGACTTGGAAATGATAACTGTCTTGGGTGAGTGAGGAAGGCAAAAGCAAACCTAAAGATCTCAGATTGACAGCTGTTGTAACCCACCAAGGCCTCTTTCAGAAGCCAGTGGCCTCTCCCTCCAGTGCAGTGGCTTAACAACATACCAACAGCACTGGTAGGTTGTGCAATTGCCTTAGGTTTAAAAGAAAAAGATGAACACACCCAGTATTTTGGATGCAAATACTGTGAAGCCTTTGCGTGAACATGTCTATCTCTCTGTGGCACGTAAACGCAAACATAGGTGTTAATTTTAAACTTATCAAATTTCCAGCCAAGTGAGGGTTTTCTGTGGGCAGTTACATATTTCAAAATGATCTTGTAAAATTTTACATAAAATATTTAAAATTAAGTAAGTAATTGTAAATGCAGCAGCGTGCTATACATCCTTTCTCTTAATCCCCTGAAACTTTAGCATGAAGGATAGTGGTGGCTACCATTTCTGCACAAGGAAGGATGATTAAAAATTGGTCAGACAGAAAGCGAGAAAAAAATATCATTTTGTCCTATCCTAACTTTCTTTCCAAGCCTAAGAACAATTATTTGTGTAGTTTAATTTAATTTATGAGTCTAACTGCAGCCTCATGGAGTCATCTGAATGAATCCTGTGAGAAAAATTCAGAGGTTTTATTTTCCTTCTTCTTTTTCCTAATCACAAAATTATGTCCAATAAAAAAGAAACAAGATTTTAAATATTTAGGAGCTCAGTTTAGATTGGCAAAACACACAAAGTTTATGAGCCAAAATTTTCAAATATTCTGCTGAATTTTACATTCCAGATTTGCCTCTTCTGTAAAAAAGCCACAATACCTTTTGGTGTAATGGGAAATAGGCCCTCGGTGGTTTTAAGTCAAACAATTTTTGTGCAGATATCAGGTCCAAATATGAGTCCAGTCACTTCATGATTTCTGAGTCTTGCTTTAAAAGTCCAAGATTATACCCCTAAAGATTCCTGATGAGGATGTTACTCCAGAGCACCTAGTTTTTTTGGAGTTTAATGACTCCCCAAATCCTGCAGTTTTTCCCTGGGTGCTGAGAACAATTTCCTTCCTGGCACAACCAGCAGAGTTGCTCCATTCCCAGCCCCTACCTTGGCACAACAAGGATCTAGCAAGATTGTTTTCAGCAACCCTTGGCTCCTTCTCTGTGGCAACAGCAGGTGCCTCCTGAAATGCTGTAAGGCTCCCCCATGCAGGGGCTAACCCCACTTTTTGGATGTAAGACTAATGTGGGCTTGGGAGCCTGCTGCCAGGCACTATGTTTGAAAACTTTAGTCCAACTTTTATCAGGTCATTCTGGAACTGCAGATTTCTGCTGCTGCTTTTAAAATGGGTGCTCACGTCTGTGTGATAGACGAGCTATGAAATCTTTCTGTAAATTTGTTTTATTGCTTTTATATGTGGTATAAAGTGCAGAATATTTTACAGTCTCCCTATTAAATTCACCAAAGGGAGAAGGAGTTGGAATCTAAGCAGGTTGTATTACACTCCCTACATGCACTTGAAGCTACCAGTGTACAAGTAAAAACTGCCCTTATTGCTGTTCTCTGTGAATCCTTAACCTTTTAGCATGATAAGAATAAAAGATACAAGACGTTACAGAAGGGTGAAGGAGGAAGAAGAAAGATTTTACATGCGTTACAATGAAGAATGAATTAATGGCTTAAGCTCAAGCATGAGAGCTAGGAATTGTTGAATTCCTATACTGAATGTAAAGGTATGGCTTTTGACAGGTTGCTGAGAGCCAGGATTTTACAAGTTCCTTCAGCTTTTCCACTTAATTACTGCTGAATCACTTAGATGCCTAAATGCACCTATAAGCTGAGAAGGTAAATGCTGACACACAGTATTTTGTGCTTGCAAAGTTGCAGTGCAGCTAGTCATCAGGATTCAGATGGAAGACATGCTCTCTGTTTTAAAAAGTATTGTAAAGAATCAGTCATGCCTGATTTCTTAAAAAAGCAAAGGCTAAGACTGTACATGTGCTAATGTTAATGAAGTCCTCTGTGTTTATTGTAGTGCGAATCTGTTGTGCTACCATGAAAAAAGCAGTAATTCTGATGTTATGAACTAGAACATTCTTTCGACTGGAATACAGAGAGCTTGGCTCAAACTCTCTACAGGTAAATTAAACAAGCTAGAGTGTTACTAAGGCAACATAATATCTAGTAAACAATAAATAAGAACTACAGGATTGAACAATATGCTAATATATGCTGAAAGCCCTGGGGAAATATAAAGGAATCTAATCTGGGTCAGATCAGTAAACAACACTGTTTCACTTTGGGGGAAGTTTGGCCCAGGATGATTCTGAAAATTCTAGTACTCATTGTCTGGAAATGTTATGGGGATCTTATTAACTGATAATAGTCTGTTGTGTAACTTGCTCGTATTCAAGTACTCTTGTGTCTGTAAAACAAAAAAAGCACCACTTAGACAACAAATGACACTGGAAATATAGGTGGTTTTGACATTATCATTACATATTATTAAATTGACATTATCATTGCATATTGCCTTATGATTTTTTTAATCACAATAATGTAGAATGCAACAGTATTTTAAAGAAGGCCTCTTATAAAATCTATAACACTATATGGGTGAGACATATAACCAGGTTGTCCAGAGAAGTTGTGGATGTCTCTTCCCTAGAAGTGTCCAAAGCCAGGTTGGATGGGGCTTCGGGCAACCTGGTCCAATAAGAGGTGTCCCTGCCCATGCAGGGGGGTTGGAATTACCTGACCTTTATGGTCCCTTCCAACCCAAACCACTCAATAATTCTATGACTCTATGGTACGTTTGTCATGAATGCATTTTAAGAGCTTCTCACTAACCTGAAGTTAGTGGGCAAGTTTAGTGCTTCTTTTCTCACTCCATTTTTAGTTCTTTCCTGATGCAGGTGCAATAATTATAACCTTGCAAAAGCTGAAAGGATTTTTCCATAAGTCTACTTAGATAAATCCATGAAAAGGAGGTGCTAGTGAAAGGTGTCCCTGCCCGTGGCTGGGAGGTTGGAACTAGGTGATCTTTAAGGTCCCTCCCTACCCAAACCCTTCTATGATTCTGTGACAGTAGTTTTCAGCTGAGTTTCAATAGGGATTTTACAGCATATGGCCCAAAGATAACAAAAATAGTTAAAAAATATGTAAAATAAGGGCCATCGAAGGTAGTGGTATATAGTAGGTGAGAGTGGGGGAGCCTTTTAAACTTTGCTAATTTATTATTAATTCTTCTGCATAGTTTTGTATCTTTTGCATTAAAATTTTACAGTCATTTGAAGTAAATGTTATGCCTTCCCACTCATTCTTAAACAGGAGCAGCTTGGCAGAGCCAGTGTGCTCCCGGCCTCAGGCCAGTTGCTCACCAGTCCTTAGCTGTGGCAGCAGAGAAGAAGGCAGATCTTGCATTCAATATACAGCAGGACCCAGCCCATGCACCAGACACATCTTGTGATCCTCCGCAGAATAACTCCAGAATGCTGTCATTTAGCCTCCTGTCATCTTCGCTGGCCCCAGGAGGCTTGTGGAGCAGGTAGCCATGAAGGACCTGGCAGGGGTTTTCTTCCCGCCAGCAAAACCTTCCATGGGAGCTCAGGAAAAGCTATGAATGTCCAGAACAATCCAGCCTGATTTTGAGCTAAGCTGTCTTGCTTTGGTTTTATGCTAAATGTCTTCAGCTGTTCCTTGCAATAGCCACAGTCAATGTAAAGCTCAAGTGTTAAAGGACCTGCAAAGTGCAGTGACTTTAATAAGCTGTTTTCTGAAGTCTACAGTGGGAACTGTAAAAGGAGGGGGGGCATAATTACCCTTTTAAGTTTCTAGCTAGTGGTTACAGATCTTGACCCACAACACTGAGGCTTTAACTCCAAGCCACTCGTGCTACCCCATTCAGAGCAGGGAGCACTGTGATCCTCAGGCAATAAGGCAACTTGCAGTGCCTTCATGTCAGTGCTTTAAACTGATGCTACTCTGTGTTAACCAGCATTAACTAGTCTGGGGATGTGATCCAGCTCTCCTACTCCACAGCTGTATACCATGAACATGGATCAACAGAGTCAGTCCCTTGGAGCTTTGAGTAACTGTCTTACTAGCCAAAGAGAGGCTGAAATGGTTCATGAGACATGAGAAAATATCTTCCAGTTTGTTTAGTGCTGAGTGGATTTAGCTTCTCCTTCAAGTCAATTGCAACTGAAGAATTCAGCAGCCATGAGGACCAGCCTTGATCCTGCTAAGTCTTGCTTGAAAGAGGAATCTTAATTCATGCAAGTCCCAGTGACTTTGATGGAACTGCTCACATGTGTAAGAGTCTGCAGGATCAGCAACCCTTAACTAACATGGGAGATGTGTAAAACTGAATGGCATCTGTAAATAAACACAACACCACAGACCCTAGTGTGCTGCTCTGCTCCTTTTTGGACACACTGTCCTATCTTTGCCTGGGAAAGTCTTCCTGCTCTCTTCGCATCACACAGATGGGATAAAAAAAAGCTGAAGAGTTGCTTTTTCATGACAGGAGTCCATCACAGGAGCATTGCTATTAGTCTTTGCTAGCCATCAATGTCTGGAAATTTCACAGTCAAGTTGCTAGTGATTGTATTGAAAGGGTTTGTGTGTGGGTGGTTGAAAATATGGTGCTTGGCCTCTGGTGCCAAACTCTCAGGCAATATCAGCTGTCTTTACACAAGTGATGAAGGAGAATATGTTAAGTTTAATATTCAGAACTTTGCCTTGCTGTCAAAATGCTATACATGTGGAGGGGATTGTTGACTGCAGAAAGTGCATAATTAAATGCCTCAGCACAGAAGAAGACATCGTGTAGTTTACATAGGGAAGGTGTTGTGAAGTGCTTCTTTCGTTTTTACATTTAATGTAGTGTCCTCTAGTTTTAAATATATATAGCAGCAATTTGGTGTTTTATCAGTAGTATCTTAATTTTAGACTCTCTGTACATGTGGTTAACTTTCCTGTGTTTATTTTGTGTACACAGATAGTCAGAGGCTTGTCTTTTCCCCTCACACTTAGTAAAAACTTTCATATTTATTTTTTACTCATTGTGTTACCTAGCATTACTAAAAATATGGGAGAATGGTGACTGTGGATTTCTATCCCTATTTTTTTGCTGGTGCTTCTTTTTCTGTGATGAAATCAAGTCATTTGTAGATTAAATGCTGAGAAAAAGAGGAGTCAGTTTGCAAAGGGGAAAGGGAGCCAAGGGAGCAAGGAAATCCGGAAGAGAAAGAAAGCAGAAAAGGCCTTGAAATCTATTGAGCATAGCAGAGGAAGGCTAAGGATGAAAATGTGGTATGATGCACATATAAGCACATGGACAGTGCTCATAGTAAAAATCAACATTAAGGAGAGATGGAGAACAAGGGGAGAAAGTGTTGGATACTTTACAAAACATTGCTGTTGCACCAGAGTACGCCTCTAGTGCTGTGCATTGTGTTACCTACTTTTCTGTTACAGTGCTTGTGAGAGCTGGCAGTGGCCTCCAAAGCACATCCAACACATGGCTGGCAGGACAACCTCTGTTGGGCCACCATTTAACCTTGGATGTAGAAAAGAGGGGCAACAGTGATTGTTGGTGCTTTCTCCAGGAAGGGCTTGTGGCATATTCTACCTGTGAATATCCATTTTTGAATCTTTATCAGTACTGCTTTTTAGTTGACAGGGCTCCTCTCCTTTTTCTCTCCAGCATGCTTGTTTGCATACTAAGGTTTTGCAATAATGGCCCGTAAGCTTCTTAAGGAAACAAAACAGGCATTTTTCCTCATCTCTTTTTAACTACTTTAGTTTACTTTTATGAAGTGGCAGTAAAAAAATCAGTAACAACTGTAGACCTGTCCCTTCAGAATTTAGTATGATGCTTGAAAAAAGTTTAGCAGTGGTAGTTTGGAAAAAGGATAATATATATGTATTTAAAGATAAACTGTTCTTTATTTCTATCTGCAGCAAACCATATTGCTGATTAACCACTGCTTTCATAAACTACAAGTGGTCCATTTAAGCTGTTTCACTGCTGGTTAATGTACTGTATTGTGCTACCTCTTTCTAGAGTACCTAGCTAGTGTTTTGTTTTTATTAGAAATTCACCTATCCTTGTCTACTGAGGAGAAAAGAAATTACCCTGCAGAGCCCTACAGCCCATAAAATGGCAGAGATTCCTAAATAAGACTGGCCTGAAACTGAAACCTCTGTCTGCCTGCACCATAATGAAATGCATGACTACAGGAGATAATAATAATTGCAGCAATAGCTCGTTACAGCTCCCAGATGATTTGGTGCTGTCAGGAGTGCACTGTCCTCTGACATCCCAGGAGGAGAGCAGCATCACTGACTGCAGGCCCTGATTGGTGTAGTGAAATATTGCTGGCAAAAATTAAAAGGTCTTGGTGTCAAAATAATTCATGATATGCATATCTTCCATTCTGATGAAACGGCTGATATCCGGATTAGCAAGATAATAAAACTGATCAGGCTACAGTTAAACAATTTAAGCTGGAGAGCTGTTCATTTTGTAGGTGTCACTTGTCAGATCAAGGGGTCAGAATGGGATGAAAGGCTCTCCCCAGTAACCTTCTGATGATTTGGATCTGGAATGTTCTTCATGATTTGTCCAAAGTTTTCATCACTGTGCTGCCGAGTAGCATTACTGCAGCAGGCTCTATTCTGACATTCAAATCCTGGGAATGACAGGTTATTAGGAGAAGAGAACTGGCTGTACATACATTAAGCCCCGTATCTTTGACCTGTAATTTGAACTGATAGTGATATTGTAATTGAGTGAGTAAAAAAAGGAATTTTTTATTAAAACACAGGAAGATGAAGAAAACGTTTATTTTCAGGAGATTTATGGGTTCATAAAACAAGCTTTTTTGATGGCGATTTATTTTATGGCTCTTGAAATGCTGAGCTGTGTGCTTACTGTTTATTTTATGGAACAGTTATTTAAAATAACACATCTTCCCATATATTTCCAGCCTAGTCATCAGTACCCAAGCCTGTGCAGATGGAGAGATACCTGCTTCACATGGGAGTTCATGTATTTGAATAGTTCAAGGATTATCCCAATAAAATGGACCTGGGAAAATATTGCACCCAGTTAATGCTCATTGCTTCAGAGACCCCTAATGTCCTTTCTTGACACCTTATTGCAGGCTATTATTATACAATGGATCTTCAGTCATATGGTTATAGGGAGTGGGGCAGAGCCGGGCTATCAGGGTAATTGACTCCTGCGCATGGTGGTGTTACACACTTGAGTAACTAATTTAATGGAATGTGTTTTCATGTTCTCCCACACAGCCCTGCCCCGGCATAAGTCTTCTCTCAGGGCCCCCAGCAGTTCAGGACAGGTGAAGAGTGGCACAAGGGCTCCTGATTTCTCAAAGACAGGGCCAGAGGCTCAAGCAGAGCCAGCTCCCATGGTAAATCTGCTGTCAGTGAAACAACTGCCTCTGAACCCAGTCAATTAATCAGTTTGGGCTGCAAAGAATTCACTACTTCTGATGAAACTGGATTTTGTATGACAATTTTTATTGTTGCTGATTATTATTGTCTGTGACTGTTGCTTTTTGTTAAGCAGTAAAGCTAGAATGGTTTGGCATAGGTAAAGCACTTAGATGAGCCATTGGTGGCAGGAATCAGGCTGGACATCTCTTTGATGCAGAGCTCTGCACCTGTGTGAAAAATCTCACTCCCTTGAAACTGAAAGGAATCTTGTGCTATTCTAGTGTGAGCGGGTCCTTGCAAAGCTTCAAGAGGAGGCTTTACTTTTTTTTTTTTTCTGGCATTCGGGAAAATGCAGAAAATGTTTCGAAACAAAGCAGATGGATTCTTAAAAAATAATCACAAAAGACAGTGATGTTTTGTTGATGTAAATTTTTACTTCTAAACTGTTCCTAAGGATGTACTGAAGTGAGGGTCAAACATGACTGTGAACAAGTACTTATGTTTCACATTTACTGTAGTACAGTTGTTATCTAAATACTTGGTCATATCATAGATGTTAAAAGAGTATACTTGAATGCTGTGGGTTTATCCTCCATGTTAATTTTCACAAGCACGATTACTGATCACTGGGAAGTTAAGGCTTTACTACATTTACATGGTGTCTCCTTCTACATAAAGAATACCAGGTCTGGTATTCACATACCAACCTTATTTTAAATCAGAAGCCAAGTCCTGAAGATTTGTACATTGTTTTTGTCAGAGAATAATTCTCCTGATTTAATTAAATATTCAGATATTTTAGTAGATTCTAAAGAAAATGCTTCACAAAAAACTCTTTCTTAGTTAGCTCCCCCAAGCTCAGCTATCTCTTTTGCTTTTAGTTACATCACAGTTGTCAAATGAATATTGATGATATTGATAAAATTATATCATTAAAGATTTGATCCTTAAAGCATAATGTTGTTATAGTAATACTTGCATTATTATGTTTTTGAAAGTTTCTAGAATGTAAATTTTATGGCCTATCTTTCAGAAGGATTTATATATGCTTGCCCTTATAGTTGGGCTAAGTACAACAAGCATTTGTGGACTTACTCTCATGAGTAAATTTAAATCAGTAAGCATGTATTTGCAAGACTAAACCTGCAGACTCTCCCCAGTGCAGCCTCCTAGACTGCAGCAAAGGATATAATGGTGTGACACTGGCGATATATGGTACTTGTCTCTAACAATCCAAGAGATAAACAGTGTATTGAGACACTTAGGGTGTGTGGTGCTTGTCTGGAGACATCCAAGAAATCAGCGGTGTTTAACTCTCTTTTGTAGTTTAGGGTAAGTTATTGCATCTGTTATAAACTTAGGACAGGTATATAGTTATAACTCTTACCAGCCGATCTGTACCTGTATTATCTTTGTTTTGCCCTGGTGGGATCACAAAGAATCTCCACGCATCCGATTATCAGATCGTGACAAACAATCTTGAGCCATAAACCCTTCTGCAGCCTTGGAGGAACAGAGAGTTTAGACCTCGTAAGTAGTTTTGCTTTGCTCTGTGCCATTAAGATATATGCACAGTTTGCTTTTATGATGTTTGGTGTCATTTAACTACTGATGCATCAGGATGATCATCCCAATTCTTTTAAGTTAAAACTGATGGTTATTTTGTTGTGTTGTGTTTTTTTTTTCAAGTCAGCTGAAGATTTTGGGATGTTGTCTTCTCCATGCACCAAGTGTACTCATCATCTAAAGTGAAGGACTGTGTGCTTGAGGACTGTTTGATGGACTGTTGCATGTAGCCTTTTATACTTGTTAGTATAAAAATTGGAATGAGTGGAAATCAGTGTGGAATTTGGTTATCTGCCATATAAGCCAGAATAGTTTAAGAAGGTCTTTAATGAAGCTCAGAGGAAGTTTCTCCTATTCTTTCTGTCAGGTGTAGAAAGTCATCACTACATAGTCCATAATTGGAAGGCCATTTACTTTTGTGGGAGGTTTTGGAGGAGATAGTCAGAGTTAACTCTTGTGAATGTCTTTCTAATAATGGTATAAAAGCAGTATCAGCTTGTCTTTCTCTTTGTTTTTCTTCCTGTTAAGAATCAGGATGCAAAGAACTCAAATTTTTCATTACGTAATACAGTTATGTTTAAAAATATATGACATGTCATATTCAATTTTATTTTTTTTTTCCACTTTCATATGGATAGCCTGGGAACTGGCTTTCCATAACTTTAAACACAATTAGTAAAAGAGAAAGGCAAGCTTCTTTTGAGGAAAGGCTGTTGAAAATTGTTGAAGATTTGTACAGCTATTGATGGGATATCTTCCCTGTTAGTTTATCAGAAATTTGCACATAAGTTCAAGTGCATTCCTGAGGGAGGCCAGATGAAGGGAGAGGCTAGGAAAGGCCTGGACTTTGTACCATTTCCATTTTAAAATACAGCACTAACTGGATTTAATCTCTTAGATTCCAATTAAATCCAAACAGCTTGATTTCAATAAGCATGTTTGAATAAAATTTTTCTCCTGCAGAGTGTAAAAATAAGTGTCAACCTATTAAGAAAACAGTAGATACTCAGTAAATTTTATATAATATATATTGGTTAGGAATAGAAGTTTACATTTCACTCTACTTTGATATGCAATTCAATCAGCTTGTAATGAGGACATATAAATTTTTTTGCCCTTACATTATCTTTCCTATGTCACAGGCATGTATGTGAATCTACACATACCAGCTATAATGATGCAAGGAGATAAGAAAAACGGGGAGATCAGTTGATTACACACACAAAATAATATGAATTTATTGTTTCCACATCAGCTGTACATTTTGGGGATACCTAAGAAATTACTCAGTAGCTTAGCTTATTTGATGCCCTTACAGGTTTTATGTCTTTACCCCATTTTAATTTTTCATTAGAATATAATAATAGCCACAAGAAAAAATGATTTCGTCTGTGATCTATTTCATTATCTTCTCATCACAAGGGGAGAATCTGAAGTGGGAGAGCATCACTAATTTTTCGGCACAGTAATTTATTCTACAGTATTTAAATGCTGTAATTTTCACACTGAGGCACATGCTGCCACATCTATCGTCCCCTGGACCAGTCTCTGTCTTGCTCTTTCCTTTTCATCTGTTTTGTTTTTGCATTTTTTTCATAAATTCGACAGATGGCCTCTTGATGAATCCTTGATAATACTGTCATGTAAAGCAGCTAAGACTAGAAATCATCTCACAACAATTTTTCATTGCAAAGAGAAAATTGAAGGCAGACAAACATCGCTAAGTCCATAACAACAGCAACAAAATATCCACTTCATGTGAATAAAGAGGACAAGCTTTCCTTATAATGCTCAAACACTAATGCCAGTATTCTTCAAAGCCTCTGGATTTTTGATGCTACATTTAATTCGCCTTTCAAGCCTCCAGTTTGTTTAGTATTTTGTTGGTTTCATATTCAGAAACATTTTCCCGGCTCTTAATGTGTTCTCCCTCCTCCTTAGTCCCCCTCCTTTTAGGTCTTCATAATTGTGGATCAGGTGAAGTTTGCTTCCCCTCATTTCAAGGTCATGCACCACTAGGACCATTTTCCTGACTCAGAGGGCACGTAATTTCACAGCCGTGTACTCCTCATTAATCCACCCTGAGTGGGTGCTCAGGAAGTTCCAGATCACAGATTTGTTTTTGTCTTGTTCTCTGACTCAGTGCTTCACAAAAGGATTAGATTAACCCCTTTTGATTGTATTTATATCTTACTGCATCGTGGTAGAAATAAAGTGATTTCTTCTTCTCCCCACGTAATCTTCCCGCCCCTTCCACCTCTGCACTGGGGACCCACAGCATTTCTTTTCAAATAGGCTTCAGTTAGTTAAAGTGAAGCTTGTGGCAGACAGAGAGAACTATTTTATCTTCCCTCTCTTAATGCAGCTTTAATGCATTAATCTCTTTCTTTCCATTTGCAGAGACTTGTCTATTAACTTTGAACTGTTTCTGTTTAATTGGAAACTGCTGCAATCCACTGGCTCTGAACCCTCTCTCATCTAGACCTCAAATTCCTGGATCCAAACGAAGACGAAAACAACAACAAAAAAAGATGACACACTGGCTACTGAAGGAGATCCATCTTCTTCCCCTTGGTATAGTGCCCCAGCAACTGCATCAGCCAAGCCCCTTCACCCTGGAGCCCTCTTCTGCCTCCATTTGTTGGCCAGCTTCACCTTGGCACCTCCTGGTGGAAGGGATCCCCTGTTTGCTGCTCCAGGGGGGATCTAACCCCCCCAGGTGGGGTCTGCATTCACTGGTGTGCCCTCGTGAGCAGGGATGCTGGCCTGCTGGGGGGCCTGGTAGGGTGGTACATCCCTGTTCCTCTGTTGCCCTACGGCAAAATGCAAAACGTGTGGAAACAGTGAGGAATATTTTTAAATGGAGTTGAGATGCTGCATGTAGCATTTTAAGGCAGCAAGGTCTGGTATTCAGACCCTGAGCTGGCACAAACCTTTGTGTAATTACTTAACGTTGGTCCTTCTTTCCTGTCTGTAGTAGGAAATGTAGTTTGCAAGTTATATAAAGCCATTTTTGAATCCTTCAGACAGGGTTTGATTTGAGATTAAATTACATAAATATAGGTGTCTATATATAAGCTTTGTGTCTCAGATGCCATTACAGTCAGTGGAGCCTGTGGGGCTATTGCACAGACCAGCTATAGGTGGGCAGATGTTAACTATATTTCCATTTTTTGTAATATGAATTTAGGTCAGGGGTGCACATGTAAACACCCAAATTCAGGTACTTTAATCTCAATATGAGTCCATCCTTAGTTGACCTTGTACCAAACTTATTGTAAAAATATAACCTATGTTAGGAACACATACACTTAGTTCATGCTATCTCTTGTTATTATTATGTATTGTTGTGTATTCTATGGCAATGACCAATAGCCAGTCAAGAATGCAGCTCTCTAACTCTAGTTTTTGGTCAAAATTAAAGTGGCTAGTGGTCCCAGATCCACCAAGACCACTGTTGGGGTAAGAGGATGCTGAAAATTACCATGGAAATTACCCCAGGAACTCCAGAGTTTCAGGATGGAAGATAGAAGAGGAAGGGTGATGAAAACATGTGGCCAACTGAGAGTAATAGACCGGGGAAGGAGCTGGTAGATCTCAAACTGAAAGGCAATTCAGAAAAGGGTAAGAGAAGACAGGGAGAGAAAATGGAAATTAATTTGCTTTCATGGTCAGATAAACAAAACTGAGCAGCTTGGAGGTTAATGGGCTTTGCCCATCAGCCAACTGGGGAGAACTGCTGTGCGCATGTTCCTAACTGGCCACAACCAGGCCTTGCCCAGGAGGGCTGAGGGATGCTGCTGCATTTGGCATTCATGATGGGTGAGGTGTGCACATGCCATTGGTTCCTGTGACAGCCAGAAAGTGATAACTTCTTACGTCCCTTGAGTGCAATTGCTTGTTATTTCATATTGGAACCTGCAAAATAGGATGGGGAAATGCCAAATGAAAGCTGCAGGAAGTTATTGGAATCTCTGCCTGCTTTGGCTCCTTCTCACCTTCCTTGTGGTTCCATTGATGTGTCCAGTTTTGGATTCCCCAACACAAAGAAGATATCAATAAACTAGAGGAAATTCAGCAGAGGGCCATTCACATTGTCAGGCTGGAGCACTTGTCCTGTGAAGAGAGGCTGAGGGAACTGGACTTATTTATCCTTGAGAGGACATGGTCTCATGGACACTTAACAACAGTGTGCCAGAACCAATGAGGTGGTTATCAAGAAGATGGAACCAGGCTTTTACAGCAATGTGTGGTGGAAGGACAAGAGGCAGTGGAAAGAAACTGAAACACAGAAAGTTGTGTTCAAGAGGACACGAGGAAAAATTGTTTCACCATTAAAACAGTGAAACAGTGGAATAGGGTGCACAGAGAGGGTGTGCAACCTCTTTACCTCTTGATTGTTTACAGGATCTGTCAGGATAAAATTTTGAGCAACATCATCTGATATTATAGCAGAGCCTTCTTCGAGAAGGATTACCTATCCAACCTGAGCTGTCCTCTGATTCATACTGGATAGAGGGGAATCCTTACATTATTCTGATCTCCCTGAAGCAGCAGAGAATAGATTTCTACATTTCTGAGTCCAAAATGGCAAAACAGAAGGTATGATCCCAGCTGGACCTCCTTTTTACTTTTACCCTTGGGAGACTCTCTCCCTACTGGTCTTTCAGGATTATGTTCTAAGGAACCACAGCAGAGATTGTCACAGTGGACTGTGGCCCAAAGTGCTCACTTCTGGAGGCTCCTACCTTTAAAAGGCATGTACACCCAGAGGCTGTAAGTTGTTCTGCACAGAGATCACAAAGGAAGCTTTATTTGGATACAGAGCTATGGAAGCTTCAGAATGTTTTTTATGGCTTCTCTGGGTTTTGTTAAGGGAAGAGGAAAACTCTCAGGTGATACTGAGACAAAGACTTGTTCCCAAGTGGGTTCTTTGTCATGCTGACTGCCATTCACTGGGGTGCAGATGGCTATTGACTTCCTCCCATGAGGTGGGATAATTTTGGACTACCTGTGGGGTATGCCAGCTTATGAAAAATTAACAACATAGAATCACTTGTTTTTCATGAGAGGGGACAATCCACTGCAGTTACTCTGCAGCTGAGCTGACTGCATCATGCACAGATGCATCCAAGCAAGATTTAAACCAGCTTGCCTGGATGTTCCTTGTGACATAAAAGACAGATCTCCATACAGGCTGCAAAGCCTTTCTGAGGAGCTCAGCAGACACTGGGGCATTTAGTCCCACTGCTTTCTGTGCCATAGGAGTTATCATGTCCCCAGGACCCATACAGTAATACAGTTCTCTTTGTCCAAACTGCAACAAATGCACTACAGGCATACCCTGAAATGCTTTTTCTTTGAAAACATGATTTGACAGGATTCCCTTTACCATAAGAATGTTTATTTCTTCATCCTGATTAGAAGCCCTGTCTTCTTTCTTTGGAATGAGAAAGAGAAAAAGCCATGACATGCCAGCATTTAAAAGATGCAATGAGAGAAAGGAAAAGAGCAGAGCTGTGTGAAGCAACCAGCCTTCTCCCTTCCATGAGCAGATGCTCAGAACACTGAAATTCACTTGGAGATAGTGAAAATGGGTTTGTTGCTTGCATTGCCACTTCTGGGTGCTTTTAGTGCTACAACATTTGATAAGATTTTTCCTTATGTTTGGAGTTTGCTTTTCCAATGGTATGAAATACCAGGAATTGTCAATAGATAGTGCCCTGTAGAGAATCACATCTGTGACTCACAGGTATGTTTTCCTTAGTCATTGTGCCATTATTTTGGAGATAAGAGGAAGGTACAAGGTTTCCTAGGGAAGTTTTTATATTACTTTGGCCCAAGCACCAAAAGCATGAAAAGATATGCAGAAATGTTGGTATGAAGGAACAAGGCAAGAAAAAAATTCAAAGTGATCACTGAGCATAGTGTAAAACTAAATATTTAAATGTGACTTAGGTGCTATTTCCATAGTAAATATGATCAGCGTTAATCACAGTTTCACCGAGTTTCACAGAACATATAAACTTGAAGAAAATGGGACTCATCTGGACTAGGCAATGGGCAAACAGAAGGCCAAATTCATAGAGGTCAGCACCATTTTCCACCACAGAACCTAAACCCAAATGTGGCACTCCAGGTCCTTGCTCATTTGCCACCCATATAACTAATGCCGTTAATTATGTGCTGTATCCTCTGGTCATATGGCATAAAATATACATAGCCATTTTCTGTAAGACTAGACCTGGATTCAGAGTTCTGGTCCAAACCAATGAGTGCAGGAACCTATGCCAGTTCAAGGGACACTTGTACTGGGTCAGTGCTCCAATGGACCTGAGGAGGTCCATTGTAAGAGAGGCATTATCATCCATTCAGTGTGCTGGTGCTTGTGAATTCCATTCAGAAGTATCAAACTCTTGTCATGCTTTGCAAGAGAGACATAGCCATTACTCACAGGGTTCTGGATTTGTCACAGGACAGATGGGATGGTGTTACAGTGCCTAAGTCTCCTTTGATGGGTTTCATAGAATCACAGAATGGTTTGGGTTGGAAGGGACCTTAAAGATCATCTTGATCCTTTGTTCCATGAAACTTAAATCCATCCACTCTGCTTTGCTCAGTGAAATTGTGATTAAATGTGGAGGTGTGGTTACTGTCTAACTGAAGTTGGGAGGTTACTAGTTGGGTTAGTATGGTTGTTAATAACTGGGGATCAATAATGGAGGCAGAACGGGTATGGTGGATTTTGCAAAGGTATATCTATACATATGGCCAATGAGTGTGAATATACATACATCAGTTGAGTTAAAAGTTCTCATAATTGAAGTAATATAGCGGAGCTTTAGAGAGGTTTTTTTATAGTATATGTAGCCAAATACTAGATAAATCCAAGCAAATAATAGAGAACTCCCAGCTCATAAAAAATGATATTGGAGGTGCCTGAAGAGAGTCCTCCAGCCAATGATGAAGCTGCCTCTGCTTGATTTCTTGCTGTGTGGGGCAGCAGGCAGCTCAGCAGAGGGTGCTCAGTGTTGGCAGCATGCAGCCCATGTGAGGAAGGGAGATGGGAGCATTTTGTGTCTCAGCCCATTTGTACCAGCAGCTTTAGGCTCCTGTCTTGCAACACACCTGAGAGCAGTGATAACCTGAAACAGCATCAGCACTTACTGCTTTAATCACCTCTTGTGCAAGGCTTCAGTAAACAGGAGAGATAAAAGAGTGAAGTGCCCCAAAATGTCATTTCTGATATTACTTTCCCTGGCAAAACCCTGCGTGTGGAAAGATGAAGTTAGTTCTCAGTTTCTTCCTCCTGGCCCTTTTCAGATTTTTGCTGTATTTGCTCGTGCAGGCATCTTCTTTATATGGCATTTTCTACCAAGCTTTTATGTTACAAATAGGAAGGAATGGACGTAACTATGGGTATCAGCTGCACTTTGGGGAAAAAAAAATAAATAAAAAATTGGGGAAATCTTTTCTCCTTTTTGAACAGAAGCAAAGCTGTTCATGTTGCTCAGAGCAGTTTGGG